>NW_026043749.1:0-352021 GCF_937001465.1 Orcinus orca | reverse complement strand
GTTTCTTGCTGCTGTACATCCACTTGATTCACGTACAGAGAGACATCAGCAAATTCTTTTTCAGATTCTTACCAGTCGTATATATTCTTTTCCAGTGACTTGAGTGTGCTGAGTGCAGTTCTTTCAGCTACCGTGTAGGTCTTGTTGATTATCAGTTTGGTATTTGGAATGGTATCTTTGCTAATTTCAACCTCCTGGATGATGCCTCACCCCTCCCCACCTTTCCCGTTTAGCAGCCTTATGCGTGTTTTCTACATATTTGACTATGTTTTTGTTTTGTAATTTATTTCATGTGTAGCCATTTTGGATTCCACCTTTAAGTGATATCTTATGATATGTGTCTTTTTCTTTTTGAATTATGTCACTTAGAATGATCATACGTAACTCCTCCGGAGTTGTTACAACTGGCCTTATTTCATTGATTTCCAGGCTGAATAATATTCCACTCTACCTAAGTACCACATCTCTATCCATTTTTTCTCTCCAGAGGCATTTAAGTTATATCCTAGTCAAGGATCTTTTAAACAGAGAGGGGGTAAACATTGGGGTGCCTGTGTCCTCTCGATTTTTGTTTTTCCCAAGATATACGCCCATGAGTGCAAGTGCCCTATGCTCTGTAGCTCATTTTTTAGATGCTTTAGTAAACACAATACACTTATCCAGAATGGCCGTTGGCAATATACATTTCCACTATAAGTCTCACAGGGCTCCCTCTTCTCCTTGCCCTGTCCTGCATTTCTGTTGTTTACGCTTTATGAGGATGGCTCTTCTGACTGATGCGAAGTGATATCTTTTGTAGTATTGACTTCCAGTGCCCACCTGTTTGGTTGGCTAAAAAAGTGTATGCCCTTTTCTTGAATATATACACAAAAAAACGCATACACCCTTTGTGGCCAACTGCAATGTTGGCAATGTTCAGCTCCTTTTCTTGTGCTTAATGGCGAGTCCTTTCTACCTCCTCAAATCCCTTTCCTGCCATTCTCCCTTGCTTACAAGTCCTTTTCTCTGACTTTCCTCAAGACATTTTTCAGTGATGGATATTTTCAACTCTGCAGTTTCGTGAATTTTACTGCCCCTGAGTTCCATTGTTCAACTTGTGTTTATGGGAACTGGCCACAAAGCAGCGGGATTTCCTCAAGCCCTATACTGTTTCCATGGGCAACCCTAGCCTTTGGTCAATTCGTCTTCCTGATTGGAAATTAGAGTGACATGTGCCTGTCTGAACACCTAGGACTTGTCTCTCATTGTTCCTCATCCTTCCGCTTCATCCTCTGGACAAATTCCAAACTGTACGCAACAGGATGTTGACAGTGCTGACCTCTCCAAGTGGGGAGACTGTTAGTAAAGACGCTGGAGGGGTGAACCCGAGCACCAGGAGATGAGGAGATGAGATGCCTTTTCCAAACTCTTCCCGATCAGACGGTATACCATCCTCTGGGTTTGACAGACATGTTTTAGCAGTAGGAAGAGTCCCATTCATGTAAGGAGAACACCAGGGCTTTTTCAAAATCAGTGTCTCCCCGAAACCCAAACTGGGGAATTTTTTAAGCTACGGCTACACATATGTTCATTAAGGGCCTTGGGAAGTAGGCAGAGGCCAAACTTTAGATGATTGAAGTCTTCAGGGTCAGAAGCACTCACCACCAGCTTCCCTTAGGTTACACTTTAACTGTCATTGATAGATGATGTCAATAAAAATATCTATTCTTTTTCAGATTATTTCCCCTTATAGGTTATTGCAAAAGGTTGAGTGTAGTTCCCTGTGCTATACAGTAGTTCCTTGTTGATGATCTATTTTATACATAACAGTGTGTATGTGTTAATCCCAAACTGTTAATTTATCCCTCCTCCCACCTTTCCCCTTTGGTAATAATAAATTATAAGATTTTATACTTCTCAGAAATGGGGGAGCTGAAAGAGAGGTATCATTTTCAATGGAAAAGCATTTAAAACAAGATTGAAGCTTTAACCAAGATTATTAGATGTACATCCTTGGAAAGAAATCACTTCGTTTCTCTAATATTGACCTGACAAATAAGACAAACCTTTTCACTGAACTTGCTTATAATAAAGTGATGGAAATATCAAATGGAAATGTTAGAAACATCTTATTTTACCCGAGCTTTATACACTGTTCTATGTTAACTACAGTTTGGCTCACACATCTGTTCATTGAGGTTACAATAGTCTCAATTTCTGTTACTGATCCTCCAGAGTGGACCCCAACAAGTGTCCCCCTGCCCAGTGTCATTGGGGCCAACAGATCGAGACTGAGTTTGGTTCACAAGCAAAGGAAACTTTATATTTTGATCAGAGAATGGAGAGGTGAGAGCATGCACTACCCCGTGGGCTGTGGGCTGGGCTGCTGTGTAGAGATCCTGTCAGAGTCAGTGGGAGGGAGGGGGCGGAGCTCTCGAGGGCCGGGTTGGCTGCAGCTCAGGCTCTATATCGCGGAGTCTGCACTGGGCCCCAGGAGCTGAGGTGTTGTCCCAGCCATTCTGCACTAGGAAATCTGGTCTGAAGTGCCGGGTGTGGAACCTCTGCATGCGGGACCCTAGGAGCACATGAAATTAGACAAAGCACAAAGGATAAAAAAGGTTAGACTTGACTTTATTGCCCAGATTCTATTTTTATCTCCCAGGGATTTTTAATGGGCTTTGCTGGGGAAAAAACCCTCCTCTGCCTTTTGTCCCGTTCCTCATTCTTGGAGTGCTGAGGGTGCAGACCCTTCTTCTGTAACTGCTGAGTGCTGAGTTGGGAGTCCTCATACCCGGGGGCGAGGGTCAGAGCTTCTCCCCAGCAGCCTCCAGGTGACGTTGATTGTCCCCAGGCCCCCTGTCTCCCTGCTAATCCACCTGAGCACCAGCATTGGAAGTGTTATAGATTCTAATGACCTTTAAGGGTCCAGGAAAGAGATGTGCAGAGACGCTGTGGGGGCCGGTTTCACCCCGCCCCACATTTGTTCGGCCACCTTAGGCTGACCGTTTCTGCCAGCCTAGATGCTCTGACCAGTAGTCTGCGCTTTCTTCAATTAGGCCCCTGAATTAACGTACAAACAGCACCAGGTGTCAGAGCCCTGCCCGCTCAACTCCCAGACAGTCCAGGGTCAGTGGTGATCAAGGACCATGATGGCCACTGAGTCAACAGCCTTTTGAAGTAAACAGGAGTCCAGCCGGTCTTATTGGCCACCATCATCACGGTGTCTGTAGGCTTTTCTATGGTGACAGTGTGATATACGGTTCCCCCGCCAAGATTATTAGCTCCCCTCTGGGTGCAGTAAGTCCTGCAAGCAGTAGTCTACTCTTTTGGGACTTGTTGTTTTATGAGAGAAACTCCAGGTCAAGTGATGTTCACACGAGTCGTCATGGTGCCCTGTTGCCCCCGGTTATCTCTCTGGATGTTGGAGTTGGAGGGCCTCCTCACTCGAGGTCGGTGTGCCCACGGAGCGAACCCTGCAACTTCAGGGCATGGTTGGTGGTTAGGATCACCACGTGGGGTCCTTTTCCCTTAGGAGGGAGGTGGCCTTTTGGGCTGCTGATTTCCAGGTTTTTAGATACCGCCAGTATCTTGGCCAGATGTGGCAGTGGGCCAAGCCCCTTGGTGACCATAGTTTATCTTACCTGGATGGCATTCTTGCATTGTTCCATTTCAAGTGGTCCCAGTTTTTGCACTAATTCTCCAATGGCGATTCACCTTTCACCGGGAATGTAAAGGTCAAAGGGTTTAGCTAAATTAGGGAGTTCCAGGGCAAGGGTCTGAATTGACTGCTCTTTCCATTCTTGAAAGGCCACTTCTGGATTCTATTCAAAAGGATCATCATCTTTTCCTTTCAGTGTTTCATATAGAGGCCCAGCTAGTAGACTGTAGTTAGGGATCCAGAAGCAGCAAACCCTGGCCTCCCCAGGAACCCCTAAGCTGTCTTCTAGTTTTAGAAAGGGGTAAGGCTGAAAATGGTTTCTTCCCTTTCCTGGGATGGGCTTCTCCGACCTTCTGTGAGAATGAAGCCCAGGCAGGTCACCGCAGTCTGTGATATTTGAGCTTTTTCTTGGACAACTTCTATCCTTTATTGGCTTGGTAGTTCAGAGGCCTCCTTAGTAGGGCTGGCGATCAGAATGTCGCCTGCGTACTGAAGGAGGATTTCCTTTTCCAGAGGTAGAACTTTTAGGTCTTTAGCTAAGCTTTCCCCAAAGATGGTGTGGGAATTTTTGCACCCTTGGGGCAAGACGGCCCGGAAGTATTGTTTTAGTTGTATGTTGAGTCCTGCCACTCACAAGCCAAAATTTCTTGTGACTCTGGGACTAATGGAATACAAAAGAAGGCATCATTGAAGACTAATACAGAATACCATGTCCTGGTGGTTGGTAGAATGACCAGCAGGGTGTAGGAATTAGGAGCAGCTGGAGGTATATCCTCGGTGGCTTCACTGACTGTCCTGACATCCTTTACCAGGTCCCCAGCAGCCCATGGGGCTCTCGTGGTCAGACCAATCCCAGAATATGGAGCTCACCTGGGCAGGTACCCCACCCCCACCCCAGCCCACGGGGCTCTTGTGGTCAGGCCCCTCCCAGGATACAGAGCTACCCTTGCAGGTACCGTGGCAGGGCTGGGCACACAGGAACTGTGCACATAGCCCTCATTGCAGAGCACCCCTTGCTCACCTGTCGCTCAGAGCTGACACAGAGCACCTCAGAGCAGGACTTGAACTAACAAACAGCAGCTGCGACAGGTCTGTGACCCTGGGCATCACTCTGTGCGGCCTCCCTCCACCTGGTCTTCCAGAGACTTCCACTGCACCCGGGGCACCAGGCCTCTGTCTCCAACCACCACCCACCCCTCCTCTCCCTGACTCCTGGGTTCCTCTCATTAGGAGAGGGTTTTCTTGAAGTTGTCTCCCACTCATGGGCCAGATAAAATGATTAGAAAACAAGCCAAAGCTGCAGCCCCTTGTCTATCCTGACTCTCAGGAGCCCACACCTGTTCCTTGGACCTGGCCGGTTCAGCAAGTTCCATTTTCTGCAACTGTGAGCCCCTGAGGGGTGATGATTGGCTGACCTGGGCAGCCTTACCGTGCCGGCCAGCCCTCCCCAGGTGTGCCTGGGTTGAGATCAATATAAATACCACTCCAGGCAGCAAGAGCCCCTGCAGCCGTGCCTGACGCCATTTTCTCTGCCCTGTCAGCAGTCTCGGGGCTGGGCTGGTGGGAGGGAGTGAGAGGCCACGGCTTTGTGGGTGACCCAGTGTGAGTGGGGCTCTGCTGGACTTTCTGCAGCAGTTGCCAGGCTGCCACCTGCTAAAGAAGAAGATGTGTCACCCATACCTGCTGCTGGAATTTCTCCCTGGGCAGAGGTGAGGAAGGAAAAAAGCAGTGGGGGCAGGGACAGGACGGGTATCTCAGGCAGGGAAATGGAAATCTTCCAGAAGAGCACCCAGGGCCCGGACCATCCTGGCTGGCCTGCAGGCACCAAGTCGGCTGGCATGCTGTCACTCATGTGGCTCCATGGCCCTTCCTCTAGGCTTTCAAGTCCTTGTATATATTCAGGTGTTTTACCTGGGACGGGTGGGAATAGTTCAGCAGCAACTGGTCTGGGGCTCAGCTCACGTTTACTCACAGATGCCTCGGCACGGTGCCCCAGCTTTGCAATGAGGACGCTTGTTGCGTGGGGGCTGCTGACTCAATGGGAGACGATTCCCCACCACTGACCAACTTCAGAATTGTTTACAACTGGAGCAAGTGCCCTGATACGGTTTTCCTCTGTGGAACTGGTGGGTTCTGTGTTTTTTTTCTCTTTTTCGTTTTTGGTTCAAGGTAGATTTTATTCCTCTTTTTTGTATTTACAGATATAAGCATGGAAATAATTTATTCATAAAAATACATGTATGTGAAGGGAATAATTGTTTTTTCTGTTTTATTTTTTAAATTTTATTTCTTTTTAATTTTGAATTTTATTTTATATTTTTATACAGCAGGTTCTTATTGGTTATCTATTTTATACATATAAATGTATACATGCCAATCCCAGTCTCTCAACACCTCCCACCACCACCCCCCCAACAGCTTTCCCCCCTTGTTGTCCATACGTTTGTTGTCTACATCTGTTGCTCTATTTATGCCTTGCAAAATGGTTAATCTGTACAGTTTTTCTAGGTTCCACATATATGCATGAATATACAAGATTTGTTTTTCTCTTTCTGACTTACTTCACTCTGTATGACAGTCTCTAGATCCATCAACGTCTCTACACATGACCCAATTTCATTCCTTTTCATGGCTTAGTAATATTCCATTTTATATATGTACCACAGCTTTATGCATACGTCTGTCTGTGGGCATTTAGGTTGCTTCCATTACCTCGATATTGTAAAGAGTGAGGCAATGAACATTGCGGTGAATGTCTCTTTTTGATTTATGGTTTTGTCTGGATATATGTCCAGAACTGGGATTGCTGTATCCTATGGTAATTCTACTGTTAGTTTCTTAAGAAACTCCATATTGTTCTCCATAGTAACTGTATCAATTTATATTCCCAAAAATAGTGGAAGAGGGTTCCTTTTCTCCACACCCTTTCCAGCATTTTTTGTTTGTAGATTTTCTGATGATGCCCATTCTACCAGGTGTGAGGTGATACCTCATTGTGGAGTCCATTTTGTTGAGCAAGGGGTAGGTCTTGTCTATTACATATTTAGCTTATGGAACGGTATCTGTGCTAATTTCAAACTCTGGTTTTATGCAGCACCCCAACTCACCTTCCCCCTTAAGCAAGCATAAGTTGGTTTTCTAAACATGAGACCCTGTTCTGTTTTGTAATTCAGTTCATGTGTAGCCAAGTTCACATTCCATGTATTAGTGATACCTTATGATGTTTCTTTTTCTGTGTGACTTTTTTCACTTAGAATCACTGTGCCTTAATCCACTCATTATGCTGGTACGGGCCTGGTGACATAGTTTTCATTGCTGAGAGGTATTCTGTTGTACGTAAGTACCGCGACATCTTTATCCATTATTTGCTCTCTGGCATATTTAACTTGTGCTACAGAAGAGGTTCCTGTAAACAGAGCCGTCCCAAATTTTGGGGTGGCTGTGTCTTTTTGATTTTAATTTCCCTAAGCTATAGGACCATATGTGGAAGTGCCCTAGGCTCTGTTGCTTTCTTTTCTAGATATTACAGGAAACACCATACACTTCTCCTGAGTGGCTGTTGGCAATTTACATCTCGCCCATCAGCATATCAAGGCTCCTAGTTCTCCATGGCCTGTCCTGCCTTTCTACATTTTACACTTTTTTCAGATGGCCCTTTTGACCGGGGGGAAGTGAGACTTCATTGTAGTGCAGATTTCCCTTCCAAGCTTGCTTGGTTGTCCAAAAAGGGCGTATGCGTTTTATCCTGAATATATTCAGGAAAAAACGCATACGCACTTTTTGGCCAAGTGCATCATTGTCGATGTTCTGCCTCTTTTCCTATGCTTTAAATGCAATTCCAGTCTACCTCCTGAAATCGGTTTACTGCAATTCTGCCCCGCTTTCAAGTCCTCTTGGCAGCCTTACTTCAGTATATTTTTGGACGATAGCTGTCATTTATAACTCTGCAGGTTTGTGAATTACAGTGCCCCTGAGCTCCTTTCTTCAACTCGCTTTCTTGTGAGCTGGCCGCAAAACCGCAGGATTGCTTCAGGCCCTAATCTGGTTGCGGCATGGCACACTGAGCCTTTGGTTAATTCCTCTTCCTGGTGGGAAATGAGAGTTAAATTTGCCCGTCCAGACACCTCCAGCTAGTCTCTCATTGGTTCTCCCTATTCCTGTTCATCTTCCGCAGAAATTGCAAACTGGGCCAAACAGGAGGTTAAAGACACTGACTCTCCAAGTCGGGAGAGTGTTAGTAAAGCGTCTGGAATGTTGCACCCGAGTACCAGGGGACAAGAACTGAGATATATTGGAACACGTCTCCCGATCACATGGTTGATCATACTCTGGGTTCCACATGCATGTTTTAGCTGAAGGAAGAATCCCTTAAACCTGGAGAGTTGAGACCCGTGGAATGGGTACCATGCAATATGACTTCAAAGGGTCTTCATTTGCTCACCGAAACTCTCCTATCCTATCACTCCTGCGTTTATGCCCCTGTACACATGCTTGATTCTCTTTCGGAGACATAGCAATCCATAGGTTTTAAGATACTTACTAGTCAGGTACATTCTTAGGAGTTTAATATGGGGTGTTGAGTGCATTTCGTTGAGCAAGGAGTAGCTCTTGTCTATTCCATATTTGGCTTAAGGAACTTTATCTGTGCTCATTTCAATCTCTGGTTTTATGCAGCACCCCAACTCACCTTTCCCCTTAAGCAAGCATAAGTTGGTTTTCTAAATTTGAGACCCTGTTCTGTTTTGTAATCCAGTTCCTGTGTAGCCAAGTTTACATTCCGTGTATTAGTGATATCTTATGATGTTTCTTTTTCTGTGTGACTTATTTCAGTTAGAATCATCATACCTGAATCCACTCATTATGCTGCTATGGGCCTGATGACATAGATTTCATTGCTGAGTGATATTGCATTGTACGTAAGTACCACAACTTCTTTATCCAGTTTTCACTTTCTGCGATATTGAACTTGTACCGTAAACGAGGTTCTTGTAAACAGAGCCGTCCCAAACATTGGGGTGGCTGTGTCTTTTTGATTTTAATTTCCCTAAGCTATAGGACCATAAGTGGAAGTGCCCTAGGCTCTGTTGCTCTGTTTTTTAGATGTTTCAGGAAACACCATACACTTCTCCCGAGTGGCTGTTGGCAATTTGCATCCCGCCCATCAGCATAACAAGGCTCCCAGTTCTCCATGGCCTGTCCTGCCTTTCTGGATTTTACACTTTTTTCAGATGTCCCTTTTGACCGGGGGGAAGTGAGACTTCATTGTAGTGCATATTTCCTTTGCAAGCTTGCTTGGTTGGCCAAAAAGTGCGTATGCGTTTTTTCCTGAATATATTCAGGAAAAAACGCATACGCCCTTTTTGGCCAAGTGCATCATTGTCGACGTTCTGCCTCTTTTCCTATGCTTTAAATGCAATTCCAGTCTACCTCCTGAAATCGGTTGCCTGCAATTCTGCCCCGCTCTCGAGTCCTCTTGTCAGCCTTACTTCAGTATATTTTTGGACGATAGCTGTCATTTATAACTCTGAAGGTTTGTGAATTACAGTGCCCCTGAGCTCCTTTCTTCAACTCGCTTTCTTGTGAGCTGGCCGCAACACCGCAGGATTGCTTCAGGCTCTAATCTGGTTCTGGCACGGCATGCCGAGCCTTTGGTTAATTCCTCTTCCTGGTGGGAAATGAGAGTTAAATTTGCCCGTCCACACACCTCCAGCTAGTCTCTCATTGGTTCTCCCTATTCCTGTTCATCTTCCGCAGAAATTGCAAACTGGGCCAAACAGGAGGTTAAAGGCACTGACTCTCCAAGTCGGCAGAGTGTTAGTAAAGCATCTGGAATGTTGCACCCGAGTACCAGGGGACGAAAACTGAGACATATTTGAACACCTCTCCCGATCACACGGTTGATCATACTCTGGGTTCCACATGCATGTTTTAGCTGAAGGAAGAATCCCTTAAACCTGGAGAGTTGAGACCCGTAGAATGGGTACCATGCAATATGACTTCAAAGGGTCTTCATTTGCTCACCAAACTTCTCCAATCCTATCACTGCTGCATTTATGCCGCTGTTCACACGCTTGATTCTCTTTCGGAGACATAGCAATCCATAGGTTTTAAGATACTTACTAGTCAGGTACATTCTTAGGCGTTTAATATGGGGTGTTGAGTCCATTTCGTTGAGCAAGGAGTAGCTCTTGTCTATTCCATATTTGGCTTAAGGAACTTTATCTGTGCTCATTTCAATCTCTGGTTTTATGCAGCACCCCAACTCACCTTTCCCTTTAAGCAAGCATAAGTTGGTTTTCTACATTTGAGACCCTCTTCTGTTTTGTAATCCAGTTCCTCTGTAGCCAAATTTACATTCCGTGTATTAGTGATATCTTATGATGTTTCTTTTTCTGTGTGACTTATTTCAGTTAGAATCTTCATACCTGAATCCACTCATTATGCTGCTACGGGCCTGATGACATAGATTTCACTGCTGAGTGATATTGCATTGTACGTAAGTACCACAACTTCTTTATCCATTTTTCACTCTCTGCGATATTGACCTTGTACCGTAAACGAGGTTCTTGTAAACAGAGCCGTCCCAAACTTTGGGGTGGCTGTGTCTTTTTGATTTTAATTTTCCTAAGCTATAGGACCATTAGTGGAAGTGCCCTAGGCTCTGTTGCTTTGTATTTTAGATGTTTCAGGAAACACCATACACTTCTTCCCAGTGGCTGTTGGCAATTTACATCCCGCCCATCAGCATAACAAGGCTCCCAGTTCTCCATGGCCTGTCCTGCCTCTCTGGATTTTACACTTTTTTCAGATGGCCGTTTTGACTGGGGGGAAGTGAGACTTCATTGTAGTGCAGATTTCCTTTGCAAGCTTGCTTGGTAGGCCAAAAAGGGCGTATGCGTTTTTTCCTGAATATATTCAGGAAAAAACGCATACGCCCTTTTTGGCCAAGTGCATCATTGTGGACGTTCTGCCTCTTTTCCTATGCTTTCAATGCAATTCCAGTCTACCTCCTGAAATCGGTTTCCTGCAATTCTGCCCCGCTTTCAAGTCCTCTTGGCAGCCTTACTTCAGTATATTTTTGGACGATAGCTGTCATTTATAACTCTGCATGTTTGTGAATTACAGTGCCCCTGAGCTCCTTTCTTCAACTCGCTTTCTTGTGAGCTGGCCGCAACACCGCAGGATTGCTTCAGGCCCTAATCTGGTTGCGGCACGGCACGCTGAGCCTTTGGTTAATTCCTCTTCCTGGTGGGAAATGAGAGTTAAATTTGCCCGTCCAGAAACCTCCAGCTAGTCTCTCATTGGTTCTCCCTATTCCTGTTCATCTTCCGCAGAAATTGCAAACTGGGCCAAACAGGAGGTTAAAGGCACTGACTCTCCAAGTCGGGAGAGCGTTAGTAAAGCATCTGGAATGTTGCACCCGAGTACAAGGGGTCGAAAACTGAGACATATTTGAACACGTCTCCCGATCACACCGTTGGTCATACTCTGGGTTTCACATGCATGTTTTAGCTGAAGGAAGAATCCCTTAAACCTGGAGAGTTGAGACCCGTGGAATGGGTACCATGCAATATGACTTCAAAGGGTCTTCATTTGCTCACCGAACCTCTCCAATCCTATCACTGCTGCGTTTATGCCCCTGTACACATGCGTGATTCTCTTTTGGAGACATAGCAATCCATAGGTTTTAAGATACTTACATGTAAGGTACATTCTTAGGCGTTTAATATGGGGTGTTGAGTCCATTTCGTTGAGCAAGGAGTAGCTCTTGTCTATTCCATATTTGTCTTAAGGAACGTTATCTGTGCTCATTTCAGTCTCTGGTTTTATGCAGCACCCCAACTCACCTTTCCCCTTAAGCAAGCATGTTGGTTTTCTACATTTGAGACCCTGTTCTGTTTTGTAATCCAGTTCCTGTGTAGCCAAGTTTACATTCCGTGTATTAGTGATATCTTTTGATGTTTCTTTTTCTGAGTGATTTATTTCAGTTAGAATCATCATACCTGAATCCACTCATTATGCTGCTATGGGCCTGATGACATAGATTTAATTGTTGAGTGATATTGCATTGTACGTAAGTACCACAACTTCTTTATCCATTTTTCACTTTCTGCGATATTGAACTTGTACCGTAAACGAGGTTCTTGTAAACAGAGCCGTCCGAAACTTTGGCGTGGCTGTGTCTTTTTGATTTTAATTTCCCTAAGCTATAGGACCATAAGTGGAAGTGCCCTAGGCTCTGATTCTCTGTTTTTTAGATGTTTCAGGAAACACCATACACTTCTCCTGAGTGGCTGTTGGCAATTTACATCCCGCCCATCAGCATAACAAGGATCCCAGTTCTCCATGGCCTGTCCTGCGTTTCTGGATTTTACACTTTTTTCAGATTGCCCTTTTGACCGGGGGGAAGTGAGACTTCATTGTAGTGCATATTTCCTTTGCAAGCTTGCTTGGTTGGCCAAAAAGGGCGTATGCGTTTTTCCTGAATATATTCAGGAAAAAACGCAAACGCCCTTTTTGGCCAAGTGCATCATTGTGGACGTTCTGCCTCTTTTCCTATGCTTTAAATGCAATTACAGTCTACCTCCTGAAATCGGTCTCCTGCAACTCTGCCCCCCTTTCAAGTCCTCTTGGCAGCCTTACTTCAGTATATTTTTGGACGATAGCTGTCATTTATAACTCTGCAGGTTTGTGAATTACAGTGCCCCTGAGCTCCTTTCTTCAACTCGCTTTCTTGTGAGCTGGCCGCAACACCGCAGGATTGCGTCAGGCCCTAATCTGGTTCCGGCATGGCACGCTGTGCCTTTGGTTAATTCTACTTCCTGGTGGGAAATGAGAGTTAAATTTGCCCGTCCAGTCACCTCCAGCTAGTCTCTCATTTGTTCTCCCTATTCCTGTTCATCTTCCGCAGAAATTGCAAACTGGGCCAAACAGGAGGTTAAAGGCACTGACTCTCCAAGTCGGGAGAGTGTTAGTAAAGCATCTGGAATGTTGCACCCGAGTACCAGGGGACGAAAACTGAGACATATTTGAACACCTCTCCCGATCACACGGTTGATCATACTCTGGGTTCCACATGCATGTTTTAGCTGAAGGAAGAATCCCTTAATCCTTGAGAGTTGAGACCCGTGGAATGGGTACCATGCAATATGACTTCAAAGGGTCTTCATTTGCTCACCGAACCTCTCCAATCCTATCACTGCTGCGTTTATGCCCCTGTACACACGCTTGATTCTCTTTCAGAGACATAGCAATCCATAGGTTTTAAGATACTTACTAGTCAGGTACATTCTTAGGCGTTTAATATGGGGTGTTGAGTCCATTTCGTTGAGCAAGGAGTAGCTCTTGTCTATTCCATATTTGGTTTAAGGAACTTTATCTGTGCTCATTTCAATCTCTGGTTTTATACAGCACCCCAACTCACCTTTCCCCTTAAGCCAGCATAAGTTGGTTTTCTAAATTTGAGACCCTGTTCTGTTTTGTAATCCAGTTCCTGTGTAGCCAAGTTTACATTCCGTGTATTAGTGATGTCTTATGATATTTCTATTTCTGTGTGACTTATTTCAGTTAGAATCATCATACCTGAATCCACTCATTATGCTGCTACGGGCCTGATGACATAGATTTCATTGCTGAGTGATATTGCATTGTACGTAAGTACCACAACTTCTTTATCCATTTTTCACTTTCTGCGATATTGAACTTGTACCGTAAATGAGGTTCTTGTAAACAGAGCCGTCCCAAACTTTGGGGTGGCTGTGTCTTTTTGATTTTAATTTCCCTAAGCTATAGGTCCATAAGTGGAAGTGCCCTAGGCTCTGTTGCTTTGTTTTTTAGATGTTTCAGGAAACACCATACACTTCTCCTGAGTGGCTGTTGGCAATTTACATCCCGCCCATCAGCATAACAAGGCTCCCAGTTCTCCATGGCCTGTCCTGCCTTTCTGGATTTTACACTTTTTTCAGATGGCCCTTTTGACCGGGGGGAAGTGAGACTTCATTGTAGTGCAGATTTCCTTTGCAAGCTTGCTTGGTTGGCCAAAAAGTGCGTATGCGTTTTTTCCTGAATATATTCAGGAAAAAACGCGTACGCCCTTTTTGGCCAAATGCATCATTGTGGACGTTCTGCCTCTTTTCCTATGCTTTAAATGCAATTCCAGTCTACCTCCTGAAATCGGTTTCCTGCAATTCTGCCCTGCATTCAAGTCCTCTTGGCAGCCTTACTTCAGTATATTTTTGGACGATAGCTGTCATTTATAACTCTGCAGGTTTGTGAATTATAGTGCCCCTGAGCTTCTTTCTTCAACTCGCTTTCTTGTGAGCTGGCCGCAACACCGCAGGATTGCTTCAGGCCCTAATCTAGTTCCGGCACCGCACGCCGAGCCTTTGGTTAATTCTACTTCCTGGTGGGAAATGAGAGTTAAATTTGCCCGTCCAGTCACCTCCAGCTAGTCTCTCATTTGTTCTCCCTATTCCTGTTCATCTTCCACAAAAATTGCAAACTGGGCCAAACAGGAGGTTAAAGGCACTGACTCTCCAAGTCGGGAGAGTGTTAGTAAAGCATCTGGAATGTTGCACCCGAGTACCAGGGGACGAGAACTGAGACATATTTGAACACGTCTCCTGATCACACGGTTGAATATACTCTGGGTTCCACATTCATGTTTTAGCTGAAGGAAGAATCCCTTAAACCTGGAGAGTTGAGACCCGTGGAATGGGTACCATGCAATAAGACTTCAAAGGGTGTGCATTTGCTCACCGAACCTCTCCAATCCTATCACTGCTGCGTTTATGCCCCTGTGCACATGCTTGATTCTCTTTCGGAGACATAACATTCCATAGGTTTTAAGATACTTACTAGTCAGGTACATTCTTAGCATTTAATATGGGGTATTGAGTCCATTTTGTTGAGCAAGGAGTAGCTCTTGTCTATTCCATATTTGGCTTAAGGAACTTTATCTGTGCTCATTTCAATCTCTGGTTTTATGCAGCACCCCAACTCACCTTTCCCCTTAAGCAAGCATAAGTTTGTTTTCTACGTTTGAGAACCTCTTCTGTTTTGTAATCCAGTTCCTGTATAGCCAAGTTTACATTCCGTGTATTAGTGATATCTTATGATGTTTCTTTTTCTGTGTGACTTATTTCAGTTAGAACCATCATACCTGTATCCACTCATTATGCTGCTACGGGCCTGTTAACATAGATTTCATTGCTGAGTGATATTGCATTGTACGTAAGTACCACAACTTCTTTATCCATTTTTCACTTTCTGCGATATTGAACTTGTACCGTAAACGAGGTTCTTGTAAACAGAGCCGTCCCAAACTTTGGGGTTGCTGTGTCTTTTTGATTTTAATTTCCCTAAGCTATAGGACCATAAGTCGAAGTGCCCTAGGCTCTGTTCCTTTGTTTTTTATATGTTTCAGGAAACACCATACAATTCACCCGAGTGGCTGTTGGCAATTTACATCCCGCCCATCAGCATAACAATGCTCCCAGTTCTCCATGGCCTGTCCTGCCTTTCTGGATTTTACACTTTTTTCAGATGGCCCTTTTGACCGGGGGGGAAGTGAGACTTCATTGTAGTGCAGATTTCCTTTGCAAGCTTGCTTGGTTGGCCAAAAAGGGCGTATGAGTTTTTTCCTGAATATATTCAGGAAAAAACGCATACGCCCTTTTTGGCCAAGTGCATCATTGTGGACGTTCTGCCTCTTTTCCTTTGCTTTGAATGCAATTCGAGTCTACCTCCTGAAATCGGTTGCCTGCAATTCTGCCCTGCTTTCAAGTCCTCTTGGCAGCCTTACTTCAGTATATTTTTGGACGATAGCTGTCATTTATAACTCTGCAGGTTTGTGAATTACAGTGCCCCTGAGCTCCTTTCTTCAACTCGCTTTCTTGTGAGCTGGCCGCAACACCGCAGGATTCCTTCAGGCCCTAATCTGGTTCCGGCACGGCATGCTGAGCCTTTGGTTAATTCCTCTTCCTGGTGGGAAATGAGAGTTAAATTTGCCCGTCCAGTCACCTCCAGCTAGTCTCTCATTGGCTCTCCCTATTCCTGTTCATCTTCCGCAGAAATTGCAAACTGGGCCAAACAGGAGGTTAAAGGCACTGACTCTCCAAGTCGGGAGAGTGTTAGTAAAGCATCTGGAATATTGCACCCGAGTACCAGGGGACGAGAACTGAGACATATTTGAACACGTCTCCCAATCACACGGTTGATCATACTCTGGGTTCCACATGCATGTTTTAGCTGAAGGAAGAATCCCTTAAACCTGGAGTGTTGAGACCCGTGGAATGGGTACCATGCAATATGACTTCAAAGGGTCTTCATTTGCTCACCGAACCTCTCCAATCCTATCACTGCTGCCGTTATGCGCCTGTACACACACTTGATTCTCTTTCAGAGCCATAGTAATCCATAGGTTTTAAGATACTTACTAGTCAGGTACATTCTTAGGCGTTTAATATGGGGTGTTGAGTCCATTTGGTTGAGCAAGGAGTAGCTCTTGTCTATTCCATATTTGGCTTAAGGAACTTTATCTGTGCTCATTTCAGTCTCTGGTTTTATGCAGCACCCCAACTCACCTTTCCCCTTAAGCAAGCATAAGTTGGTTTTCTAAATTTGAGACCCTGTTCTGTTTTGTAATTCAGTTCCTGTGTAGCCAAGATTACATTCCGTGTATTAGTGATATCTTATGATGTTTCTTTTTCTGTGTGACTTATTTCAGTTAGAATCATCATACCTGAATCTACTCATTATGCTGCTATGGGCCTGATGACATAGATTTCATTGCTGAGTGATATTGCATTGTACGTAAGTACCACAACTTCTTTATCCATTTTTCACTTTCTGCGACATTGAACTTGTACCGTAAACGAGGTTCTTGTAAACAGAGCCGTCCCAAACTTTGGGGTGGCTGTGTCTTTTTGATTATAATTTCCCTAAGCTATAGGACCATAAGTGGAAGTGCCCTAGGCTCTGTTGCTTTGTTTTTTAGATGTTTCAGGAAACACCATACACTTCTCCCGAGTGGCTGTTGGCAATTTACATCCCGCCCATCAGCATAACAAGCCTCCCAGTTCTCCATGGCCTGTCCTGCCTTTCTGGATTTTACACTTTTTTCAGATGGCTCTTTTGATCGGGGGAAATTGAGACTTCATTGTAGTGCAGATTTACTTTGCAAGCTTGCTTGGTTGGCCAAAATGGGCATATGTGTTTTTTCCTGAATATATTCGGGAAAAAACGCATACACCCTTTTTGGCCAAGTGCATCATTGTCAACGTTCTGCCTCTTTTCCTATGCTTTAAATGCAATTCCAGTCTACCTCCTGAAATCGGTGTCCTGCAATTCTGCCTTGCTTTCAAAGCCTCTTCATAGCCTTACCTCAATATATTTTTTGAATATAGTTGGCCTTTATAACTCTGCAGGTTTTTGAATTGCAGTGGCCCTTAGCTCCATTTTTCAGCTCTTATTTTTGTGATCTTGCCTCATAACCACAGGATTCCTTCAGGCCCTATTCTTCTTCTGGGGCACCTTGCTGTGCCTTTGGTTTATTCTTCTTACTGATGTGAAATTAGAGTGACATGTGCCAATTGAAAACGCTACAGCTAGTTTCTCACTGGTTCCCCCTATTCCCATTCATCCTCCGCACTAACTGCAGACTGTGCGATACCAGAACTTAAAGGCATTGACTCTCCATGTGGGGATGTTTTTAGTAAAGCGGCTGGAATGTTGATCTGGAGTCCCAGGAGAGGAAAAATGAGGTGCATTTTAGAAACCTTTCCTGATCATATGGTATACCAGTCGCTGGGTTTCCCAAGCATGGTTTAGCTGTAGGAAGATTCCCTTCAACCTGGAGTGTTGGGAGCCTTGGAATGAGTAGCATGAAGTATTGCATTAAACTTTTGGCAGTTGCTCACCAAAGCTCACCAATCCTCTCATCCCCAAGTGTCCAGCCTTATGTCTTATCCAGCTGTGGGTTTACATGTGGTCAATCCAGGTTGCATCACAGCCCCTGAGCGAATTTTGTAAGAATTTTTCTCTCTTTCATTGTTTCTGCGTTTTGTTTTTAAAATTTATTTCTATAATGGGGTTTAGCTCATTTTCACTGCTGTGTTTGTGCCGCTCTGCACACACTTGATTCCCTTATGGAGATATATCAATACATGGGTTTTAAGATTCTTATTACTCAGATATATTTCTCTGCGGTGTATAGGGTGTGTTGAGGCCAGTTCATTGAGCAAGGTGTAGATCTTGTCTAATATCTATTTGGTTTATTGAACGGTATCTGTGCTAATTTCAAACTCTGGTTTTATGCATCACCCCACCTCTCCTTTCCCCTTAAGCTGACATAAGTGTGTTTTCTAAATGTGAGACACTGTTCTGTTCTGTAATTCATTTCTTGTGCAGCCATATTTACCCTCCCTCTATAAGTGATATCTTATGATATGTTTCTTTTTCTGTTTGACTTATTTCAAGTAGTATTATCGGACCTAAATCCACTCTTTATCCTTCTACTAACCTTATTACATTGATTTCATGGTGAAGAGATATTCCATTGTACATAAGTACCACATCTTCTTTATCCATTGTTCTCTTTCCTGGGATATTTAAGGTGTACTGAAGTTGAGGTTCTTGTAAACAGAGTAGCCCTAAACTGTGGTGTGCTTGTGTCTTGTTGATTTTTAGACTTCCCTAGATATACTCCCATGATTGGAAGTGTCCTATGCTCTGTAGCTCTGTTTTTTAGATGATTTAGGAACCACCATACACTTCTCCAGAGTGGCTCTCGGCAGTTCACACACTGCCCATCAGCATATAAAGGCTCCCTGTTCTCCATGGCCTGTCCTGCATTTCTGGTTTTTACAATTTTTTAGGATGGCCCTTTTGACCGGTGGGAAATGAGACTTCTTTGTTGTGCACATTTGCATTGCTTGCTTGCTTCGTTGCCCATAAAGTGCGTATGCGTTTTTTCCTGGATATAATCAGGAAAAAACGCATACGCCCTTTTGGGCCAACTGCATCATTGTCGAAATTCTGCCGCTTTTCATGTGCTTTAAAGACGAGTCCAATCTATCTCTTGAAATCTGTTTCTTGCAATTCTGTCTTGCATTCAGATCCTCTTCTTTGCCTTACCTCAACATATTTTTGGACGCTAATTTTCATTTATAACTGTGCAGGTTTGTGAATTGCAGTGACCCTGAGCTCCATTTTTTAAGTTGCTCTTTTGTGAGCTGGCCTCAAACCCGCAGGATTGCTTCAGGCCCTATTTTGGCTCCGGCAAGGCGGGCTGAGCCTTTTTTCAATTCTTATTCTTAATGGGAAATTAAAGTGATATGTGCCCGTCCAAACCCCTACAACTATTCTCTCATTGGTTCCCCCTCTTCCCGTTCATCCTCCTCACAATTTGCAAAATGTGTGAAACAGAAGTTGAAATGTGCTGATTCTCCAAGTGGGGAGATTCTAAGTAACGTGGCTGGAATGGTGAACAGGAGCACCAGGAGAGGATAAATGAGCTGCATTTTAGACACATCTCCCGATCACATGGTGTACAGTCCTCTGGGTTTTCCATGCATGTTTTAGCTGTAGGAAGATCCCTTGAACCTGCAGATTTGGGACCCATTGAATGGGTACCAGGTAGTATTACTTTAAAGGGTGTGCATTTCCTCACCCAACCTCACATTTCTCTTAGTGCAAACAGTTTCCAGCCTTATGTCTCATCCTGCTGTGGGTCTAGATGTGTTCAATCCATGTTGCATCACCGTCCCTGAGGAAAAGTTGTAAGAGGTTTTCTCTGTCTCTCTGTCGTTTATTTTTTCAATTTATTACTATATTGGTTACAGCTGATTTTCAAAGCTCTGTTTCTTGCTGCTGTACATCCACTTGATTCACGTACAGAGAGACATCAGTAAATTCTTTTTCAGATTCTTACCAGTCGTATATATTCTTTT
Organism: Orcinus orca; assembly: GCF_937001465.1. NCBI lineage: Eukaryota > Metazoa > Chordata > Mammalia > Artiodactyla > Delphinidae > Orcinus > Orcinus orca. Next base: position 332,434 of record NW_026043749.1, on the reverse strand, counting down.
CCAGTGACTTGAGTGTGCTGAGTGCAGTTCTTTCAGCTACCGTGTAGGTCTTGTTGATTATCAGTTTGGTATTTGGAATGGTATCTTTGCTAATTTCAACCTCCTGGATGATGCCTCACCCCTCCCCACCTTTCCCGTTTAGCAGCCTTATGCGTGTTTTCTACATATTTGACTATGTTTTTGTTTTGTAATTTATTTCATGTGTAGCCATTTTGGATTCCACCTTTAAGTGATATCTTATGATATGTGTCTTTTTCTTTTTGAATTATGTCACTTAGAATGATCATACGTAACTCCTCCGGAGTTGTTACAACTGGCCATATTTCATTGATTTCCAGGCTGAATAATATTCCACTCTACCTAAGTACCACATCTCTATCCATTTTTTCTCTCCAGAGACATTTAAGTTATATCCTAGTCGAGGATCTTTTAAACAGAGAGGGGGTAAACATTGGGGTGCCTGTGTCCTCTCGATTTTTGTTTTTCCCAAGATATACGCCCATGAGTGCAAGTGCCCTATGCTCTGTAGCTCATTTTTTAGATGCTTTAGTAAACACAGTACACTTCTCCAGAATGGCCGTTGGCAATATACATTTCCACTATAAGTCTCACAGGGCTCCCTCTTCTCCTTGCCCTGTCCTGCATTTCTGTTGTTTACGCTTTATGAGGATGGCTCTTCTGACTGATGCGAAGTGATATCTTTTGTAGTATTGACTTCCAGTGCCCACCTGTTTGGTTGGCTAAAAAAGTGTATGCCCTTTTCTTGAATATATACACAAAAAAACGCATACACCGTTTTTAGCCAACTGCAATGTTGGCAATGTTCAGCTCCTTTTCTTGTGCTTAACGGCGAGTCCTTTCTTCCTCCTCAAATCCCTTTCCTGCCATTCTCCCTTGCTTACAAGTCCTTTTCTCTGACTTTCCTCAAGACATTTTTCAGTGATGGATATTTTCAACTCTGCAGTTTCGTGAATTTTACTGCCCCTGAGTTCCATTGTTCAACTTGTGTTTATGGGAACTGGCCACAAAGCAGCGGGATTTCCTCAAGCCCTATACTGTTTCCGTGGGCAACCCTAGCCTTTGGTCAATTCGTCTTCCTGATTGGAATTTAGAGTGACATGTGCCTGTCTGAACACCTAGGACTTGTCTCTCATTGTTCCTCATCCTTCCGCTTCATCCTCTGGACAAATTCCAAACTGTACGCAACAGGATGTTGACAGTGCTGACCTCTCCAAGTGGGGAGACTGTTAGTAAAGACACTGGAGGGGTGAACCCGAGCACCAGGAGATGAGGAGATGAGATGCCTTTTCCAAACTCTTCCCGATCAGACGGTATACCATCCTCTGGGTGTGACAGACATGTTTTAGCAGTAGGAAGAGTCCCATTCATGTAAGGAGAACACCAGGGCTTTTTCAAAATCAGTGTCTCCCCGAAACCCAAACTGGGGAATTTTTTAAGCTACGGCTACACATATGTTCATTAAGGGCCTTGGGAAGTAGGCAGAGTCCAAACTTTAGATGATTGAAGTCTTCAGGGTCAGAAGCACTCACCACCAGCTTCCCTTATGTTACACCTTAACTGTCATTGATAGATGATGTCAATAAAAATATCTATTCTTTTTCAGATTATTTCCCCTTATAGGTTATTGCAAAATGTTGAGTGTAGTTCCCTGTGCTATACAGTAGTTCCTTGTTGATGATCTATTTTATACATAGCAGTGTGTATGTGTTAATCCCAAACTGTTAATTTATCCCTCCTCCCACCTTTCCCCTTTGGTAATAATAAATTATAAGATTTTATACTTCTCAGAAATGGGGGAGCTGAAAGAGAGGTATCATTTTCAATGGAAAAGCATTTAAAACAAGATTGAAGCTTTAACCAAGATTATTAGATGTACATCCTTGAAAAGAAATCACTTCGTTTCTCTAATATTGACCTGACAAATAAGACAAACCTTTTCACTGAACTTGCTTATAATAAAGTGATGGAAATATCAAATGGAAGTGTTAGAAACATCTTATTTTACCCGAGCCTTATACACTGTTCTATGTTAACTACAGTTTGGCTCACACATCTGTTCATTGAGGTTACAATAGTCTCAATTTCTGTTACTGATCCTCCAGAGTGGACCCCAACAAGTGTCCCCCTGCCCAGTGTCATTGGGGCCAACAGATCGAGACTGAATTTGGTTCACAAGCAAAGGAAACTTTATATTTTGATCAGAGAATGGAGAGGTGAGAGCATGCACTACCCCATGGGCTGTGGGCTGGGCTGCTGTGTAGAGATCCTGTCAGAGTCAGTGGGAGGGAGGGGGCGGAGCTCTCGAGGGCTGGGTTGGCTGCAGCTCAGGCTCTATATTGCGGAGTCTGCACTGGGCCCCAGGAGCTGAGGTGTCGACCCAGCCATTCTGCACTAGGAAATCTGGTCTGAAGTGCCGGGTGTGGAACCTCTGCATGCGGGACCCTAGGAGCACATGAAATTAGACAAAGCACAAAGGATAAAAAAGGTTAGACTTGACTTTATTGCCCAGATTCTATTTTTATCTCCCAGGGATTTTTAATGGGCTTTGCTGGGGACAAACCCCTCCTCTGCCTTTTGTCCCGTTCCTCATTCTTGGAGTGCTGAGGGTGCAGACCTTTCTTCTGTAACTGCTGAGTGCTGAGTTGGGAGCCCTCATACCCGGGGGCGAGGGTCAGAGCTTCTCCCCAGCAGCCTCCAGGTGACGTTGATTGTCCCCAGGCCCCCTGCCTCCCTGCTCGTCCACCTGAGCACCAGCATTGGAAGTGTTATAGATTCTAATGACCTTTAAGGGTCCAGGAAAGAGATGTGCAGAGACGCTGTGGGGGCCGGTTTCACCCCGCCCCACATTTGTTCGGCCACATTAGGCTGACCGTTTCTGCCAGCCTAGATGCTCTGACCAGTAGTCTGCGCTTTCTTCAATTAGGCCCCTGAATTAACGTACAAACAGCACCAGGTGTCAGAGCCCTGCCCGCTCAACTCCCAGACAGTCCAGGGTCAGTGGTGATCAAGGGCCATGATGGCCACTGAGTCAACAGCCTTTTGAAGTAAACAGGAGTCCAGCCGGTCTTATTGGCCACCATCATCACGGTGTCTGTAGGCTTTTCTATGGTGACAGTGTGATATATGGTTCCCCCGCCAAGATTATTAGCTCCCCTCTGGGTGCAGTAAGTCCTGCAAGCAGTAGTCTACTCTTTTGGGACTTGTTGTTTTATGAGAGAAACTCCAGGTCAAGTGATGTTCACACGAGTCGTCATGGTGCCCTGTTGCCCCAGGTTATCTCTCTGGATGTTGGAGTTTGAGGGTCTCCTCACTCGAGTTTGGTGTGCCCACGGAGCGAACCCTGCAACTTCAGGGCATGGTTGGTGGTTAGGATCACCACGTGGGGTCCTTTTCCCTTAGGAGGGAGGTGGCCTTTTGGGCTGCTGATTTCCAGGTTTTTAGATACCGCCAGTATCTTGGCCAGATGTGGCAGTGGGCCAAACCCCTTGGTGACCGTAGTTTATCCTACCTGGATGGCATTCTTGCATTGTTCCATTTCAAGTGGTCCCAGTTTTTGCACTAATTCTCCAATGGCGATTCACCTTTCACCGGGAATGTAAAGGTCAAAGGGTTTAGCTAAATTAGGGAGTTCCAGGGCAAGGGTCTGAATTGACTGCTCTTTCCATTCTTGAAAGGCCACTTCTGGATTCTATTCAAAAGGATCACCATCTTTTCCTTTCAGTGTTTCATATAGAGGCCCAGCTAGTAGACTGTAGTTAGGGATCCAGAAGCAGCAAACCCTGGCCTCCCCAGGAACCCCTAAGCTGTCTTCTAGTTTTAGAAAGGGGTAAGGCTGAAAATGGTTTCTTCCCTTTCCTGGGATGGGCTTCTCCGACCTTCTGTGAGAATGAAGCCCAGGCAGGTCACCGCAGTCTGTGATATTTGAGCTTTTTCTTGGACAACTTCTATCCTTTATTGGCTTGGTAGTTCAGAGGCCTCCTTAGTAGGGCTGGCGATCAGAATGTCGCCTGCGTACTGAAGGAGGATTTCCTTTTCCAGAGGTAGAACTTTTAGGTCTTTAGCTAAGCTTTTCCCAAAGATGGTGTGGGAATTTTTGCACCCTTGGGGCAAGACGGCCCGGAAGTATTGTTTTAGTTGTACGTTGAGTCCTGCCACTCACAAACCAAAATTTCTTGTGACTCTGGGACTAATGGAATACAAAAGAAGGCATCATTGAAGACTAATACAGAATACCATGTCCTGGTGGTTGGTAGAATGACCAGCAGGGTGTAGGAATTAGGAGCAGCTGGAGGTATATCCTCGGTGGCTTCACTGACTGTCCTGACATCCTTTACCAGGTCCCCAGCAGCCCATGGGGCTCTCGTGGTCAGACCAATCCCAGAATATGGAGCTCACCTGGGCAGGTACCCCACCCCCACCCCAGCCCACGGGACTCTTGTGGTCAGGCCCCTCCCAGGATACAGAGCTACCCTTGCAGGTACCGTGGCAGGGCTGGGCACACAGGAACTGTGCACATAGCCCTCATTGCAGAGCACCCCCTGCTCACCTGTCGCTCAGAGCTGACACAGAGCACCTCAGAGCAGGACTTGAACTAACAAACAGCAGCTGCGACAGGTCTGTGACCCTGGGCATCACTCTGTGCGGCCTCCCTCCACCTGGTCTTCCAGAGACTTCCACTGCACCCGGGGCACCAGGCCTCTGTCTCCAACCACCACCCACCCCTCCTCTCCCTGACTCCTGGGTTCCTCTCATTAGGAGAGGGTTTTCTTGAAGTTGTCTCCCACTCATGGGCCAGATAAAATGATTAGAAAACAAGCCAAAGCTGCAGCCCCTTGTCTATCCTGACTCTCAGGAGCCCACACCTGTTCCTTGGACCTGGCCGGTTCAGCAAGTTCCATTTTCTGCAACTGTGAGCCCCTGAGGGGTGATGATTGGCTGACCTGGGCAGCCTTACCGTGCCAGCCAGCCCTCCCCAGGTGTGCCTGGGTTGAGATCAATATAAATACCACTCCAGGCAGCAAGAGCCCCTGCAGCCGTGCCTGACGCCATTTTCTCTGCCCTGTCAGCAGTCTCGGGGCTGGGCTGGTGGGAGGGAGTGAGAGGCCACGGCTTTGTGGGTGGCCCAGTGTGAGTGGGGCTCTGCTGGACTTTCTGCAGCAGTTGCCAGGCTGCCACCTGCGAAAGAAGAGGATGTGTCACCCATACCTGCTGCTGGAATTTCTCCCTGGGCAGATGTGAGGAAGGAAAAAAGCAGTGGGGGCAGGGACAGGACGGGTATCTCAGGCAGGGAAATGGAAATCTTCCAGAAGAGCACCCAGGGCCAGGACCATCCTGGCTGGCCTGCAGGCACCAAGTCGGCCGGCATGCTGTCACTCGTGTGGCTCTATGGCCCTTCCTCTAGGCTTTCAAGTCCTTGTATATATTCAGGTGTTTTACCTGGGACGGGTGGGAATAGTTCAGCAGCAACTGGCCTGGGGCTCAACTCACGTTTACTCACAGATGCCTCGGCACGGTGCCCCAGCTTTGCAATGAGGACGCTTTTTGCGTGGGAGCTGCTGGCTGAATGGGAGATGATTCCCCACCACTGACCAACTTCAGAATTGTTTACAACTGGAGCAAGTGCCCTGATACCGTTTTCCTCTGTGGAACTGGTGGGTTCTGTGTTTTTTTTCTCTTTTTCGTTTTTGGTTCAAGGTAGATTTTATTCCTCTTTTTTGTATTTACAGATATAAGCATGGAAATAATTTATTCATATAAATACATGTATGTGAAGGGAATAATTGTTTTTTCTGTTTTATTTTTTAAATTTTATTTCTTTCTAATTTTGAATTTTATTTTATATTTTTATACAGCAGGTTCTTATTGGTTATCTATTTTATACATATAAATGTATACATGCCAATCCCAGTCTCTCAACTCCTCCCACCACCACCCCCCCAACAGCTTTCCCCCTTGTTGTCCATACGTTTGTTGTCTACATCTGTTGCTCTATTTATGCCTTGCAAAATGGTTTATCTGTACAGTTTTTCTAGGTTCCACATATATGCATGAATATACAAGATTTGTTTTTCTCTTTCTGACTTACTTCACTCTGTATGACAATCTCTAGATCCATCGACGTCTCTACAAATGACCCAATTTCATTCCTTTTCATGGCTTAGTAATATTCCATTTTATATATGTACCACAGCTTTATGCATTCGTCTGTCTGTGGGCATTTAGGTTGCTTCCATTACCTCGATATTGTAAAGAGTGAGGCAATGAACATTGCGGTGAATGTCTCTTTTGGATTTATGGTTTTGTCTGGGTATATGTCCAGTACTGGGATTGCTGTATCATATGGTAATTCTATTGTTAGTTTCTTAACAATCTCCATATTGTTCTCCATAGTGACTGTATCAATTTATATTCCCAACAATAGTGGAAGAGGGTTCCTTTTCTCCACACCCTTTCCAGCATTTTTTGTTTGTAGATTTTCTGATGATGCCCATTCTATCAGGTGTGAGGTGATACCTCATTGTGGAGTCCATTTTGTTGAGCAAGGGGTAGGTCTTGTCTATTACATATTTGGCTTACGGAAGGGTATCTGTGCTAAATTCAAACTCTGGTTTTACGCAGCACCCCAACTCACCTTCCCCCTTAAGCAAGCATAAGTTGGTTTTCTAAACTTCAGACCCTGTTCTGTTTTGTAACTCAGTTCATGTGTAGCCAAGTTCACATTCCGTGTATTAGTGATACCTTATGATGTTTCTTTTTCTGTGTGACTTTTTTCACGTAGAATCACCATGCCTCAATCCACTCATTATGCTGGTACGGGCCTGGTGACATAGTTTTCATTGCTGAGAGGTATTCTGTTGTACGTAAGTACCGCAACTTCTTTATCCATTATTTGCTATCTGGCATATTTAACTTGTGCTACAGGAGAGGTTCCTGTAAACAGAGCCGTCCCAAATTTTGGGGTGGCTGTGTCTTTTTGATTTTAATTTCCCTAAGCTATAGGACCATAATTGGAAGTGCCCTAGGCTCTGTTGCTTTGTTTTTTAGATGTTTCAGGAAACACCATACACTTCTCCCGAGTGGCTGTTGACAATTTACATCCCGCCCATCAGCATAACAAGGCTCCCAGTTCTCCATGGCCTGTCCTGCCTTTCTGGATTTTACACTTTTTTCAGATGGCCCTTTTGACCGGGGGGAAGTGAGACTTCATTGTAGTGCAGATTTCCTTTGCAAGCTTGCTTGGTTGGCCAAAAAGTGCGTATGCGTTTTTTCCTGAATATATTCAGGAAAAAACGCATACGCCCTTTTTGGCCAAGTGCATCATTGTCGACGTTCTGCCTCTTTTCCTATGCTTTCAATGCAATTCCAGTCTACCTCCTGAAATCGGTTTCCTGCAATTCTGTTCCTTGCTTTCAATGCCTCTTCATAGCCTTACCTCAATATATTTTTTGAATATTTTTGTCCTTTATAACTCTGTAGGTTTTTGAATTGCTGTGGCCCTTAGCTCCATTTTTCAGCTCTTATTTTTTTGATCGTGCCTCATAACCACAGGATTCCTTCAGGCCCTATTTTTCTTCTGGGGCACCTTGCTGTGCCTTTGGTTTATTCTTCTTACTGTTGTGAAATTAGAGTGACATGTGCCCATTGAAACCACTACAGCTAGTTTCTCACTGGTTCCCCCTATTCCCATTCATCCTCCGCACTACCTGCAGACTGTGCGATACCAGAACTTAAAGGCATTGACTCTCCATGTGGGGATGTTGTTAGTAAAGCGGCTGGAATGTCGATCCGGAGTCCCAGGAGAGGAAAAATGAGGTGCATTTTAGAAACCTTTCCCGATCATATGGTATACCTGTCGCTGGGTTTCCCAAGCATGGTTTAGCTGAAGGAAGTATCCCTTCAACCTGGAGTTTTGGGACCCTTGGAATGAGTAGCATGAAGTATTGCATTAAACTTTTGGCAGTTGCTCACCAAAGCTCACCAATCCTCTCATCCCCAAGTGTCCAGCCTTATGTCTCATCCAGCTGTGGGTTTACATGTGGTCAATCCAGGTTGCATCACAGCCCCTGAGCGAATTTTGTAAGAATTTTTCTCTCTTTCATTGTTTCTGCGTTTTGTTTTTAAAATTTATTTCTATAATGGGGTTTAGCTCATTTTCACTGCTGTGTTTGTGCCGCTCTGCACACATTTGATTCCCTTATGGAGATATATCAATACATGGGTTTTAAGATTCTTATTACTCAGATATATTTCTCTGCGGTGTATAGGGTGTGTTGAGGCCAGTTCATTGAGCAAGGTGTAGATCTTGTCTAATATCTATTTGGTTTATTGAACGGTATCTGTGCTAATTTCAAACTCTGGTTTTATGCATCACCCCACCTCTCCTTTCCCCTTAAGCTGACATAAGTGTGTTTTCTAAATGTGAGACACTGTTCTGTTCTGTAATTCATTTCTTGTGCAGCCATATTTACCCTCCCTCTATAAGTGATATCTTATGATATGTTTCTTTTTCTGTTTGACTTATTTCAAGTAGTATTATCGGACCTAAATCCACTCTTTATCCTTCTACTAACCTTATTACATTGATTTCATGGTGAAGAGATATTCCATTGTACATAAGTACCACATCTTCTTTATCCATTGTTCTCTTTCCTGGGATATTTAAGGTGTACTGAAGTTGAGGTTCTTGTAAACAGAGTAGCCCTAAACTGTGGTGTGCTTGTGTCTTGTTGATTTTTAGACTTCCCTAGATATACTCCCATGATTGGAAGTATCCTATGCTCTGTAGCTCTGTTTTTTAGATGATTTAGGAACCACCATACACTTCTCCAGAGTGGCTCTCGGCAGTTCACACACTGCCCATCAGCGTATAAAGGCTCCCTCTTCTCCATGGCCAGTCCTGCATTTCTGGTTTTTACAATTTTTTAGGATGGCCCTTTTGACCGGTGGGAAATGAGACTTCTTTGTTGTGCACATTTGCATTGCTTGCTTTCTTCCTTGCCCATAAAGTGTGTATGCGTTTTTTCCTGGATATAATCAGGAAAAAACGCATACGCCCTTTTGGGCCACTGCATCATTGTCGAAATTCTGCCGCTTTTCATGTGCTTTAAAGACGAGTCCAATCTATCTCTTGAAATCTGTTTCTTGCAATTCTGTCTTGCATTCAGATCCTCTTCTTTGCCTTACCTCAACATATTTTTGGACTTTAGTTTTCATTTATAACTCTGCAGGTTTGTGAATTGCAGTGACCCTGAGCTCCATTTTTTAAGTTGCTCTTTTGTGAGCTGGCCTCAAACCCGCAGGATTGCTTCAGGCCCTATTTTGGCTCCGGCGAGGCGGGCTGAGCCTTTTTTCAATTCTTATTCTTAATGGGAAATTAAAGTGATATGTGCCCGTCCAAACCCCTACAACTATTCTCTCATTGGTTCCCCCTCTTCCCGTTCATCCTCCTCACAATTTGCAAAATGTGTGAAACAGAAGTTGAAATGTGCTGATTCTCCAAGTGGGGAGATTCTAAGTAACGTGGCTGGAATGGTGAACAGGAGCACCAGGAGAGGATAAATGAGCTGCATTTTAGACACATCTCCCGATCACATGGTGTACAGTCCTCTGGGTTTTCCATGCATGTTTTAGCTGTAGGAAGATCCCTTGAACCTGCAGATTTGGGACCCATTGAATGGGTACCAGGTAGTATTACTTTCAAGGGTGTGCATTTCCTCACCCAACCTCACATTTCTCTTAGTGCAAACAGTTTCCAGCCTTATGTCTCATCCTGCTGTGGGTCTAGATGTGTTCAATCCATGTTGCATCACCGTCCCTGAGGAAAAGTTGTAAGAGGTTTTCTCTGTCTCTCTGTCGTTTATTTTTTCAATTTATTACTATATTGGTTACAGCTGATTTTCAAAGCTCTGTTTCTTGCTGCTGTACATCCACTTGATTCACGTACAGAGAGACATCAGTAAATTCTTTTTCAGATTCTTACCAGTCGTATATATTCTTTTCCAGTGACTTGAGTGTGCTGAGTGCAGTTCTTTCAGCTACCGTGTAGGTCTTGTTGATTATCAGTTTGGTATTTGGAATGGTATCTTTGCTAATTTCAACCTCCTGGATGATGCCTCACCCCTCCCCACCTTTCCCGTTTAGCAGCCTTATGCGTGTTTTCTACATATTTGACTATGTTTTTGTTTTGTAATTTATTTCATGTGTAGCCATTTTGGATTCCACCTTTAAGTGATATCTTATGATATGTGTCTTTTTCTTTTTGAATTATGTCACTTAGAATGATCATACGTAACTCCTCCGGAGTTGTTACAACTGGCCATATTTCATTGATTTCCAGGCTGAATAATATTCCACTCTACCTAAGTACCACATCTCTATCCATTTTTTCTCTCCAGAGACATTTAAGTTATATCCTAGTCGAGGATCTTTTAAACAGAGAGGGGGTAAACATTGGGGTGCCTGTGTCCTCTCGATTTTTGTTTTTCCCAAGATATACGCCCATGAGTGCAAGTGCCCTATGCTCTGTAGCTCATTTTTTAGATGCTTTAGTAAACACAGTACACTTCTCCAGAATGGCCGTTGGCAATATACATTTCCACTATAAGTCTCACAGGGCTCCCTCTTCTCCTTGCCCTGTCCTGCATTTCTGTTGTTTACGCTTTATGAGGATGGCTCTTCTGACTGATGCGAAGTGATATCTTTTGTAGTATTGACTTCCAGTGCCCACCTGTTTGGTTGGCTAAAAAAGTGTATGCCCTTTTCTTGAATATATACAGAAAAAAACGCATACACCCTTTGTGGCCAACTGCAATGTTGGCAATGTTCAGCTCCTTTTCTTGTGCTTAATGGCGAGTCCTTTCTACCTCCTCAAATCCCTTTCCTGCCATTCTCCCTTGCTTACAAGTCCTTTTCTCTGACTTTCCTCAAGACATTTTTCAGTGATGGATATTTTCAACTCTGCAGTTTCGTGAATTTTACTGCCCCTGAGTTCCATTGTTCAACTTGTGTTTATGGGAACTGGTCACAAAGCAGTGGGATTTCCTCAAGCCCTATACTGTTTCCATGGGCAACCCTAGCCTTTGGTCAATTCGTCTTCCTGATTGGAAATTAGAGTGACATGTGCCTGTCTGAACACCTAGGACTTGTCTCTCATTGTTCCTCATCCTTCCGCTTCATCCTCTGGACAAATTCCAAACTGTACGCAACAGGATGTTGACAGTGCTGACCTCTCCAAGTGGGGAGACTGTTAGTAAAGACACTGGAGGGGTGAACCCGAGCACCAGGAGATGAGGAGATGAGATGCCTTTTCCAAACTCTTCCCGATCAGACGGTATACCATCCTCTGGGTGTGACAGACATGTTTTAGCAGTAGGAAGAGTCCCATTCATGTAAGGAGAACACCAGGGCTTTTTCAAAATCAGTGTCTCCCCGAAACCCAAACTGGGGAATTTTTTAAGCTACGGCTACACATATGTTCATTAAGGGCCTTGGGAAGTAGGCAGAGTCCAAACTTTAGATGATTGAAGTCTTCAGGGTCAGAAGCACTCACCACCAGCTTCCCTTAGGTTACACTTTAACTGTCATTGATAGATGATGTCAATAAAAATATCTATTCTTTTTCAGATTATTTCCCCTTATAGGTTATTGCAAAATGTTGAGTGTAGTTCCCTGTGCTATACAGTAGTTCCTTGTTGATGATCTATTTTATACATAGCAGTGTGTATGTGTTAATCCCAAACTGTTAATTTATCCCTCCTCCCACCTTTCCCCTTTGGTAATAATAAATTATAAGATTTTATACTTCTCAGAAATGGGGGAGCTGAAAGAGAGGTATCATTTTCAATGGAAAAGCATTTAAAACAAGATTGAAGCTTTAACCAAGATTATTAGATGTACATCCTTGAAAAGAAATCACTTCGTTTCTCTAATATTGACCTGACAAATAAGACAAACCTTTTCACTGAACTTGCTTATAATAAAGTGATGGAAATATCAAATGGAAGTGTTAGAAACATCTTATTTTACCCGAGCCTTATACACTGTTCTATGTTAACTACAGTTTGTCTCACACATCTGTTCATTGAGGTTACAATAGTCTCAATTTCTGTTACTGATCCTCCAGAGTGGACCCCAACAAGTGTCCCCCTGCCCAGTGTCATTGGGGCCAACAGATCGAGACTGAGTTTGGTTCACAAGCAAAGGAAACTTTATATTTTGATCAGAGAATGGAGAGGTGAGAGCATGCACTACCCCATGGGCTGTGGGCTGGGCTGCTGTGTAGAGATCCTGTCAGAGTCAGTGGGAGGGAGGGGGCGGAGCTCTCGAGGGCCGGGTTGGCTGCAGCTCAGGCTCTATATTGCGGAGTCTGCACTGGGCCCCAGGAGCTGAGGTGTCGACCCAGCCATTCTGCACTAGGAAATCTGGTCTGAAGTGCCGGGTGTGGAACCTCTGCATGCGGGACCCTAGGAGCACATGAAATTAGACAAAGCACAAAGGATAAAAAAGGTTAGACTTGACTTTATTGCCCAGATTCTATTTTTATCTCCCAGGGATTTTTAATGGGCTTTGCTGGGGACAAACCCCTCCTCTGCCTTTTGTCCCGTTCCTCATTCTTGGAGTGCTGAGGGTGCAGACCTTTCTTCTGTAACTGCTGAGTGCTGAGTTGGGAGCCCTCATACCCGGGGGCGAGGGTCAGAGCTTCTCCCCAGCAGCCTCCAGGTGACGTTGATTGTCCCCAGGCCCCCTGCCTCCCTGCTCGTCCACCTGAGCACCAGCATTGGAAGTGTTATAGATTCTAATGACCTTTAAGGGTCCAGGAAAGAGATGTGCAGAGACGCTGTGGGGGCCGGTTTCACCCCGCCCCACATTTGTTCGGCCACATTAGGCTGACCGTTTCTGCCAGCCTAGATGCTCTGACCAGTAGTCTGCGCTTTCTTCAATTAGGCCCCTGAATTAACGTACAAACAGCACCAGGTGTCAGAGCCCTGCCCGCTCAACTCCCAGACAGTCCAGGGTCAGTGGTGATCAAGGGCCATGATGGCCACTGAGTCAACAGCCTTTTGAAGTAAACAGGAGTCCAGCCGGTCTTATTGGCCACCATCATCACGGTGTCTGTAGGCTTTTCTATGGTGACAGTGTGATATATGGTTCCCCCGCCAAGATTATTAGCTCCCCTCTGGGTGCAGTAAGTCCTGCAAGCAGTAGTCTACTCTTTTGGGACTTGTTGTTTTATGAGAGAAACTCCAGGTCAAGTGATGTTCACACGAGTCGTCATGGTGCCCTGTTGCCCCAGGTTATCTCTCTGGATGTTGGAGTTTGAGGGTCTCCTCACTCGAGTTTGGTGTGCCCACGGAGCGAACCCTGCAACTTCAGGGCATGGTTGGTGGTTAGGATCACCACGTGGGGTCCTTTTCCCTTAGGAGGGAGGTGGCCTTTTGGGCTGCTGATTTCCAGGTTTTTAGATACCGCCAGTATCTTGGCCAGATGTGGCAGTGGGCCAAACCCCTTGGTGACCATAGTTTATCCTACCTGGATGGCATTCTTGCATTGTTCCATTTCAAGTGGTCCCAGTTTTTGCACTAATTCTCCAATGGCGATTCACCTTTCACCGGGAATGTAAAGGTCAAAGGGTTTAGCTAAATTAGGGAGTTCCAGGGCAAGGGTCTGAATTGACTGCTCTTTCCATTCTTGAAAGGCCACTTCTGGATTCTATTCAAAAGGATCACCATCTTTTCCTTTCAGTGTTTCATATAGAGGCCCAGCTAGTAGACTGTAGTTAGGGATCCAGAAGCAGCAAACCCTGGCCTCCCCAGGAACCCCTAAGCTGTCTTCTAGTTTTAGAAAGGGGTAAGGCTGAAAATGGTTTCTTCCCTTTCCTGGGATGGGCTTCTCCGACCTTCTGTGAGAATGAAGCCCAGGCAGGTCACCGCAGTCTGTGATATTTGAGCTTTTTCTTGGACAACTTCTATCCTTTATTGGCTTGGTAGTTCAGAGGCCTCCTTAGTAGGGCTGGCGATCAGAATGTCGCCTGCGTACTGAAGGAGGATTTCCTTTTCCAGAGGTAGAACTTTTAGGTCTTTAGCTAAGCTTTTCCCAAAGATGGTGTGGGAATTTTTGCACCCTTGGGGCAAGACGGCCCGGAAGTATTGTTTTAGTTGTACGTTGAGTCCTGCCACTCACAAACCAAAATTTCTTGTGACTCTGGGACTAATGGAATACAAAAGAAGGCATCATTGAAGACTAATACAGAATACCATGTCCTGGTGGTTGGTAGAATGACCAGCAGGGTGTAGGAATTAGGAGCAGCTGGAGGTATATCCTCGGTGGCTTCACTGACTGTCCTGACATCCTTTACCAGGTCCCCAGCAGCCCATGGGGCTCTCGTGGTCAGACCAATCCCAGAATATGGAGCTCACCTGGGCAGGTACCCCACCCCCACCCCAGCCCACGGGACTCTTGTGGTCAGGCCCCTCCCAGGATACAGAGCTACCCTTGCAGGTACCGTGGCAGGGCTGGGCACACAGGAACTGTGCACATAGCCCTCATTGCAGAGCACCCCCTGCTCACCTGTCGCTCAGAGCTGACACAGAGCACCTCAGAGCAGGACTTGAACTAACAAACAGCAGCTGCGACAGGTCTGTGACCCTGGGCATCACTCTGTGCGGCCTCCCTCCACCTGGTCTTCCAGAGACTTCCACTGCACCCGGGGCACCAGGCCTCTGTCTCCAACCACCACCCACCCCTCCTCTCCCTGACTCCTGGGTTCCTCTCATTAGGAGAGGGTTTTCTTGAAGTTGTCTCCCACTCATGGGCCAGATAAAATGATTAGAAAACAAGCCAAAGCTGCAGCCCCTTGTCTATCCTGACTCTCAGGAGCCCACACCTGTTCCTTGGACCTGGCCGGTTCAGCAAGTTCCATTTTCTGCAACTGTGAGCCCCTGAGGGGTGATGATTGGCTGACCTGGGCAGCCTTACCGTGCCAGCCAGCCCTCCCCAGGTGTGCCTGGGTTGAGATCAATATAAATACCACTCCAGGCAGCAAGAGCCCCTGCAGCCGTGCCTGACGCCATTTTCTCTGCCCTGTCAGCAGTCTCGGGGCTGGGCTGGTGGGAGGGAGTGAGAGGCCACGGCTTTGTGGGTGGCCCAGTGTGAGTGGGGCTCTGCTGGACTTTCTGCAGCAGTTGCCAGGCTGCCACCTGCGAAAGAAGAGGATGTGTCACCCATACCTGCTGCTGGAATTTCTCCCTGGGCAGATGTGAGGAAGGAAAAAAGCAGTGGGGGCAGGGACAGGACGGGTATCTCAGGCAGGGAAATGGAAATCTTCCAGAAGAGCACCCAGGGCCCGGACCATCCTGGCTGGCCTGCAGGCACCAAGTCGGCCGGCATGCTGTCACTCGTGTGGCTCTATGGCCCTTCCTCTAGGCTTTCAAGTCCTTGTATATATTCAGGTGTTTTACCTGGGACGGGTGGGAATAGTTCAGCAGCAACTGGCCTGGGGCTCAACTCACGTTTACTCACAGATGCCTCGGCACGGTGCCCCAGCTTTGCAATGAGGACGCTTTTTGCGTGGGAGCTGCTGGCTGAATGGGAGATGATTCCCCACCACTGACCAACTTCAGAATTGTTTACAACTGGAGCAAGTGCCCTGATACCGTTTTCCTCTGTGGAACTGGTGGGTTCTGTGTTTTTTTTCTCTTTTTCGTTTTTGGTTCAAGGTAGATTTTATTCCTCTTTTTTGTATTTACAGATATAAGCATGGAAATAATTTATTCATATAAATACATGTATGTGAAGGGAATAATTGTTTTTTCTGTTTTATTTTTTAAATTTTATTTCTTTCTAATTTTGAATTTTATTTTATATTTTTATACAGCAGGTTCTTATTGGTTATCTATTTTATACATATAAATGTATACATGCCAATCCCAGTCTCTCAACTCCTCCCACCACCACCCCCCCAACAGCTTTCCCCCTTGTTGTCCATACGTTTGTTGTCTACATCTGTTGCTCTATTTATGCCTTGCAAAATGGTTTATCTGTACAGTTTTTCTAGGTTCCACATATATGCATGAATATACAAGATTTGTTTTTCTCTTTCTGACTTACTTCACTCTGTATGACAATCTCTAGATCCATCGACGTCTCTACAAATGACCCAATTTCATTCCTTTTCATGGCTTAGTAATATTCCATTTTATATATGTACCACAGCTTTATGCATTCGTCTGTCTGTGGGCATTTAGGTTGCTTCCATTACCTCGATATTGTAAAGAGTGAGGCAATGAACATTGCGGTGAATGTCTCTTTTGGATTTATGGTTTTGTCTGGGTATATGTCCAGTACTGGGATTGCTGTATCATATGGTAATTCTATTGTTAGTTTCTTAACAATCTCCATATTGTTCTCCATAGTGACTGTATCAATTTATATTCCCAACAATAGTGGAAGAGGGTTCCTTTTCTCCACACCCTTTCCAGCATTTTTTGTTTGTAGATTTTCTGATGATGCCCATTCTATCAGGTGTGAGGTGATACCTCATTGTGGAGTCCATTTTGTTGAGCAAGGGGTAGGTCTTGTCTATTACATATTTGGCTTACGGAAGGGTATCTGTGCTAAATTCAAACTCTGGTTTTATGCAGCACCCCAACTCACCTTCCCCCTTAAGCAAGCATAAGTTGGTTTTCTAAACTTCAGACCCTGTTCTGTTTTGTAACTCAGTTCATGTGTAGCCAAGTTCACATTCCGTGTATTAGTGATACCTTATGATGTTTCTTTTTCTGTGTGACTTTTTTCACGTAGAATCACCATGCCTCAATCCACTCATTATGCTGGTACGGGCCTGGTGACATAGTTTTCATTGCTGAGAGGTATTCTGTTGTACGTAAGTACCGCAACTTCTTTATCCATTATTTGCTATCTGGCATATTTAACTTGTGCTACAGAAGAGGTTCCTGTAAACAGAGCCGTCCCAAATTTTGGGGTGGCTGTGTCTTTTTGATTTTAATTTCCCTAAGCTATAGGACCATAATTGGAAGTGCCCTAGGCTCTGTTGCTTTGTTTTTTAGATGTTTCAGGAAACACCATACACTTCTCCCGAGTGGCTGTTGACAATTTACATCCCGCCCATCAGCATAACAAGGCTCCCAGTTCTCCATGGCCTGTCCTGCCTTTCTGGATTTTACACTTTTTTCAGATGGCCCTTTTGACCGGGGGGAAGTGAGACTTCATTGTAGTGCAGATTTCCTTTGCAAGTTTGCTTGGTTGGCCAAAAAGGGCGTATGCGTTTTTTCCTGAATATATTCAGGAAAAAACGCATACGCCCTTTTTGGCCAAGTGCATCATTGTCGACGTTCTGCCTCTTTTCCTATGCTTTCAATGCAATTCCAGTCTACCTCCTGAAATCGGTTTCCTGCAATTCTGTTCCTTGCTTTCAATGCCTCTTCATAGCCTTACCTCAATATATTTTTTGAATATTTTTGTCCTTTATAACTCTGTAGGTTTTTGAATTGCTGTGGCCCTTAGCTCCATTTTTCAGCTCTTATTTTTTTGATCGTGCCTCATAACCACAGGATTCCTTCAGGCCCTATTTTTCTTCTGGGGCACCTTGCTGTGCCTTTGGTTTATTCTTCTTACTGTTGTGAAATTAGAGTGACATGTGCCCATTGAAACCACTACAGCTAGTTTCTCACTGGTTCCCCCTATTCCCATTCATCCTCCGCACTACCTGCAGACTGTGCGATACCAGAACTTAAAGGCATTGACTCTCCATGTGGGGATGTTGTTAGTAAAGCGGCTGGAATGTCGATCCGGGGTCCCAGGAGAGGAAAAATGAGGTGCATTTTAGAAACCTTTCCCGATCATATGGTATACCAGTCGCTGGGTTTCCCAAGCATGGTTTAGCTGAAGGAAGTATCCCTTCAACCTGGAGTTTTGGGACCCTTGGAATGAGTAGCATGAAGTATTGCATTAAACTTTTGGCAGTTGCTCACCAAAGCTCACCAATCCTCTCATCCCCAAGTGTCCAGCCTTATGTCTCATCCAGCTGTGGGTTTACATGTGGTCAATCCAGGTTGCATCACAGCCCCTGAGCGAATTTTGTAAGAATTTTTCTCTCTTTCATTGTTTCTGCGTTTTGTTTTTAAAATTTATTTCTATAATGGGGTTTAGCTCATTTTCACTGCTGTGTTTGTGCCGCTCTGCACACATTTGATTCCCTTATGGAGATATATCAATACATGGGTTTTAAGATTCTTATTACTCAGATATATTTCTCTGCGGTGTATAGGGTGTGTTGAGGCCAGTTCATTGAGCAAGGTGTAGATCTTGTCTAATATCTATTTGGTTTATTGAACGGTATCTGTGCTAATTTCAAACTCTGGTTTTATGCATCACCCCACCTCTCCTTTCCCCTTAAGCTGACATAAGTGTGTTTTCTAAATGTGAGACACTGTTCTGTTCTGTAATTCATTTCTTGTGCAGCCATATTTACCCTCCCTCTATAAGTGATATCTTATGATATGTTTCTTTTTCTGTTTGACTTATTTCAAGTAGTATTATCGGACCTAAATCCACTCTTTATCCTTCTACTAACCTTATTACATTGATTTCATGGTGAAGAGATATTCCATTGTACATAAGTACCACATCTTCTTTATCCATTGTTCTCTTTCCTGGGATATTTAAGGTGTACTGAAGTTGAGGTTCTTGTAAACAGAGTAGCCCTAAACTGTGGTGTGCTTGTGTCTTGTTGATTTTTAGACTTCCCTAGATATACTCCCATGATTGGAAGTATCCTATGCTCTGTAGCTCTGTTTTTTAGATGATTTAGGAACCACCATACACTTCTCCAGAGTGGCTCTCGGCAGTTCACACACTGCCCATCAGCGTATAAAGGCTCCCTCTTCTCCATGGCCAGTCCTGCATTTCTGGTTTTTACAATTTTTTAGGATGGCCCTTTTGACCGGTGGGAAATGAGACTTCTTTGTTGTGCACATTTGCATTGCTTGCTTTCTTCCTTGCCCATAAAGTGTGTATGCGTTTTTTCCTGGATATAATCAGGAAAAAACGCATACGCCCTTTTGGGCCACTGCATCATTGTCGAAATTCTGCCGCTTTTCATGTGCTTTAAAGACGAGTCCAATCTATCTCTTGAAATCTGTTTCTTGCAATTCTGTCTTGCATTCAGATCCTCTTCTTTGCCTTACCTCAACATATTTTTGGACTTTAGTTTTCATTTATAACTCTGCAGGTTTGTGAATTGCAGTGACCCTGAGCTCCATTTTTTAAGTTGCTCTTTTGTGAGCTGGCCTCAAACCCGCAGGATTGCTTCAGGCCCTATTTTGGCTCCGGCGAGGCGGGCTGAGCCTTTTTTCAATTCTTATTCTTAATGGGAAATTAAAGTGATATGTGCCCGTCCAAACCCCTACAACTATTCTCTCATTGGTTCCCCCTCTTCCCGTTCATCCTCCTCACAATTTGCAAAATGTGTGAAACAGAAGTTGAAATGTGCTGATTCTCCAAGTGGGGAGATTCTAAGTAACGTGGCTGGAATGGTGAACAGGAGCACCAGGAGAGGATAAATGAGCTGCATTTTAGACACATCTCCCGATCACATGGTGTACAGTCCTCTGGGTTTTCCATGCATGTTTTAGCTGTAGGAAGATCCCTTGAACCTGCAGATTTGGGACCCATTGAATGGGTACCAGGTAGTATTACTTTCAAGGGTGTGCATTTCCTCACCCAACCTCACATTTCTCTTAGTGCAAACAGTTTCCAGCCTTATGTCTCATCCTGCTGTGGGTCTAGATGTGTTCAATCCATGTTGCATCACCGTCCCTGAGGAAAAGTTGTAAGAGGTTTTCTCTGTCTCTCTGTCGTTTATTTTTTCAATTTATTACTATATTGGTTACAGCTGATTTTCAAAGCTCTGTTTCTTGCTGCTGTACATCCACTTGATTCACGTACAGAGAGACATCAGTAAATTCTTTTTCAGATTCTTACCAGTCGTATATATTCTTTTCCAGTGACTTGAGTGTGCTGAGTGCAGTTCTTTCAGCTACCGTGTAGGTCTTGTTGATTATCAGTTTGGTATTTGGAATGGTATCTTTGCTAATTTCAACCTCCTGGATGATGCCTCACCCCTCCCCACCTTTCCCGTTTAGCAGCCTTATGCGTGTTTTCTACATATTTGACTATGTTTTTGTTTTGTAATTTATTTCATGTGTAGCCATTTTGGATTCCACCTTTAAGTGATATCTTATGATATGTGTCTTTTTCTTTTTGAATTATGTCACTTAGAATGATCATACGTAACTCCTCCGGAGTTGTTACAACTGGCCATATTTCATTGATTTCCAGGCTGAATAATATTCCACTCTACCTAAGTACCACATCTCTATCCATTTTTTCTCTCCAGAGACATTTAAGTTATATCCTAGTCGAGGATCTTTTAAACAGAGAGGGGGTAAACATTGGGGTGCCTGTGTCCTCTCGATTTTTGTTTTTCCCAAGATATACGCCCATGAGTGCAAGTGCCCTATGCTCTGTAGCTCATTTTTTAGATGCTTTAGTAAACACAGTACACTTCTCCAGAATGGCCGTTGGCAATATACATTTCCACTATAAGTCTCACAGGGCTCCCTCTTCTCCTTGCCCTGTCCTGCATTTCTGTTGTTTACGCTTTATGAGGATGGCTCTTCTGACTGATGCGAAGTGATATCTTTTGTAGTATTGACTTCCAGTGCCCACCTGTTTGGTTGGCTAAAAAAGTGTATGCCCTTTTCTTGAATATATACAGAAAAAAACGCATACACCCTTTGTGGCCAACTGCAATGTTGGCAATGTTCAGCTCCTTTTCTTGTGCTTAATGGCGAGTCCTTTCTACCTCCTCAAATCCCTTTCCTGCCATTCTCCCTTGCTTACAAGTCCTTTTCTCTGACTTTCCTCAAGACATTTTTCAGTGATGGATATTTTCAACTCTGCAGTTTCGTGAATTTTACTGCCCCTGAGTTCCATTGTTCAACTTGTGTTTATGGGAACTGGTCACAAAGCAGTGGGATTTCCTCAAGCCCTATACTGTTTCCATGGGCAACCCTAGCCTTTGGTCAATTCGTCTTCCTGATTGGAAATTAGAGTGACATGTGCCTGTCTGAACACCTAGGACTTGTCTCTCATTGTTCCTCATCCTTCCGCTTCATCCTCTGGACAAATTCCAAACTGTACGCAACAGGATGTTGACAGTGCTGACCTCTCCAAGTGGGGAGACTGTTAGTAAAGACACTGGAGGGGTGAACCCGAGCACCAGGAGATGAGGAGATGAGATGCCTTTTCCAAACTCTTCCCGATCAGACGGTATACCATCCTCTGGGTGTGACAGACATGTTTTAGCAGTAGGAAGAGTCCCATTCATGTAAGGAGAACACCAGGGCTTTTTCAAAATCAGTGTCTCCCCGAAACCCAAACTGGGGAATTTTTTAAGCTACGGCTACACATATGTTCATTAAGGGCCTTGGGAAGTAGGCAGAGTCCAAACTTTAGATGATTGAAGTCTTCAGGGTCAGAAGCACTCACCACCAGCTTCCCTTAGGTTACACTTTAACTGTCATTGATAGATGATGTCAATAAAAATATCTATTCTTTTTCAGATTATTTCCCCTTATAGGTTATTGCAAAATGTTGAGTGTAGTTCCCTGTGCTATACAGTAGTTCCTTGTTGATGATCTATTTTATACATAGCAGTGTGTATGTGTTAATCCCAAACTGTTAATTTATCCCTCCTCCCACCTTTCCCCTTTGGTAATAATAAATTATAAGATTTTATACTTCTCAGAAATGGGGGAGCTGAAAGAGAGGTATCATTTTCAATGGAAAAGCATTTAAAACAAGATTGAAGCTTTAACCAAGATTATTAGATGTACATCCTTGGAAAGAAATCACTTCGTTTCTCTAATATTGACCTGGCAAATAAGACAAACCTTTTCACTGAACTTGCTTATAATAAAGTGATGGAAATATCAAATGGAAGTGTTAGAAACATCTTATTTTACCCGAGCCTTATACACTGTTCTATGTTAACTACAGTTGTCTCACACATCTGTTCATTGAGGTTACAATAGTCTCAATTTCTGTTACTGATCTTCCAGAGTGGACCCCAACAAGTGTCCCCCTGCCCAGTGTCATTGGGGCCAACAGATCGAGACTGAGTTTGGTTCACAAGCAAAGGAAACTTTATATTTTGATCAGAGAATGGAGAGGTGAGAGCATGCACTACCCCGTGGGCTGTGGGCTGGGCTGCTGTGTAGAGATCCTGTCAGAGTCAGTGAGAGGGAGGGGGCGGAGCTCTCGAGGGCCGGGTTGGCTGCAGCTCAGGCTCTATATTGCGGAGTCTGCACTGGGCCCCAGGAGCTGAGGTGTCGTCCCAGCCATTCTGCAGTAGGAAATCTGGTCTGAAGTGCCGGGTGTGGAACCTCTGCATGCGGGACCCTAGGAGCACAGGAAATTAGACAAAGCACAAAGGATAAAAAAGGTTAGACTTGACTTTATTGCCCAGATTCTATTTTTATCTCCCAGGGATTTTTAATGGGCTTTGCTGGGGACAAACCCCTCCTCTGCCTTTTGTCCCGTTCCTCATTCTTGGAGTGCTGAGGGTGCAGACCCTTCTTCTGTAACTGCTGAGTGCTGAGTTGGGAGCCCTCATACCCGGGGGCGAGGGTCAGAGCTTCTCCCCAGCAGCCTCCAGGTGACGTTGATTGTCCCCAGGCCCCCTGTCTCCCTGCTCGTCCACCTGAGCACCAGCATTGGAAGTGTTATAGATTCTAATGACCTTTAAGGGTCCAGGAAAGAGATGTGCAGAGACGCTGTGGGGGCCGGTTTCACCCCGTCCCACATTTGTTCGGCCACCTTAGGCTGACCGTTTCTGCCAGCCTAGATGCTCTGACCAGTAGTCTGCACTTTCTTCAGTTAGGCCCCTGAATTAACGTACAAACAGCACCAGGTGTCAGAGCCCTGCCCGCTCAACTCCCAGACAGTCCAGGGTCAGTGGTGATCAAGGACCATGATGGCCACTGAGTCAACAGCCTTTTGAAGTAAACAGGAGTCCAGCCAGTCTTATTGGCCACCATCATCACGGTGTCTGTAGGCTTTTCTATGGTGACAGTGTGGTATACGGTTCCCCCGCCAAGATTATTAGCTCCCCTCTGGGTGCAGTAAGTCCTGCAAGCAGTAGTCTACTCTTTTGGGACACACTCTTGTTGTTTTATGAGAGAAACTCCAGGTCAAGTGATGTTCACACGACTCGTCATGGTGCCCTGTTGCCCCCGGTTATCTCTCTGGATGTTGGAGTTGGAGGGTCTCCTCACTCGAGGTTGGTGTGCCCACGGAGCAAACCCTGCAACTTCAGGGCATGGTTGGTGGTTAGGATCACCACGTGGGGTCCTTTTCCCTTAGGAGGGAGGTGGCCTTTTGGGCTGCTGATTTCCAGGTTTTTAGATACTGCCAGTATCTTGGCCAGATGTGGCAGTGGGCCAAGCCCCTTGGTGACCGTAGTTTATCCTACCTGGATGGCATTCTTGCATTGTTCCATTTCAAGTGGTGCCAGATTTTGCACTAATTCTCCAATGGCGATTCACCTTTCACCGGGAATGTAAAGGTCAAAGGGTTTAGCTAAATTAGGGAGTTCCAGGGCAAGGGTCTGAATTGACTGCTCTTTCCATTCTTGAAAGGCCACTTCTGGATTCTATTCAAAAGGATCATCATCTTTTCCTTTCAGTGTTTCATATAGAGGCCCAGCTAGTAGACTGTAGTTAGGGATCCAGAAGCAGCAAACCCTGGCCTCCCCAGGAACCCCTAAGCTGTCTTCTAGTTTTAGAAAGGGGTAAGGCTGAAAATGGTTTCTTCCCTTTCCTGGGATGGGCTTCTCCGACCTTCTGTGAGAATGAAGCCCAGGCAGGTCACCGCAGTCTGTGATATTTGAGCTTTTTCTTGGACAACTTCTATCCTTTATTGGCTTGGTAGTTCAGAGGCCTCCTTAGTAGGGCTGGCGATCAGAATGTCGCCTGCGTACTGAAGGAGGATTTCCTTTTCCAGAGGTAGAACTTTTAGGTCTTTAGCTAAGCTTTTCCCAAAGATGGTGTGGGAATTTTTGCACCCTTGGGGCAAGAAAGCCCGGAAGTATTGTTTTAGTTGTACGTTGAGTCCTGCCACTCACAAGCCAAAATTTCTTGTGACTCTGGGACTAATGGAATACAAAAGAAGGCATCATTGAAGACTAATACAGAATACCATGTCCTGGTGGTTGGTAGAATGACCAGCAGGGTGTAGGAATTAGGAGCAGCTGGAGGTATATCCTCGGTGGCTTCACTGACTGTCCTGACATCCTTTACCAGGTCCCCAGCAGCCCATGGGGCTCTCGTGGTCAGACCAATCCCAGAATATGGAGCTCACCTGGGCAGGTACCCCACCCCCACCCCAGCCCACGGGGCTCTTGTGGTCAGGCCCCTCCCAGGATACAGAGCTACCCTTGCAGGTACCGTGGCAGGGCTGGGCACACAGGAACTGTGCACATAGCCCTCATTGCAGAGCACCCTCTGCTCACCTGTCGCTCAGAGCTGACACAGAGCACCTCAGAGCAGGACTTGAACTAACAAACAGCAGCTGCGACAGGTCTGTGACCCTGGGCATCACTCTGTGCGGCCTCCCTCCACCTGGTCTTCCAGAGACTTCCACTGCACCCGGGGCACCAGGCCTCTGTCTCCAACCACCACCCACCCCTCCTCTCCCTGACTCCTGGGTTCCTCTCATTAGGAGAGGGTTTTCTTGAAGTTGTCTCCCACTCATGGGCCAGATAAAATGATTAGAAAACAAGCCAAAGCTGCAGCCCCTTGTCTATCCTGACTCTCAGGAGCCCACACCTGTTCCTTGGACCTGGCCGGTTCAGCAAGTTCCATTTTCTGCAACTGTGAGCCCCTGAGGGGTGATGATTGGCTGACCTGGGCAGCCTTACCATGCCGGCCAGCCCTCCCCAGGTGTGCCTGGGTTGAGATCAATATAAATACCACTCCAGGCAGCAAGAGCCCCTGCAGCTGTGCCTGACGCCATTTTCTCTGCCCTGTCAGCAGTCTCGGGGCTGGGCTGGTGGGAGGGAGTGAGAGGCCACGGCTTTGTGGGTGGCCCAGTGTGAGTGGGGCTCTGCTGGACTTTCTGCAGCAGTTGCCAGGCTGCCACCTGCTAAAGAAGAGGATGTGTCACCCATACCTGCTGCTGGAATTTCTCCCTGGGCAGAGGTGAGGAAGGAAAGAAGCAGTGGGGGCAGGGACAGGACGGGTATCTCAGGCAGGGAAATGGAAATCTTCCAGAAGAGCACCCAGGTCCAGGACCATCCTGGCTGGCCTGCAGGCACCAAGTCGGCCGGCATGCTGTCACTCGTGTGGCTCTATGGCCCTTCCTCTACGCTTTCAAGTCCTTGTATATATTCAGGTGTTTTACCTGGGACGGGTGGGAATAGTTCAGCAGCAACTGGCCTGGGGCTCAGCTCACGTTTACTCACAGATGCCTCGGCACGGTGCCCCAGCTTTACAATGAGGACGCTTGTTGCGTGGGGGCTGCTGGCTGAATGGGAGACGATTCCCCACCACTGACCAACTTCAGAATTGTTTACAACTGGAGCAAGTGCCCTGATACGGTTTTCCTCTGTGGAACTGGTGGGTTCTGTGTTTTTTTTCTCTTTTTCGTTTTTGGTTCAAGGTAGATTTTATTCCTCTTTTTTGTATTTACAGATACAAGCATGGAAATAATTTATTCATATAAATACATGTATGTGAAGGGAATAATTGTTTTTTCTGTTTTATTTTTTAAATTTTATTTCTTTTTAATTTTGAATTTTATTTTATATTTTTATACAGCAGGTTCTTATTGGTTACCTATTTTATACGTATAAATGTATACATGCCAATCCCAGTCTCTCAACTCCTCCCACCACCACCCCCCCAACAGCCTTCCACCCTTGTTGTCCATACGTTTGTTGTCTACATCTGTTGCTATATTTATGCCTTGCAAAATGGTTAACCTGTACAGTTTTTCTAGGTTCCACATATATGCATGAATATACAAGATTTGTTTTTCTCTTTCTGACTTACTTCACTCTGTATGACACTCTCTAGATCCATCGACGTCTTGACAAATGACCCAATTTCATTCCTTTTCATGGCTTAGTAATATTCCATTTTATATATGTACCACAGCTTTATGCATACGTCTGTCTGTGGGCATTTAGGTTGCTTCCATTACCTCGATATTGTAAAGAGTGAGGCAATGAACATTGCGGTGAATGTCTCTTTTTGATTTATGGTTTTGTCTGGGTATATGTCCAGAACTGGGATTGCTGTATCATATGGTAATTCTACTGTTAGTTTCTTAAGAAACTCTATATTGTTCTCCATAGTGACTGTATCAATTTATATTCCCAACAATAGTGGAAGAGGGTTCCTTTTCTCCACACCCTTTCCAGCATTTTTTGTTTGTAGATTTTCTGATGATGCCCATTCTACCAGGTGTGAGGTGATACCTCATTGCTGAGTCCATTTCCTTGAGCAAGGGGTAGGTCTTGTCTATTAAATATTTGGCTTATGGAACGGTATCTGTGCTAATTTCAAACTCTGGTTTTATGCAGCACCCCAACTCACCTTCCCACTTAAGCAAGCATAAGTTGGTTTTCTAAATTTGAGACCGTGTTCTGTTTTGTAAATCAGTTCATGTGTAGCCAAGTTCTCATTCCATGTATTAGTGGTACCTTATGATGTTTCTTTTTCTGTGTGACTTTTTTCACTTAGAATCACCGTGCCTCAATTCACTCATTATGCTGGTACGGGCCTGGTGACATAGTTTTCATTGCTGAGAGGTATTCTGTTGTACGTAAGTACCGCAACTTCTTTATCCATTATTTGTTCTCTGGCATATTTAACTTGTGCTGCAGAAGAGGTTCCTGTAAACAGAGCTGTCCCAAACTTTGGGGTGGCTGTGTCTTTTTGATTTTAATTTCCCTAAGCTATAGGACCATAAGTGGAAGTGCCCTAGGCTCTGTTTCTTTGTTTTTTATATGTTTCAGGAAACACCATGCACTTCTCCCGAGTGGCTGTTGGCAATTTACATCCCGCCCATCAGCATAACAAGGCTCCCAGTTCTCCATGGCCTGTCCTGCCTTTCTGGATTTTACACTTTTTTCAGATTGCCCTTTTGACCGGGGGGAAGTGAGACTTCATTGTAGTGCAGATTTCCTTTGCAAGCTTGCTTGGTTGGCCAAAAAGTGCGTATGCGTTTTTCCCTGAATATATTCAGGAAAAAACGCATACGCCCTTTTTGGCCAAGTGCATCATTGTCGACGTTCTGCCTCTTTTCCTATGCTTTAAATGCAATTCCAGTCTGCCTCCTGAAATCGGTTTCCTGCAATTCTGCCCCGCTTT
Source organism: Orcinus orca (assembly GCF_937001465.1). Taxonomy (NCBI): domain Eukaryota; kingdom Metazoa; phylum Chordata; class Mammalia; order Artiodactyla; family Delphinidae; genus Orcinus; species Orcinus orca. The sequence goes on along the minus strand of NW_026043749.1, from coordinate 304,961 downwards.
CAAGTCCGCTTGGCAGCCTTACTTCAGTATATTTTTGGACGATAGCTGTCATTTATAACTCTGCAGGTTTGTGAATTACAGTGCTCTTGAGCTCCTTTCTTCAACTCGCTTTCTTGTGAGCTGCCCGCAACACTGCAGGATTGCTTCAGGCCCTAATCTGGTTCCGGCACGGCCCGCTGAGCCTTTGGTTAATTCCTCTAACTGGTGGGAAATGACAGTTAAATTTTCCCGTCCAGACACCTCCAGCTAGTCTCTCATCGGTTCTCCCTATTCCTGTTCATCTTCCGCAGAAATTGCAAACTGGGCCAAACAGGAGGTTAAAGGCACTGACTCTCCAAGTCGGGAGAGTGTTAATAAAGCATCTGGAATGTTGCACCCGAGTACCAGGGGACGAGAACTGAGACATATTGGAACACGTCTCCCGATCACACGGTTGATCATACTCTGGGTTCCACATGCATGCTTTAGCTGAAGGAAGAATCCCTTAAACCTGGAGAGTTGAGACCCGTGGAATGGGTACCATGCAATATGACTTCAAAGGGTCTTCATTTGCTCACCGAACCTCTCCAATCCTATCACTGCTGCGTTTATGTCCCTATACACACACTTGATTCTCTTTCGGAGACATAGCAATCCATAGGTTTTAAGATACTTACTAGTCAGGCACATTCTTAGGTGTTTAATATGGGGTGTTGAGTCCATTTCGTTGAGCAAGGAGTAGCTCTTGTCTATTACATATTTGGCTTAAGGAACTTTATCTGTGCTCATTTCAATGTCTGGTTTTATGCAGCACCCCGACTCACCTTTCCCCTTAAGCAAGCATAAGTTGGTTTTCTAAATTTGAGACCCTGTTCTGTTTTGTAATTCAGTTCTGTGTAGCCAAGTTTACATTCCGTGTATTAGTGATTTCTTATGATGTTTCTTTTTCTGTGTGACTTATTTCAGTTAGAATCATCATACCTGAATCCACTCATTATGCTGCTACGGGTCTGATGACATAGATTTCATTGCTGAGTGATATTGTATTGTACGTAAGTACCACAACTTCTTTATCCATTTTACACTATCTGCGATATTGAACTTGTACCGTAAACGAGGTTCTTGTAAACAGAACCGTCCCAAACTTTGGGGTGGCTGTGTCTTTTTGATTTTAATTTCCCTAAGCTATAGGACCATAAGTGGAAGTGCCCTAGGCTCTGTTGCTTTGTTTTTTAGATGTTTCAGGAAACACCATACACTTCTCCCAAGTGGCTGTTGGCAATTTACATGCCGCCCATCAGCATAACAAGTCTCCCAGTTCTCCATGGCCTGTCCTGCCTTTCTGGATTTTACACTTTTTTCAGATGGCCCTTTTGACCGGGGGGAAGTGAGACTTCATTGTAGTGCAGATTTCCTTTGCAAGCTTGCTTGGTTGGCCAAAAAGGGCGTATGCGTTTTTTCCTGAATATATTCAGGGGAAAACGCATACGCCCTTTTTGGCCAAGTGCATCATTGTTGACGTTCTGCCTCTTTTCCTATGCTTTAAATGCAATTCCAGTCTACCTCCTGAAATCAGTTTCCTGCAATTCTGCCCCGCTTTCAAGTCCTCTTGGCAGGCTTACTTCAGTATATTTTTGGACGATAGCTGTCATTTATAACTCTGCAGGTTTGTGAATTACAGTGCCCCTGAGCTCCTTTCTTCAACTCGCTTTCTTTTGAGCTGGCCGCAACACCACAGGATTGCTTCAGGCCGTAATCTGTTTCCGGCACGGCACGCTGAGCCTTTGGTTAATTCCTCTTCCTGGTGGGAAATGAGAGTTAAATTTGCACGTCCAGACACCTCCAGCTAGTCTCTCATTGGTTCTCCCTATTCCTGTTCATCTTCCGCAGAAATTGCAAACTGGGCCAAACAGGAGGTTAAAGGCACTGACTCTCCAAGTTGGGAGAGAGTTAGTAAAGCGTCTGGAATGTTGCACCCGAGTACCAGGGGACGAGAACTGAGACATATTGGAACACGTCTCCCGATCACACGGTTGATCATACTCTGGGTTCCACATGCATGTTTTAGCTGAAGGAAGAATCCCTTAAACCTGGAGAGTTGAGACCCGTGGAATGGGTACCATGCAATATGACTTCAAAGGGTCTTCATTTGCTCACCGAACCTCTCCAATCCTATCACTGCTGCGTTTATGACCCTGTACACACGCTTGATTCTCTTTCAGAGACATAGCAATCCATAGGTTTTAAGATACTTACTAGTCAGGTACATATTTAGGCGTTTAATATGGGGTGTTGAGTCCATTTCGTTGAGCAAGGAGTAGCTCTTGTCTAATACATAAGTGGCTTAAGGAACTTTATCTGTGCTCATTTCAATCTCTGGTTTTATGCAGCACCCCAACTCACCTTTCCCCTTAAGCAAGCATAAGTTGGTTTTCTAAATTTGAGACCCTGTTTTGTTTTGTAATTCAGTTCCTGTGTAGCAAGTTTACATTCCGTGTATTAGTGATATCTTATGATGTTTCTTTTTCTGTGTGACTTATCTCAGTTAGAATCATCATACCTGAATCCACTCATTATGCTGCTACGGGCCTGATGACGTAGATTTCATTGCTGAGTGATATTGCATTGTACGTAAGTACCAAAACTTCTTTATCCATTTTTTGCTTTCTGCGATATTGAACTTGTACCGTAAACGAGGTTCTTGTAAACAGAGCCGTCCCAAACTTTGGCGTGGCTGGGCCTTTTTGATTTTAATTTCCCTAAGCTATAGGACCATAAGTGGAAGTGCCCTAGGCTCTGTTCCTCTGTTTTTTAGATGTTTCAGGAAGCACCATACACTTCTCCCCAGTGGCTGTTGGCAATTTACATCCCACCCATCAGCATAACAAGGCTCCCAGTTCTCCATGGCCTGTCCTGCCTTTCTGGATTTTACACTTTTTTCAGATGGCCCTTTTGACCGGGGGGAAGTGAGACTTCATTGTAGTGCAGATTTCCTTTGCAAGCTTGCTTGGTTGGCCAAAAAGGGCGTATGCGTTTTTTCCTGAATATATTCAGGAAGAAACACAGACGCCCTTTTTGGCCAAGTGCATCATTGTGGACGTTCTGCCTCTTTTCCTATGCTTTAAATGCAATTCCAGTCTACCTCCTGAAATCGGTTTCCTGCAATTCTGCCCCGCTTTCAAGTCCGCTTGGCAGCCTTACTTCAGTATATTTTTGGATGATAGCTGTCATTTATAACTCTGCAGGTTTGTGAATTACAGTGCCCCTGAGCTCCTTTCTTCAACTCGCTTTCTTGTGAGATGGCCGCAACACTGCAGGATTGCTTCAGGCCCTAATCTGGTTCTGGCACGGCACGCTGAGCCTTTGGTTAATTCCTCTTCCTGGTGGGAAATGAGAGTTAAATTTGCCCGTCCAGACACCTCCAGCTAGTCTCTCATTGGTTCTCCCTATTCTTGTTCATCTTCCGCAGAAATTGCAAACTGGTCAAAACAGGAGTTTAAAGGCACTGACTCTCCAAGTCGGGAGAGTGTTAATAAAGCGTCTGGAATGTTGCACCCGAGTACCAGGGGACGAGAACTGAGACATATTGGAACACGTCCCCCAATCACACAGTTGATCATACTCTGGGTTCCACAAGCATGTTTTAGCTGAAGGAAGAATCCCTTAAACCTGGAGAATTGAGACCCGTGGAATGGGTACCATACAATATGATTTCAAAGGGTCTTCATTTGCTCACCAAACCTCTCCAATCCTATCATTGCTGCATTTATGCCCCTGTACACACGCTTCATTCTCTTTTGGAGACATAGCAATCCATAGGTTTTAAGATACTTACTAGTCAGCTACATTCTTAGGTGTTTAATATGGGGTGTTGAGTCCATTTCGTTGAGCAAGGAGTAGCTCTTTTGTATTACATATTTGGCTTAAGGAGCTTTATCTGTGCTTATTTCAATCTCTGGTTTTATGCAGCACCCCATCTCACCTTTCCCCTTAAGCAAGCATAAGTTGGCTTTCTAAATTTGAGATCCTGTTCTGTTTTGTAATCTAGTTCCTGTGTAGCCAAGTTTACATTCCGTGTATTAGTGATATCTTATGATGTTTCTTTTTCTGTGTGCCTTATTTCAGTTAGAATCATCATACCTGAATTCACTCATTATGCTGCTACAGGCCTGATGACATAGATTTCATTGCTGAGTGATATTGCATTGTACGTAAATACCACAAATTCTTTATCAATTTTTCACTTTCTGCGATATTAAACTTGTACCGTAAATGAGGTTCTTGTAAACAGAGCAGTCCCAAATATTGGGGTGGCTGTGTCTTTTTGATTTTAATTTCCCTAAGCTATAGGAGCATAAGTGGAAGTGCCCTAGGCTCTGTTGCTTTGTTTTTTAGATGTTTCAGGAAGCACCATACACTTCTCCCCAGTGGCTGTTGGCAATTTACATCGCGCCAATCAGCATAACAAGTCTCCCAATTCTCCATGGCCTGTCCTGCCTTTCTGGATTTTACACTTTTTTCAGATGGCCCTTTTGACCGGGGGGAAGTGAGACTTCATTGTAGTGCAGATTTACTTTGCAAGCTTGCTTGGTTGGCCAAAAAGTGCGTATGCGTTTGTTCCTGTATATATTCAGGAAAAAAACGCATACGCCCTTTTTGGCCAAGTGCATCATTGTGGACGTTCTGCCTCTTTTCCTATGCTTTAAATGCAATTCCAGTCTACCTCCTGAAATCGGTTTCCTGCAATTCTGCCCCGCTTTCAAGTCCTCTTGGCAGCCTTACTTCAGTATATTTTTGGACGATAGCTGTCATTTATAACTCTGCAGGTTTGTGAATTACAGTGCCCCTGAGCTCCTTTCTTCAACTCGCTTTCTTGTGAGCTGGCCGCAACACCGCAGGATTGCTTCAGGCCCTAATCTGGTTCCGGCACGGCACGCTGATCCTTTGGTTAATTCCTCTTCTTGGTGGGAAATGAGAGTTAAATTTGCCCATCCAGACACCTCCAGCTAGTCTCTCATTGGTTCTCCCTATTCCTGTTCATCTTCCGCAGAAATTGCAAACTGGGCCAAACAGGAGGTTAAAGGCACTATCTCTCCAAGTCGGGAGAGTGTTAGTAAAGCATCTGCAATGTTGCACCCGAGTACCAGGGGACGAGAACTGAGACATATTGGAACAAGTCTCCCGATCACATGATTGATCATACTCTGGGTTCCACATGCATGCTTTAGCTGAAGGAAGAATCCCTTAAACCTGGAGAGTTGAGACCCGTGGAATGGGTACCATGCAATATGACTTCAAAGGGTCTTCATTTGCTCACCGAATCTCTCCAATCCTATCACTGCTGCGTTTATGCCCCTGTACACACGCTTGATTCTCTTTTGGAGACATAGCAATCCATAGGTTTTAAGATAATTACTAGTCAGGTACATTCTTAGGCGTTTAATATGGGGTGTTGAGTTCATTTCATTGAGCAAGGAGTAGCTCTTGTCTATTCCATATTTGGCTTAAGGAAATTTATCTGTGCTCATTTCAATCTCTGGTTTTATGTAGCACCCCAACTCACCTTTCCCCTTAAGCAAGCATAAGTTGGGTTTCTAAATTTGAGACCCTCTTCTGTTTTGTAATCCAGTTCCTGTGTAGCCAAGTTTACATTCCGTGTATTAGTGATATCTTATGATGTTTCTTTTTCTGTGTGACTTATTTCAGTGAGAATCATCAATCCTGAATCCAGTCTATGCTGCTACGGGCCTGATGACATAGATTTCATTGCTGAGTGATATTGCATTGTACGTAACTACCACAACTTCTTTATCCATTTTTCACTTTCTGCGATATTGAACTTCTACTGTAAATGAGGTTCTTGTAAACAGAGAGGTCCCAAACTTTGGGGTGGCTGTGTCTTTTTGATTTTAATTTCCCTAAGCTATAGGACTATAAGTGGAAGTGCCCTAGGCTCTGTTGCTTTGTTTTTTAGATGTTTCAGGAAACACCATACACTTCTCCTGAGTGGCTGTTGGCAATTTTCATCCCGCCCATCAGCATAACAAGGCTCCCAGTTCTCCATGGCCTGTCCTGTCTTTCTGGATTTTACACTTTTTTCACATGGCCCTTTTGACTGCGGGGAAGTGAGACGTCATTGTAGTGCAGATTTCCTTTGCAAGCTTGCTTGGTTGGCCAAAAAGTGCGTATGCGTTTTTTCCTGAATATATGCAGGAAAAAACGCATACGCACATTTTGGCCAAGTGCATCATTGTCGACGTTCTGCCTCTTTTCCTATGCTTAAATGCAATTCCAGTCTACCTCCTGAAATCGGTTTCCTGCAATTCTGCCCCGCTTTCAAGTCCTCTTGGCAGCCTTACTTCAGTATATTTTTGGACGATAGCTGTCATTCATAACTCTGCAGGTTTGTGATAACAGTGCCCCTGAGCTCCTTTCTTCAACTCGCTTTCTTGTGAGCTGGCCGCAACACCGCAGGATTGCTTCAGGCCCTAATCTGGTTCTGGCACGGCACACTGAGCCTTTGCTTAATTCCTCTTCCTGGTGGGAAATGAGAGTTAAATTTGCCCGTCCAGACACCTCCAGCTAGTCTCTCATTTGTTCTCCCTATTCCTGTTCATCTTCCGCAGAATTTGCAAACTGGGCCAAACAGGAGGTTAAAGGCACTGACTCTCCAAGTCGGGAGAGTGTTAGTAAAGCATCTGGAATGTTGCACCCGAGTACCAGGGGATGAGAACTGAGACATATTTGAACACGTCTCCCGATCACATGGTTGATCATACTCTGGGTTCCACATGCATGTTTTAGCTGAAGGAAGAATCCCTTAAACCTGGAGAGTTGAGACCCGTGGAATGGGTACCATGCAATATGACTTCAAAGGGTCTTCATTTGCTCACCGAACCTCTCCAATCCTATCACTGCTGCGTTTATGCCCCGGTACTCACGCTTGATTCTCTTTCAGAGACATAGCAATCCATATGTTTTAAGATACTTACTAGTCAGGTACATTATTAGGCATTTAATATGTGGTTTTGAGTCCATTTCGTTGATCAAAGAGTAGCTCTTGTCTATTCCATGTTTGGCTTAAGGAAATTTATCTGTGCTCATTTCAATCTCTGGTTTTATGCAGCACCCCAACTCACCTTTCCACTTAAGCAAGCATAAGTTGGTTTTCTAAATTTGAGACCATGTTCTGTTTTGTAATTCAGTTCCTGTGTAGCCAAGTTTACATTCCCTGTATTGGTGATATCTTAAGACGTTTCTTTTTCTGTGTTACATATTGTAGTTAGAATCATCATACCTGAATCCACTCATTATGCTGCTACGGGCCTGATGACATAGATTTCATTGCTGAGTGATATTGCATTGTACGTAAGTACCACAACTTCTTTATCCATTTTTCACTTTCTGCGATATTGAACTTGTACCGTAAACGAGGTTCTTGTAAACAGAGCCGTCCAAAACTTTTGGGTGGTTCTGCTTTTTGATTTTAATTTCCCTAAGCTATAGGACCATAAGTGGAAGTGCCCTAGGCTCTGTTCCTCTGTTTTTTAGATGTTTCAGGAAACACCATACACTTCTAACCAGTGGCTGTTGGCAATTTAGATCCCGCCCATCAGCATAACAAGGCTCCCAGTTCTCCATGGCCTGTCCTGCCTTTCTGGATTTTACACTTTTTTCACATGGCCCTTTTGACCTGGGGGAAGTGAGACTTCATTGTAGTGCAGATTTCCTTTGCAAGCTTGCTTGGTTGGCCAAAAAGGGCGTATGCGTTTTTTCCTGAATATATTCAGGAAAAAACGCATACGCCCTTTTTGGCCAAGTGCATCATTGTCGACGTTCTGCCTCTTTTCCTATGCTTTAAATGCAATTCCAGTCTACCTCCTGAAATCGGTTTCCTGCAATTCTGCCCAGCTTTCAAGTCCTCTTGGCAGCCTTACTTCAGTATATTTTTGGACGATAGCTGTCATTTATAACTCTGCAGGTTTGTGAATTACAGTGCCCCTGAGCTCCTTTCTTCAACTCGCTTTCTTGAGAGCTGGCCGCAACACCGCAGGATTGCTTCAGGCCCTAATCTGGTTCCGGCACGGCACGCTGAGCCTTTGCTTAATTCCTCTTCCTGGTGGGAAATGAGAGTTAAATTTGCCCGTCCAGACACCTCCAGCTAGTGTCTCATTGGTCCTCCCTATCCCTGTTCATCTTCCGCAGAAATTGCAAACTGAGCCAAACAGGAGGTTAAAGGCACTGACTCTCCAAGTCGGGAGAGTATTAGTAAAGCGTGTGGAATGTTGCACCCGAGTACCAGGGGACAAGAACTGAGACATATTTGAACCCGTCTCCCGATCACATGGTTGATCATACTCTGGGTTCCAAATGCATGTTTAGCTGAAGGAAGAATCCCTTAAACCTGGAGAGTTGAGACCCGTGGAATGGGTACCATGCAATATGACTTCAAAGGGTCTTCATTTGCTCACCGAACCTCTCCAATCCTATCACTGCTGCGTTTATGCCCCTGTTCTCACGCTTGATTCTCTTTCAGAGACATAGCAATCCATAGGTTTTAAGATACTTACTAGTCAGCTACATTATTAGGCGTTTAATATGGGGTTTTGAGTCCATTTCGTTGGGCAAGGAGTAGCTCTTGTCTATTACATATTTGACTAAAGGAACCTTATCTGTGCTCATTTCAATCTCTGGTTTTTTGCAGCACCCCAACTCACCTTTCCCCTTAAGCAAGCATAAGTTGGTTTTCTACATTTGAGACCCTGTTCTGTTTTGTAATCCAGTTCCTGTGTAGCCAAGTTTACATTCCGTGTATTAGTGATATCTTATGATGTTTCTTTTTCTGTGTGACTTATTTCAGTTAGAATCATCATACCTGAATCCACTCATTATGCTGCTACGGGCCTGATGACATAGATTTCATTGCTGAGTGATATTGCATTGTACGTAAGTACCACAACTTCTTTATCCATTTTTCACTTTCTGCGATATTGAACTTGTACTGTAAACGAGGTTCTTATAAACAGAGCCGTCCCAAACTTTTGGGTGGCTGTGTCTTTTTGATTTTAATTTCCCTAAGCTGTAGGACCATAAGTGGAAGTGCTCTAGGCTCTGTTGCTTTGTTTTTTAGATGTTTCAGGAAACACCATACAATTATCCCGAGTGGCTGTTGGAAATTTACATCCTGAACATCAGCATAACAAGGCTCCCAGTTCTCCATGGCCTGTCCTGCCTTTCTGGATTTTACACTTTTTACAGATGGCCCTTTTGACCCGGGGGAAGTGAGACTTCATTGTAGTGCAGATTTCCTTTGCAAGCTTGCTTGGTTGGCCAAAAAGTGCGTATACTGTTTTTCCTGAATATATTCAGGAAAAAACGCATATGCCCTTTTTGGCCTAGTGCATCATTGTCGACGTTCTGCCTCTTTCCCTATGCTTTAAATGCAATTCCAGTCTACCTCCTGAAATCGGTTTCCTGCAATTTTGCCCCGATTTCAAGTCCTCTTGGCAGCCTTACTTCAGTATATTTTTGGACGATAGCTGTCATTTATAACTCTGCAGGTTTGTGAATTACAGTGCCCCTGAGCTCCTTTCTTCAACTCGCTTTCTTGTGAGCTGGCCGCAACACTGCAGGATTGCTTCAGGCCCTAATCTGGTTCCGGCACGGAATGCTGAGCTTTTGCTTAATTCCTCTTCCTGGTGGGAAATGAGAGTTAAATTTGCCCGTCCAGACACCTCCAGCTAGTCTCTCATTGATTCTCCCTATTCCTGTTCATCTTCCGCGGAAATTGCAAACTGGGCCAAACAGGAGGTTAAAGGCAATGACTCTCCAAATCGGGAGTGTGTTACTAAAGCGTGTGGAATGTTACACCCGAGTACCAGGGGAGGAGAACTGAGACATATTTGAACACGTCTTCCGATCACACGGTTGATCATACTCTGGGTTTCACATGCATATTTCAGCTGAAGGAAGAATCCCTTAAACCTGGAGAGTTGAGACCCGTGGAATGGGTACCATGCAATGTGACTTCAAAGGGTCTTCATTTGCTCACCGAACCTCTCCAATCCTATCACTGCTGCGTTTATGTCCCTGTACTCACGCTTGATTCTCTTTCAGAGACATAGCAATCCATAGGTTTTAAGATACTTACTAGTCAGGTACATTATTAGGCATTTAATATGGTGTTTTGAGTCCATTTCGTTGAGCAAGGAGTAGCTCTTGTCTATTCCATATTTGGCTTAAGGAACTTTATCTGTGCTCATTTCAATCTCTGGTTTTATGCAGCACCCCAACTCAACTTTCCCCTTAAGCAAGCATAGGTTGCTTTTCTACATTTGAGACCCTGTTCTGTTTTGTAATCCAGTTCCTGGGTAGCCAAGTTTACATTCCGTGTATTAGTGATATCTTATGATGTTTCTTTTTCTGTGTGACTTATTTCAGTTAGAATCATCATACCTGAATCCACTCTATGCTGCTACGGGACTGATGACATAGATTTCATTGCTGAGTGATATTGCATTGTACGTAAGTACCACAACTTCTTTATCCATTTTTCAATTTCTGCGATATTGAACTTGTACCGTAAACGAGGTTCTTGTAAACAGAGCCATCCCATACTTTGGGGTGGCTGTGTCTTTTTGGTTTTAATTTCCCTAAGCTATAGGACTCTAAGTGGAAGTGCCCTAGGCTCTGTTGCTTTGTTTTTTAGATGTTTCAGGAAACACCATACACTTCTCCCCAGTCACTGTTGGCAATTTACATCCTGCCCATCAGCATAACAAGGCTCCCAGTTCTCCATGGCCTCTCCTGCCTTTCTGGATTTTACACTTTTTACAGATGGCCCTTTTGACCCGGGGGAAGTGAGACTTCATTGTAGTGCAGATTTCCTTTGCAAGCTTGCTTGGTTGGCCAAAAAGTGCGTATGCGTTTTTTCCTGAATATATTCAGGAAAAAACTCATACGCACATTTTGGCCAAGTGCATCATTGTCGACGTTCTGCCTCTTTTCCTATGCTTTAAATGCAATTCCAGTCTAACTCCTGAAATCGGTTTCCTGCAATTCTGCCCCACTTTCAAGTCCTCTTGGCAGCCTTACTTCAGTATATTTTTGGACGATAGCTGTCATTTATAACTCTGCAGGTTTGTGAATTACAGTGCCCCTGAGCTCCTTTCTTCAGCTCGCTTTCTTGTGAGCTGGCCGCAACACCGCAGGATTGCTTCAGGCCCTAATCTGGTTCCGGCACGGCACACTGAGGCTTCGGTTAATTCCTCTTCCTGGTGGGAAATGAGAGTTAAATTTGCCCGTCCAGACACCTCCAGCTAGTCTCTCATTGGTTCTCCCTATTCCTGTTCATCATCCGCGGAATTTGCAAACTGGGCCAAACAGGAGGTTAAAGGCACTGACTCTCCAAGTCGGGAGATTGTTAGTAAAGTGTCTAGAATGTTGCACCCTAGTACCAGGGGATGAGAACTGAGACATATCTGAACATGACTCACGATCACACGGTTGATCATAGTCTGGGTTCCAAATGCATGTTTAGCTGAAGGAAGAATCCCTTAAACCTGGAGCGTTGAGACCCGTGGAATGGGTACCATGCAATATGACTTCAAAGGGTCTTCATTTGTTCACCGAACCTCTCCAATCCTATCACTGCTGCGTTTATGCCCCTGTACACACGCTTGATTCTCTTTTGGAGACATAGCAATCCATAGATTTTAAGATACTTACTAGTCAGGTACATTCTTAGGCGTTTAATATGGGGTGTTGTGTCCATTTCGTTGAGCAAGGAGTAGCTCTTGTCTGTTCCATATTTGGCTTAAGGAACTTTATCTGTGCTCATTTCAATCTCTGGTTTTATGCAGCACCCCAACTCACCTTTCCCCTTAAACAAGTATAAGTTGGTTTTCTAAATTTGAGACCCTGTTCTGTTTTGTAATCCAGTTCCTGTGTAGCCAAGTTTACATTCCGTGTATTAGTGATATCTTATGATGTTTCTTTTTCTGTGTGACTTATTTCAGTTAGAATCATCATACCTGAACCCAGTCATTTTCTGCTACAGGCCTGATGACATAGATTTCATTGCTGAGTGATATTGCATTGTATGTAAGTACCACAACTTCTTTATCCATTTTTTACTTTCTGTGATATTGAACTTGTACCATAAACGAGGTTCTTGTAAACAGAGCCGTCCCAAACTTTGGGGTGGCTGTGTGTTTTTGATTTTAATTTCCCTAAGCTATAGGACCATAAGTGTAAGTGCCCTAGGCTCTGTTGCTTTGTTTTTTAGATGTTTCAGGAAACACCATACACTTCTCCCAAGTGGCTGTTGGCAATTTACATCCCGCCCAACAGCATAGCAAGGCTCCCAGTTCTCCATTGCCTTTCCTGCCTTTCTGGATTTTACACTTTTTTCAGATGATCCTTTTGACCAGGTGGGAAGTGAGACTTCAATGTAGTGCAGATTTCCTTTGCAAGCTTGCTTGGTTGGCCAAAAAGGGCATATGCGTTTTTTCCTGTATATATTCAGGAAAAAACGCATACGCCCTTTATGGCCAAGTGCATCATTGTCGACGTTCTGCCTCTTTTCCTATGCTTTAAATGCTATTCCAGTCTACCTTCTGAAATCGGTTTCCTGCAATTCTGCCCCGCTTTCAAGTCCTCTTGGCAGCGTTACTTCAGTATATTTTTGGATGATAGCTGTCATTTATAACTCTGCAGGTTTGTGAATTACAGTGCCACTGAGCTCCTATCTTCAACTCGCTTTCTTGTGAGCTGGCCGCAACACCGCAGGATTGCTTCGGGCCCTAATCTGGTTCCGGCACGGCATGCTGAGCCTTTGGTTAATTCCTCTTCCTGGTGGGAAATGAGAGTTAAATTTGCCCGTCCAGACACCTCCAGCTAGTCTCTCATTGCTTCTCCCTATCCCTGTTCATCTTCCGCAGAAATTGCAAACTGGGCCAAACAGGAGATTAAAGGCACTGACTTTCCAATTCGGGAGAGTGTTAATAAAGCGTTTGGAATGTTGCACCCGAGTAACAGGGTATGAGAACTGAGACATATTTGAACACGTCTCCCAATCACATGGTTGATCATACTCTGGGTTCCACATGCATGTTTTAGCTGAAGGAAGAATCCCTTAAACCTGGAGAGTTGACACCCATGGAATGGGTACCATGCAATGTGACTTCAAAGGGTCTTCATTTGCTCACCGAACCTCTGCAATCCTATCACTGCTGCGTTTATGCCCCTGTACACACGCTTGGTTCTCTTTCGGAGACATAGCAATCCATAGGTTTTAAGATACTTACTAGTCACGTACATTCTTAGGCGTTTAATATGGGGTGTTGAGTCCATTTCGTTGAGCAAGGAGTAGCTCTTGTATATTACATATTTGGCTTAAGGAACTTTATGTGTGCTCATTTCAATCTCTGGTTTTATGCAGCACCCCAACTCACCTTTCCCCTTAAGCAAGCATAAGTTGGTTTTCTAAATTTGAGACCCTGTTGTGTTTTGTAATTCAGTGCCTGTGTCGCCAAGTTTACATTCCGTGTATTAGTGATATCTTATGACGTTTCTTTTTCTGTCTGACTTATTTCAGTTAGAATCATCATACCTGAATCCACTCATTATGCTGCTACGGGAATGATGACATAGATTTCATTGCTGAGTCATATTGCATTGTACGTAAGTACCACAACTTCTTTATCCATTTTTCGCTTTCTGCGATATTGAACTTGTACCGTAAACGAGGTTCTTGTAAACAGAGCCGTCCCAAACTTTGGGGTGGCTGTGTCTTTTTGATTTTAATTTCACTAAGCTATATGACAATAAGTGGAAGTGCTCTAGGCTCTGTTGCTTTGTTTTTTATATGTTTCAGGAAACACCATACACTTCTCCCCAGTGACTGTTGGCAATTTACATCCCGCCCATCAGCATAACAAGGCTCCCAGTTCTCCATGGCCTGTCCTGCCTTTCTGGATTTTACACTTTTTTCAGATGGTCCTTTTGACCGGGAGGGAAGTGAGACTTCAATGTAGTGCAGATTTCCTTTGCAAGCTTGCTTGGTTGGCCAAAAAGTGCGTATGCGTTTTTTCCTGAATATATTCAGGGAAAAACGCATACGCCCTTTTTGGCCAAGTGCATCATTGTGGACGTTCTGCCTCTTTTCCTATGCTTTAAATGCAATTCCAGTCTACCTCCTGAAATCGGTTTCCTGCAATTCTGCCCCGCTTTCAAGTCCTCTTGGCAGGCTTACTTCAGTATATTTTTGGACGATAGCTGTCATTTATAACTCTGCAGGTTTGTGAATTACAGTGCCCCTGAGCTCCTTTCTTCAACTCGCTTTCTTGTGAGCTGGCCGGAACACCGCAGGATTGCTTCAGGCCCTAATCTGGTTCCGGCACGACACGCTGAGCCTTTGCTTAATTCCTCTTCTTGGTGGGAAATGAGAGTTAAATTTGCCCATCCAGACACCTCCAGCTAGTCTCTCATTGGTTCTCCCTATTCCTGTTCATCTTCCGCAGAAATTGCAAACTGGGCCAAACAGGAGGTTAAAGGCACTATCTCTCCAACTCGGGAGAGTGTTAGTAAAGCATCTGCAATGTTGCACCCGAGTACCAGGGGACGAGAACTGAGACATATTGGAACACGTCTCCCGATCACATGATTGATCATACTCTGGGTTCCACATGCATGCTTTAGCTGAAGGAAGAATCCCTTAAAGCTGGAGAGTTGAGACCCGTGGAATGGGTACCATGCAATATGACTTCAAAGGGTCTTCATTTGCTCACCGAACCTCTCCAATCCTATCACTGCTGCGTTTATGCCCCTGTACACACGCTTGATTCTCTTTCGGAGACATAGCAATCCATAGGTTTTAAGATACTTACTAGTCAGGCACATTCTTAGGCGTTTAATATGGGGTGTTGAGTCCATTTCGTTGAGCAAGGAGTAGCTCTTGTCTATTACATATTTGACTTAAGGAACCTTATCTGTGCTCATTTCAATCTCTGGTTTTATGCAGCACCCCAACTCACCTTTCCCCTTAAGCAAGCATAAGTTGGTTTTCTAAATTTGAGACCCTGTTCTGTTTTGTAATCCAGTTCCTGTGTAGCCAAGTTTACATTCCATGTATTAGTGATATCTTATGATGTTTCTTTTTCTGTGTGACTTATTTCAGTTAGAATCATCATACCTGAATCCACTCATTATGCTGCTACGGGCCTGATGACATAGATTTCATTGCTGAGTGATATTGCATTGTACGTAAGTACCACAACTTCTTTGTCCATTTTTTACTTTCTGCGATATTGAACTTGTACCGTAAACTAGGTTCTTGTAAACAGAGCCATCCCAAACTTTGGGGTGGCTGTGTCTTTTTGATTTTAATTTCCCTAAGCTATAGGACCATAAGTGGAAGTGCCCTAGGCTCTGTTGCTTTGTTTTTTAGATGTTTCAGGAAACACCATACACTTCTCCGGAGTGGCTGTTGGCAATTTACATCCCGCCCATCAGCATAACAAGGCTCCCAGTTCTCCATGGCCTGTCCTGCCTTTCTGGATTTTACACTTTTTTCAGATGGCCCTTTTGACCAGGGGGAAGTGAGACTTCATTGTAGTGCAGATTTCCTTTGCAAGCTTGCTTGGTTGGCCAAAAAGTGCGTATGCGTTTTTTCCTGAATATATTCAGGAAAAAACGCATACGCCCTTTTTGGCCAAGTGCATCATTGTCGACGTTCTGCCTCTTTTCCTATGCTTTAAATGCAATTCCAGTCTACCTCTTGAAATCGGTTTCCTGCAATTCTGCCCCACTTTCAAGTCCTCTTGGCAGCCTTACTTCAGTATATTTTTGGACGATAGCTGTCATTTATAACTCTGCAGGTTTGTGAATTACAGTGCCCCTGAGCTCCTTTCTTCAACTCGCTTTCTTGTGAGCTGGCCGCAACACCGCACGATTGCTTCAGGCCCTAATCTGATTCCGGCACGGCACGCTGAGCCTTTGCTTAATTGCTCTTCCTGGTGGGAAATGAGAGTTAAATTTGCCCGTCCAGACACCTCCAGCTAGTCTCTCATTGGTCCTCCCTATCCCTGTTCATCTTCCTCAGAAATTGCAAACTGGGCTAAGCAGGAGGTTAAAGGCACTGACTCTCCAAGTCGGGAGAGTGTTAGTAAAGCGTCTGGAATGTTGCACCTGAGTACCGGCGGACGAAAACTGAGACATATTTGAAAACGTCTCCCAAACCCACGATTGATCATACTCTGGGTTCCACATGCATGTTTCAGCTGAAAGAAGAATTCCTTAAAGCTGGAGAGTTGAGACCCGTGGAATGGGTACCATGCAATATGACTTCAAAGGGTCTTCATTTGCTCACCGAACCTCTCCAATCCTATCACTGCTGCGTTTATGCCCCTGTACACACGCTTGATTCTCTTTCGGAGACATAGCAATCCATAGGTTTTAAGATACTTACTAGTCAGGTACATTTTTAGGCGTTTAGTATGGGGTGTTGAGTCCATTTCGTTGAGCAAGGAGTAGCTCTTGTCTTTTCCATATTTGGCTTAAGGAACTTTATTTGTGCTCATTTCAATCTCTGGTTTTATGTAGCACCCAAACTCACCTTTCCCCTTAAGCAAGCATAAGTTGGTTTTCTAAATTTGAGACCCTGTTCTGTTTTGTAATCCAGTTCCTGTGTAGCCAAGTTTACATTCCGTGTATTAGTGATATCTTATGATGTTTCTTTTTCTGTGTGACTTATTTCAGTGAGAATCATTATACCTGAATAAAGTCTATGCTGCTACGGGCCTGATAACATAGATTTCATTGCTGAGTGATATTGCATTGTACGTAACTACCACAACTTCTTTATCCATTTTTCACTTTCTGCGATATTGTACTTCTACCGTAAATGAGGTTCTTGTAAACAGAGAGGTCCCAAACTTTGGGGTGGCTGTGTCTTTTTGATTTTAATTTCCCTAAGCTATAGGACTATAAGTGGAAGTGCCCTAGGCTCTGTTGCTTTGTTTTTTAGATGTTTCAGGAAACACCATACACTTCTCCCGAGTGGCTGTTGGCAATTTACATCCCGCCCATCAGCATAACAATGATCCCAGTTCTCCATGGCCTGTTCTGCCTTTCTAGATTTTACACTTTTTTCAGATGGCCCTTTTGACCGGGGGGAAGTGAGACTTCATTGTAGTGCAGATTTCCTTTGCAAGCTTGCTTGGTTGGCCAAAAAGGGCGTATGCGTTTTTTCCTGAATATATTCAGGAAAAAACGCATACGCCCTTTTTGGCCAAGTGCATCATTGTCGACGTTCTGCCTCTTTTCCTATGCTTTCAATGCAATTCCAGTCTACCTCCTGAAATCGGTTTCCTGCAATTCTGCCCCGCTTTCAAGTCCTCTTGGCAGCCTTACTTCAGTGTATTTTTGGACGATAGCTGTCATTTATAACTCTGCAGGTTTGTGAATTACAGTGCCCCTGAGCTCCTTTCTTCAACTTGCTTTCTTGTGAGCTGGCCGCAACACCGCACGATTGCTTCAGGCCCTAATCTGGTTCCGGCACGGCACGCTGAGCCTTTGCTTAATTGCTCTTCCTTGTGGGAAATGAGAGTTAAATTTGCCCGTCCAGACAGCTCCAGCTAGTCTCTCATTGGTTCTCCCTATTCCTGTTCATCTTCCGCAGAAATTGCAAACTGGGCCAAACAGGAGGTTAAAGGCACTATCTCTCCAAGTCGGGAGAGTGTTAGTAAAGCATCTGCAATGTTTCACCCGAGTACCAGGGGACGAGAACTAAGACATATTGAAACACGTCTCCCGATCACATGGTTGATCATAGTCTGGGTTCCACATGCATGCTTTAGCTGAAGGAAGAATCCCTTAAAGCTGGAGAGTTGAGACCCGTGGAATGGGTACCATGCAATATGACTTCAAAGGGTCTTCATTTGCTCACCGAACCTCTCAAATCCTATCACTGCTGCGTTTATGCCCCTGTTCTCACGCTTGATTCTCTTTCGGAGACATAGCAATCTATAGGTTTTAAGATACTTACTAGTCAGGTACATTATTAGGCATTTAATATGGGGTTTTGAGTCCATTTCGTTGAGCCAGGAGTAGCTCTTGTCTATTATATATTTGGCTTAAGGAACATTATCTGTGCTCATTTCAATCTCTGGTTTTATGCAGCACCCCAACTCACCTTTCCCCTTAAGCAAGCATAAGTTGGTTTTCTAAATTTGAGACCCTGTTCTGTTTTGTAATCCAGTTCCTGTGTAGCCAAGTTTACATTCCGTGTATTAGTGATATCTTATGATGTTTCATTTTCTGTGTGACTTATTTCAGTTAGAATCATCATACTTGAATCCACTCATTATGCTGCTACGGGCCTGATGACATAGATTTCATTGCTGAGTGATATTGCATTGTACGTAAGTACCACAACTTCTTTATCCATTTTTCACTTTCTGCGATATTGAACTTGTACTGTAAACGAGGTTCTTGTAAACAGAGCCGTCCCAAACTTTGGGGTGGCTGTGTCTTTTTGATTTTAATTTCCCTAAGCTATAGGACCATAAGTGGAACTGCCGTAGGCTCTGTTGCTTTGTTTTTTAGATGTTTCAGGAAACACCATACACTTCTCCTGAGTGGCTGTTGGCAATTTACATCCCGCCCATCAGCATAACAAGGCTCCCAGTTCTCCATGGCCTGTCCTGCCTTTCTGAATTTTATACTTTTTTCAGATGGCCCTTTTGACCGGGGGGAAGTGAGACTTCATTGTAGTGCAGATTTCCTTTGCAAGCTTGCTTGGTTGGCCAAAACGGGCGTATGCGTTTTTTCCTGAATATATTCAGGAAAAAACGCATACGCCCTTTTTGGCCTAGGGCATCATTGTCGACGTTCTGCCTCATTTCCTATGCTTTAAATGCAATTCCAGTCTAACTCCCGAAATCGGTTTCCTGCAATTCTACCCCGCTTTCAAGTCCTCTTGGCAGCCTTACTTCAGTATATTTTTGGACGATAGCTGTCATTTATAACTCTGCAGGTTTGTGAATTACAGTGTTCCTGAGCTCCTTTCTTCAACTCGCTTTCTTGTGAGCTGGCCGCAACACCGCAGGATTGCTTCAGGCCCTAATCTGGTTCCGGCATGGCACGCTGAGCCTTTGCTTAATTCCTCTTCCTGGTGGGAAATGAGAGTTAAATTTGCCCGTCCAGACATCTCCAGCTAGTCTCTCATTGGTTCTCCCTATTCCTGTTCATCATCCGCGGAATTTGCAAAGTGGGCCAAACAGGAGGTTAAAGGCACTTACTCTCCAAGTCGGGAGAGTGTTAGTAAAGTGTCTAGAATGTTGCACCCGAGTACCAGGGGATGAGAACTGATACATATTAGAACATGACTCACGATCACACGGATAATCATAGTCTGGGTTCCAAATGCATGTTTAGCTGAAGGAAGAATCCCTTAAACCTGGAGAGTTGAGACCCGTGGAATGGGTACCATGCAATATGACTTCAAAGGGTCTTCATTTGCTCACCGAGCCTCTCAAATCCTATCACTGCTGCATTTATGGCACTGTACTCACGCTTGATTCTCTTTCAGAGACATAGCAATCCATAGGTTTTAAGATACTTACTAGTCAGGTACATTATTAGGCGTTTAATATGGGGTGTTGAGTCCATTTCTTTGAGCAAGGAGTAGCTCTTGTCTATTCCATATTTGGCTTAAGGAACTTTATCTGTGCTCATTTCAATCTCTGGTTTTATGCAGCATCCCAACTCACCTTTCCCCTTAAGCAAGCATAAGTTGGTTTTCTAAATTTGAGACCCTGTTCTGTTTTGTAATCCAGTTCCTGTGTCGCCAAGTTTACATTCCGTGGATTAGTGATATCTTATGATGTTTCTTTTTCTGTGTGACTTATTTCAGTTAGAATCATCATACCTGAATCCACTCATTATGCTGCTACGGGCCTGATGACATAGATTTCATTGCTGAGTGATATTGTATTGTACGTAAGTACCACAACTTCTTTATCCATTTTTCACTTTGTGCGATATTCAACTTGTACTGTAAACGACATTCTTATAAACAGAGCCGTCCCAAACTTTTGGGTGGCTGTGTCTTTTTGATTTTAATTTCCCTAAGCTGTAGGACCATAAGTGGAAGTGCCCTAGGCTCTGTTGCTTTGTTTTTTAGATGTTTCAGGAAACACCATACAATTTTCCCAACTGGCTGTTGGAAATTTACATCCCGCCCATCAGCATAACAAGGCTCCCAGTTCTCCATGGCCTGTCCTGCCTTTCTGGATTTTACACTTTTTACAGATGACCCTTTTGACCCGGGGGAAGTGAGACTTCATTGTAGTGCAGATTTCCTTTGCAAGCTTGCCTGGTTGGCCAAAAAGTGTGTATGCTTTTTTTCCTGAATATATTCAGGAAAAAACGCGTATGCCCTTTTTGGCCTAGTGCATCATTGTCGACGTTCTGCCTCTTTTCCTATGCTTTAAATGCAATTCCAGTCTACCTCCTGAAATCGGTTTCCTGCAATTCTGCCCCGTTTTCAAGTCCTCTTGGCAGCCTTACTTCAGTATATTTTTGGACGATAGCTGTCATTTATAACTCTGCAGGTTTGTGAATTACAGTGCCCCTGAGCTCCTTTCTTCAACTCGCTTTCTTGTGAGCTGGCCGCAACACCGCAGGATTGCTTCAGGCCCTAATCTGGTTCCGGCACGGCACGCTGAGCCTTTGCTTAATTCCTCTTCCTGGTGGGAAATGAGAGTTAAATTTGCCCGTCCAGACATCTCCAGCTAGTCTCTCATTGGTTCTCCCTATTCCTGTTCATCATCCGCGGAATTTGCAAACTGGGCCAAACAGGAGGTTAAAGGCACTGACTCTCCAAGTCGGGAGAGTGTTAGTAAAGTGTCTGGAATGTTGCACCCGAGTACCAGGGGTTGAGAACTGAGACATATTTGAACATGACTCACGATCACACGGTTGATCATAGTCTGGGTTCCAAATGCATGTTTAGCTGAAGGAAGAATCCCTTAAACCTGGAGAGTTGAGACCCGTGGAATGGGTACCATGCAATATGACTTCAAAGGGTCTTCATTTGCTCACCGAACCTCTCCAATCCTATCACTGCTGCGTTTATGGCGCTGTACTCACGCTTGATTCTCTTTCAGAGACATAGCAATCCATAGGTTTTAAGATACTTATTGTCAGGTACATTATTAGGCGTTTAATATGGGGTTTTGAGTCCATTTCGTTGAGCAAAGAGTAACTCTTGTCTGTTACATATTTGGCTTAAGGAACCTTATCTGTGCTCATTTCAATCTCTGGTTTTATGCAGCACCCCAACTCACCTTTCCCCTTAAGCAAGCATAAGTTGGTTTTCTAAATTTGAGACCCTGTTCTGTTTTGTAATTCAGTTCTGTGTAGCCAAGTTTACATTCCGTGTATTAGTGATATCTTATGATGTTTCTTTTTCTGTGTGAATTATTTCAGTTAGAATCATCATACCTGAATCCACTCATTATGCTGCTACGGGCCTGATGACATAGATTTCATTGCTGAGTGATATTGCATTGTACGTAAGTACCACAACTTCTTTATCCATTTTTCACTTTCTGCGATATTGAACTTGTACCGTAAACGAGGTTCTTGTAAACAGAGCCGTCCCAAACTTTGGGGTGGCTGTGTCTTTTTGATTTTAATTTCCCTAAGCTATAGGACCATAAGTGGAATTGACCTAGGCTCTGTTGCTTTGTCTTTTAGATGTTTCAGGAAACACCATACACTTCTCCCGAGTGGCTGTTGGGAATTTATATCCTGCCCATCAGCTTACAAGGCTCCCAGTTCTCCATGGCCTGTCCTGCCTTTCTGGATTTTACACTTTTTTCAGATGGCCCTTTTGATCGGAGGGAAGTGAGACTTAATTGTAGTGCAGATTTCCTTTGCAAGTTTGCTTGGTTGGCCAAAAAGGGCGTATGCGTTTTTTTTTTGAATATAATCAGGAAAAAACGCATACGCCCTTTTTGGCCAAGTGCCTCATTGTCGACGTTCTGCCTCTTTTCCTATGCTTTAAATGCAATTCCAGTCTACGTCCTGAAATCGGTTTCCTGCAATTCTGTCCCGCTTTCAAGTCCTCTTGGCAGCCTTAGTTCAGTATATTTTGGGACGAGAGCTGTCATTTATAACTCTGCCAGTTTGTGAATGACAGTGCCCCTGAGCTCCTTTCTTCAACTCGCTTTCTTGTGAGCTGGCCGCAACACTGCAGGATTGCTTCACGCCCTAATCTGGTTCTGGCACGGCACGCTGAGCCTTTGGTTAATTCCTCTTCCTGGTGGGAAATGAGAGTTAAATTTGCCCGTCCAGACACCTCCAGCTAGTCTCTCATTGGTTCTCCCTATTCCTGTTCATCTTCCGCAGAAATTGCAAACTGGGTCAAACAGGAGGTTAAAGGGACTGACTCTCCACGTTGGGAGAGTGTTAGTAAAGTGTCTGGAATGTTGCACCCGAGTACCAGGGGACGAGAACGGAGACATATTTGAACACGTCTCCCGATCACACGGTTGATCATACTCTGGGTTCCACATGCATGCTTTAGCTGAAGGAAGAATCCCTTAAACCTGGAGAGTTGAGACCCGTGGAATGGGTACCATGCAATATGACTTCAAAGGGTCTTCATTTGCTCACCGAACCTCTCCAATCCTATCACTGCTGCGTTTATGCCCCTGTACACACGCTTGATTCTCTTTCAGAGACATAGCAATCCATAGGTTTTAAGATACTTACTAGTCAGGCACATTCTTAGGCGTTTAATATGGGGTGTTGAGTCCATTTCGTTGAGCAAGGAGTAGCTTTTGTGTATTGCATATTTGGCTTAAGGAACTTTATCTGTGCTCATTTCAATGTCTGGTTTTATGCAGCACCCCAACTCACCTTTCCCCTTAAGCAAGCATAAGTTGGTTTTCTAAATTTGAGACCCTGTTCTGTTTTGTAATTCAGTTCTGTGTAGCCAAGTTTACATTCCGTGTATTAGTGATATCTTATGATGTTTCAGTTTCTGTGTGACTTATTTCAGTTAGAATCATCATACCTGAATCCACTCATTATGCTGCTACGGGCCTGATGACATAGATTTCATTGCGGAGTGATATTGTATTGTACGTAAGTACCACAACTTCTTTATCCATTTTTCACTTTCTGCGATATTGAACTTGTACCGTAAACGAGGTTCTTGTAAACAGAACCGTCCCAAACTTTGGGGTGGCTGTGTCTTTTTGATTTTAATTTCCCTAAGCTATAGGACCATAAGTGGAAGTGCCCTAGGCTCTGTTGCTTTGTTTTTTAGATGTTTCAGGAAACACCATACACTTCTCCCGAGTGGCTGTTGGCAATTTACATCCCGCCCATCAGCATAACAAGGCTCCCAGTTCTCCATGGCCTGTCCTGCCTTTCTGGATTTTACACTTTTTTCAGATGGCCCTTTTGACCGGGGGAAGTGAGACTTCATTGTAGTGCAGATTTCCTTTGCAAGCTTGCTTGGTTGGCCAAAAAGGGCGTATGCGTTTTTTCCTGAATATATTCAGGAAAAAACGCATACGCCCTTTTTGGCCAAGTGCATCATTGTCCACGTTCTGCCTCTTTTCCTATGCTTTAAATGCAATTCCAGTCTACCTCCTGACATCGGTTTCCTGCAATTCTGCCCCGGTTTCAAGTCCTCTTGGCAGCCTTACTTCAGTATATTTTTGGACGATAGCTGTCATTTATAACTCTGCAGGTTTGTGAATTACAGTGCCCCTGAGCTCCATTCTTCAACTTGCTTTCTTGTGAGCTGGCCGCAATACCGCAGGATTGCTTCAGGCCCTAATCTGGTTCCGGCATGGCATGCTGAGCCTTTGGTTAATTCCTCTTCCTGGTGGGAAATGAGAGTTAAATTTGCCCGTCCAGACACCTCCAGCTAGTCTCTCATTGGTTCTCCCTATTCCTGTTCATCTTCCGCAGAAATTGCAAACTGGGCCAAACAGGAGGTTAAAGGCACTGACTCTCCAAGTCGGGAGAGTGTTAGTAAAGCATCTGCAATGTTGCACCCGAGTACCAGGGGACGAGAACTGAGACATATTGGAACACGTCTCCCGATCACACGGTTGATCATACTCTGGGTTCCACATGCATGCTTTAGCTGAAGGAAGAATCCCTTAAACCTGGAGAGTTGAGACCCGTGGAACGGGTACCATGCAATATGACTTCAAAGGGTCTTCATTTGCTCACCGCACCTCTCCAATCCTATCACTGCTGCATTTATGCCCGTGTACACAAGCTTGATTCTCTTTCGGAGACATAGCAATCCATAGGTTTTAAGATACTTACTAGTCAGGTACTTTCTTAGGCGTTTAATATGGGGTGTTGAGTCCATTTCGTTGAGCAAGGAGTAGCTTTTGTGTATTACATATTTGGCTTAAGGAACTTTATCTGTGCTCATTTCAATCTCTGGTTTTATGTAGCACCCCAACTCACCTTTCCCCTTAAGCAAGCATAAGTTGGTTTTCTAAATTTGAGACCCTGTTCTGTTTTGTCATCCAGTTTCTGTGTAGCCAAGTTTACATTCCGTGTATTAATGATATCTTATGATGTTTCTTTTTCTTGTGACTTATTTCAGTTAGAATCATCATACTTGAATTCATTCATTATGCTGCTACGGGCCTGATGAGATAGATTTCATTGCTGAGTGATATTGCATTGTACGTAACTACCAAAACTTTTTTATCCATTGTTCACTTTCTGCAATATTGAACTTGTCCCCTAAACGAGGTTCTTGTAAACAGAGCCGTCCCAATCTTTGGGGTGGCTGTGTCTTTTTGATTTTAATTTCCCTAAGCTATAGGACCATAAGTGGAAGTGCCCTAGGCTCTGTTGCTTTGTTTTTTAGATGTTTCAGGAAGCACCATACACTTCTCCCCAGTGGCTGTTGGCAATTTACATCCCGCCCATCAGCATAACAAGTCTCCCAGTTCTCCATGGCCTGTCCTGCCTTTCTGGATTTTACACTTTTTTCAGATGGCCCTTTTGACCGGGGGGAAGTGAGACTTCATTGTAGTGCAGATTTCCTTTGCAAGCTTGCTTGGTTGGCCAAAAAGGGCGTATGCGTTTTTTCCTGAATATATTCATGGAAAAACGCATACGCCCTTTTTGGCCAAGTGCATCATTGTTGACGTTCTGCCTCTTTTCCTATGTTTAAATGCAATTCCAGTCTACCTCCTGAAATCGGTTTCCTGCAATTCTGCCCCGCTTTCAAGTCCGCTTGGCAGCCTTACTTCAGTATATTTTTGGATGATAGCTGTCATTTATAACTCTGCAGGTTTGTGAATTACAGTGCCCCTGAGCTCCTTTCTTCAACTTGCTTTCTTGTGAGCTGGCCGCAACACCGCAGGATTGCTTCAGGCCCTAATCTGGTTCCGGCACGGCACGCTGAGCCTTTGGTTAATTCCTCTTCCTGGTGGGAAATGAGAGTTAAATTTTCCCGTCCAGACACCTCCAGCTAGTCTCTCATTGGTTCTCCCTATTCCTGTTCATCTTCCGCAGAATTTGCAAACTGGGCCAAACAGGAGGTTAAAGGCACTGACTCTCCAAGTCGGGAGAGTGTTAGTAAAGCATCTGGAATGTTGCACCCGAGTACCAGGGGACGAGAACTGAGACATATTTCAACACGTCTCCCGATCACACGGTTGATCATACTCTGGGTTCCACATGCATGTTTTAGCTGAAGGAAGAATCCCTTAAACCTGGAGAGTTGAGACCCGTGGAATGGGTACCATGCAATATGACTTCAAAGGGTCTTCATTTGCTCACCAAAACTCTCCAATCCTATCACTGCTGCGTTTTTGCCCCTGTACTCACGATTGATTCACTTTCAGAGACATAGCAATCCATAGGTTTTAAGATACTTACTAGTCAGGTACATTATTAGGCGTTTAATATCGGGTTTTGAGTCCATTTCGTTGAGCAAGGAGTAGCTCTTGTCTATTACATATTTGGTTTAAGGAACTTTATCTGTGCTCATTTCAATCTCTGGTTTTATGCAGCACCCCAACTCACCTTTCCCCTTAAGCAAGCATAAGTTGATTTTCTAAATTTGGGACCATGTTCTGTTTTGAAATTCAGTTCCTGTGTAGCCAAGTTTACATTCCGTGTATTAGTGATATCTTATGATGTTTCTTTTTCTGTGTGACTTATTTCAGTTAGAATCATCATACCTGAATCCACTCATTATGCTGCTACGGGCCTGATGACATAGATGTCATTGCTGAGTGATATTGCATTGTACGTAATTACCACAACTTCTTTATCCATTTTTCGCTTTATGCGATATTGAACTTGTACCGTAAACGAGTTTCTTGTAAACAGAGCCATCCCAAACTTTGGGGTGGCTGTGTCTTTTTGATTTTAATTTCCCTAAGCTATAGGACCATAAGTGGAAGTGACCTAGGCTCTGTTGCTTTGTTTTTTAGATGTTTCAGGAAACACCATACACTTCTCCCGAGTGGCTGTTGGCAATTTACATCCCGCCCATCAGCATAACAAGGCTCCCAGTTCTCCATGGCCTGTCCTGCCTTTCTGGATTTTACACTTTTTTCAGATGGCCCTTTTGACGGGGGGGAAGTGAGACTTCATTGTAGTGCAGATTTCCTTTGCAAGCTTGCTTGGTTGGCCAAAAAGTGCGTATGCGTTTTTTCCTGAATATATTCAGGAAAAAACGCATACGCCCTTTTTGGCCAAGTGCATCATTGTGGACCTTCTGCCTCTTTTCCTATGCTTTAAATGCAATTCCAGTCTACCTCCTGAAATCGGTTTCCTGCAATTCTGCCCGGCTTTCAAGTCCTCTTGGCAGCCTTACTTCAGTATATTTTTGGATGATAGCTGTCATTTATAACTCTGCAGGTGTGTGAATTACAGTGCCCCTGAGCTCCTTTCTTCAACTCGCTTTCTTGTGAGCTGGCCGCAACACCGCAGGATTGCTTCAGGCCCTAATCTGGTTCCGGCATGGCACGCTGAGCCTTTGGTTAATTCCTCTTCCTGGTGGGAAATGAGAGTTAAATTTTCCCGTCCAGACACCTCCAGCTAGTCTCTCATTGGTTCTCCCTATTCCTGTTCATCTTCCGCGGAATTTGCAAACTGGGCCAAACAGGAGGTTAAAGGCACTGACTCTCCAAGTCGGGAGAGTGTTAGTAAAGCATCTGGAATGTTGCACCCGAGTACCAGGGGACGAGAACTGAGACATATTTCAACACGTCTCCCGATCACACGGTTGATCATACTCTGGGTTCCACATGCATGTTTTAGCTGAAGGAAGAATCCCTTAAACCTGGAGAGTTGAGACCCGTGGAATGGGTACCATGCAATATGAATTCAAAGGGTCTTCATTTGCTCACCAAAACTCTCCAATCCTATCACTGCTGCGTTTTTGCCCCTGTACTCACGATTGATTCACTTTCAGAGACATAGCAATCCATAGGTTTTAAGATACTTACTAGTCAGGTACATTATTAGGCGTTTAATATGGGGTTTTGAGTCCATTTCGTTGAGCAAGGAGTAGCTCTTGTCTATTACATATTTGGCTTAAGGAACTTTATCTGTGCTCATTTCAATCTCTGGTTTTATGCAGCACCCCAACTCACCTTTCCCCTTAAGCAAGCATAAGTTGGTTTTCTAAATTTGAGAACCTGTTCTGTTTTGTAATCCAGTTCCTGTGTAGCCAAGTTTACATTCCGTGTATTAGTGATATCTTATGATGTTTCTTTTTCTGTGTGGCTTATTTCAGTTAGAATCATCATACCTGAATCCACTCATTATGCTGCTACGGGCCTGATGACATAGATGTCATTGCTGAGTGATATTGCATTGTACGTAAGTACCACAACTTCTTTATCCATTTTTCGCTTTCTGCGATATTGAACTTGTACCGTAAACGAGGTTCTTGTAAACAGAGCCATCCCAAACTTTGGGGTGGCTATGTCTTTTTGATTTTAATTTCCCTAAGCTATAGGACCATAAGTGGAAGTGCCCTAGGCTCTGTTGCTTTGTTTTTTAGATGTTTCAGGAAACACCATACACTTCTCCCGAGTGGCTGTTGGCAATTTACATCCCGCCCATCAGCATAACAAGGCTCCCAGTTCTCCATGGCCTGTCCTGCCTTTCTGGATTTTACACTTTTTTCAGATGGCCCTGTTGACGGGGGGGAAGTGAGACTTCATTGTAGTGCAGATTTCCTTTGCAAGCTTGCTTGGTTGGCCAAAAAGGGCGTATGCGTTTTTTCCTGAATATATTCAGGAAAAAACGCATACGCCCTTTTTGGCCAAGTGCATCATTGTCGACCTTCTGCCTCTTTTCCTATGCTTTAAATGCAATTCCAGTCTACCTCCTGAAATCGGTTTCCTGCAATTCTGCCCGGCTTTCAAGTCCTCTTGGCAGCCTTACTTCAGTATATTTTTGGATGATAGCTGTCATTTATAACTCTGCAGGTTTGTGAATTACAGTGCCCCTGAGCTCCTTTCTTCAACTCGCTTTCTTGTGAGCTGGCCGCAACACCGCAGGATTGCTTCAGGCCCTAATCTGGTTCCGGCATGGCACGCTGAGCCTTTGGTTAATTCCTCTTCCTGGTGGGAAATGAGAGTTAAATTTTCCCGTCCAGACACCTCCAGCTAGTCTCTCATTTGTTCTCCCTATTCCTGTTCATCTTCCGCAGAATTTGCAAACTGGGCCAAACAGGAGGTTAAAGGCACTGACTCTCCAAGTCGGGAGAGTGTTAGTAAAGCATCTGGAATGTTGCACCCGAGTACCAGGGGACGAGAACTGAGACATATTTCAACACGTCTCCCGATCACACGGTTGATCATACTCTGGGTTCCACATGCATGTTTTAGCTGAAGGAAGAATCCCTTAAACCTGGAGAGTTGAGACCCGTGGAATGGGTACCATGCAATATGACTTCAAAGGGTCTTCATTTGCTCACCAAAACTCTCCAATCCTATCACTGCTGCGTTTTTGCCCCTGTACTCACGATTGATTCACTTTCAGAGACATAGCAATCCATAGGTTTTAAGATACTTACTAGTCAGGTACATTATTAAGCGTTTAATATGGGGTTTTGAGTCCATTTCGTTGAGCAAGGAGTAGCTCTTGTCTATTACATATTTGGCTTAAGGAACTTTATCTGTGCTCATTTCAATCTCTGGTTTTATGCAGCACCCCAACTCACCTTTCCCCTTAAGCAAGCATAAGTTGATTTTCTAAATTTGGGACCATGTTCTGTTTTGAAATTCAGTTCCTGTGTAGCCAAGTTTACATTCCGTGTATTAGTGATATCTTATGATGTTTCTTTTTCTGTGTGACTTATTTCAGTTAGAATCATCATACCTGAATCCACTCATTATGCTGCTACGGGCCTGATGACATAGATGTCATTGCTGAGTGATATTGCATTGTACGTAATTACCACAACTTCTTTATCCATTTTTCGCTTTATGCGATATTGAACTTGTACCGTAAACGAGTTTCTTGTAAACAGAGCCATCCCAAACTTTGGGGTGGCTGTGTCTTTTTGATTTTAATTTCCCTAAGCTATAGGACCATAAGTGGAAGTGCCCTAGGCTCTGTTGCTTTGTTTTTTAGATGTTTCAGGAAACACCATACACTTCTCCCGAGTGGCTGTTGGCAATTTACATCCCGCCCATCAGCATAACAAGGCTCCCAGTTCTCCATGGCCTGTCCTGCCTTTCTGGATTTTACACTTTTTTCAGATGGCCCTTTTGACGGGGGGGGAAGTGAGACTTCATTGTAGTGCAGATTTCCTTTGCAAGCTTGTTTGGTTGGCCAAAAAGTGCGTATGCGTTTTTTCCTGAATATATTCAGGAAAAAACGCATACGCCCTTTTTGGCCAAGTGCATCATTGTGGACCTTCTGCCTCTTTTCCTATGCTTTAAATGCAATTCCAGTCTACCTCCTGAAATCGGTTTCCTGCAATTCTGCCCGGCTTTCAAGTCCTCTTGGCAGCCTTAGTTCAGTATATTTTTGGATGATAGCTGTCATTTATAACTCTGCAGGTTTGTGAATTACAGTGCCCCTGAGCTCCTTTCTTCAACTCGCTTTCTTGTGAGCTGGCCGCAACACCGCAGGATTGCTTCAGGCCCTGATCTGGTTCCGGCATGGCACGCTGAGCCTTTGGTTAATTCCTCTTCCTGGTGGGAAATGAGAGTTAAATTTTCCCGTCCAGACACCTCCAGCTAGTCTCTCATTGGTTCTCCCTATTCCTGTTCATCTTCCGCGGAATTTGCAAACTGGGCCAAACAGGAGGTTAAAGGCACTGACTCTCCAAGTCGGGAGAGTGTTAGTAAAGCATCTGGAATGTTGCACCCGAGTACCAGGGGATGAGAACTGAGACATATTTCAACACGTCTCCCGATCACACGGTTGATCATACTCTGGGTTCCACATGCATGTTTTAGCTGAAGGAAGAATCCCTTAAACCTGGAGAGTTGAGACCCGTGGAATGGGTACCATGCAATATGACTTCAAAGGGTCTTCATTTGCTCACCAAAACTCTCCAATCCTATCACTGCTGCGTTTTTGCCCCTGTACTCACGATTGATTCACTTTCAGAGACATAGCAATCCATAGGTTTTAAGATACTTACTAGTCAGGTACATTATTAGGCGTTTAATATGGGGTTTTGAGTCCATTTCGTTGAGCAAGGAGTAGCTCTTGTCTATTACATATTTGGCTTAAGGAACTTTATCTGTGCTCATTTCAATCTCTGGTTTTATGCAGCACCCCAACTCACCTTTCCCCTTAAGCAAGCATAAGTTGATTTTCTAAATTTGGGACCATGTTCTGTTTTGAAATTCAGTTCCTGTGTAGCCAAGTTTACATTCCGTCTATTAGTGATATCTTATGATGTTTCTTTTTCTGTGTGACTTATTTCAGTTAGAATCATCATACCTGAATCCACTCATTATGCTGCTATGGGCCTGATGACATAGATGTTATTGCTGAGTGATATTGCATTGTACGTAAGTACCACAACTTCTTTATCCATTTTTCGCTTTATGCGATATTGAACTTGTACCATAAACGAGTTTCTTGTAAACAGAGCCATCCCAAACTTTGGGGTGGCTGTGTCTTTTTGATTTTAATTTCCCTACGCTATAGGACCATAAGTGGAAGTGCCCTAGGCTCTGTTGCTTTGTTTTTTAGATGTTTCAGGAAACACCATACACTTCTCCCGAGTGGCTGTTGGCAATTTACATCCCGCCCATCAGCATAACAAGGCTCCCAGTTCTCCATGGCCTGTCCTGCCTTTCTGGATTTTACACTTTTTTCAGATGGCCCTTTTGACGGGGGGGAAGTGAGACTTCATTGTAGTGCAGATTTCCTTTGCAAGCTTGCTTGGTTGGCCAAAAAGGGCGTATGCGTTGTTTCCTGAATATATTCAGGAAAAAACGCATACGCCCTTTTTGGCCAAGTGCATCATTGTCGACCTTCTGCCTCTTTTCCTATGCTTTAAATGCAATTCCAGTCTACCTCCTGAAATCGGTTTCCTGCAATTCTGCCCGGCTTTCAAGTCCTCTTGGCAGCCTTACTTCAGTATATTTTTGGATGATAGCTGTCATTTATAACTCTGCAGGTTTGTGAATTACAGTGCCCCTGAGCTCCTTTCTTCAACTCGCTTTCTTGTGAGCTGGCCGCAACACCGCAGGATTGCTTCAGGCCCTAATCTGGTTCCGGCATGGCACGCTGAGCCTTTGGTTAATTCCTCTTCCTGGTGGGAAATGAGAGTTAAATTTTCCCGTCCAGACACCTCCAGCTAGTCTCTCATTGGTTCTCCCTATTCCTGTTCATCTTCCGCGGAATTTGCAAACTGGGCCAAACAGGAGGTTAAAGGCACTGACTCTCCAAGTCGGGAGAGTGTTAGTAAAGCATCTGGAATGTTGCACCCGAGTACCAGGGGACGAGAACTGAGACATATTTCAACACGTCTCCCGATCACACGGTTGATCATACTCTGGGTTCCACATGCATGTTTTAGCTGAAGGAAGAATCCCTTAAACCTGGAGAGTTGAGACCCGTGGAATGGGTACCATGCAATATGACTTCAAAGGGTCTTCATTTGCTCACCAAAACTCTCCAATCCTATCACTGCTGCGTTTTTGCCCCTGTACTCACGATTGATTCACTTTCAGAGACATAGCAATCCATAGGTTTTAAGATACTTACTAGTCAGGTACATTATTAGGCGTTTAATATGGGGTTTTGAGTCCATTTCGTTGAGCAAGGAGTAGCTCTTGTCTATTACATATTTGGCTTAAGGAACTTTATCTGTGCTCATTTCAATCTCTGGTTTTATGCAGCACCCCAACTCACCTTTCCCCTTAAGCAAGCATAAGTTGGTTTTCTAAATTTGGGACCATGTTCTGTTTTGAAATTCAGTTCCTGTGTAGCCAAGTTTACATTCCGTGTATTAGTGATATCTTATGATGTTTCTTTTTCTGTGTGACTTATTTCAGTTAGAATCATCATACCTGAATCCACTCATTATGCTGCTATGGGCCTGATGACATAGATGTCATTGCTGAGTGATATTGCATTGTACGTAAGTACCACAACTTCTTTATCCATTTTTCGCTTTATGTGATATTGAACTTGTACCGTAAACGAGTTTCTTGTAAACAGAGCCATCCCAAACTTTGGGGTGGCTGTGTCTTTTTGATTTTAATTTCCCTAAGCTATAGGACCATAAGTGGAAGTGCCCTAGGCTCTGTTGCTTTGTTTTTTAGATGTTTCAGGAAACACCATACACTTCTCCCGAGTGGCTGTTGGCAATTTACATCCCGCCCATCAGCATAACAAGGCTCCCAGTTCTCCATGGCCTGTCCTGCCTTTCTGGATTTTACACTTTTTTCAGATGGCCCTTTTGACGGGGGGGAAGTGAGACTTCATTGTAGTGCAGATTTCCTTTGCAAGCTTGCTTGGTTGGCCAAAAAGGGCGTATGCGTTGTTTCCTGAATATATTCAGGAAAAAACGCATACGCCCTTTTTGGCCAAGTGCATCATTGTCGACCTTCTGCCTCTTTTCCTATGCTTTAAATGCAATTCCAGTCTACCTCCTGAAATCGGTTTCCTGCAATTCTGCCCGGCTTTCAAGTCCTCTTGGCAGCCTTACTTCAGTATATTTTTGGATGATAGCTGTCATTTATAACTCTGCAGGTTTGTGAATTACAGTGCCCCTGAGCTCCTTTCTTCAACTCGCTTTCTTGTGAGCTGGCCGCAACACCGCAGGATTGCTTCAGGCCCTGATCTGGTTCCGGCATGGCACGCTGAGCCTTTGGTTAATTCCTCTTCCTGGTGGGAAATGAGAGTTAAATTTTCCCGTCCAGACACCTCCAGCTAGTCTCTCATTGGTTCTCCCTATTCCTGTTCATCTTCCGTGGAATTTGCAAACTGGGCCAAACAGGAGGTTAAAGGCACTGACTCTCCAAGTCGGGAGAGTGTTAGTAAAGCATCTGGAATGTTGCACCCGAGTACCAGGGGACGAGAACTGAGACATATTTCAACACGTCTCCCGATCACACGGTTGATCATACTCTGGGTTCCACATGCATGTTTTAGCTGAAGGAAGAATCCCTTAAACCTGGAGAGTTGAGACCCGTGGAATGGGTACCATGCAATATGACTTCAAAGGGTCTTCATTTGCTCACCAAAACTCTCCAATCCTATCACTGCTGCGTTTTTGCCCCTGTACTCACGATTGATTCACTTTCAGAGACATAGCAATCCATAGGTTTTAAGATACTTACTAGTCAGGTACATTATTAGGCGTTTAATATGGGGTTTTGAGTCCATTTCGTTGAGCAAGGAGTAGCTCTTGTCTATTACATATTTGGCTTAAGGAACTTTATCTGTGCTCATTTCAATCTCTGGTTTTATGCAGCACCCCAACTCACCTTTCCCCTTAAGCAAGCATAAGTTGATTTTCTAAATTTGGGACCATGTTCTGTTTTGAAATTCAGTTCCTGTGTAGCCAAGTTTACATTCCGTGTATTAGTGATATCTTATGATGTTTCTTTTTCTGTGTGACTTATTTCAGTTAGAATCATCATACCTGAATCCACTCATTATGCTGCTATGGGCCTGATGACATAGATGTCATTGCTGAGTGATATTGCATTGTACGTAATTACCACAACTTCTTTATCCATTTTTCGCTTTATGTGATATTGAACTTGTACCGTAAACGAGTTTCTTGTAAACAGAGCCATCCCAAACTTTGGGGTGGCTGTGTCTTTTTGATTTTAATTTCCCTAAGCTATAGGACCATAAGTGGAAGTGCCCTAGGCTCTGTTGCTTTGTTTTTTAGATGTTTCAGGAAACACCATACACTTCTCCCGAGTGGCTGTTGGCAATTTACATCCCGCCCATCAGCATAACAAGGCTCCCAGTTCTCCATGGCCTGTCCTGCCTTTCTGGATTTTACACTTTTTTCAGATGGCCCTTTTGACGGGGGGGAAGTGAGACTTCATTGTAGTGCAGATTTCCTTTGCAAGCTTGCTTGGTTGGCCAAAAAGGGCGTATGCGTTGTTTCCTGAATATATTCAGGAAAAAACGCATACGCCCTTTTTGGCCAAGTGCATCATTGTCGACCTTCTGCCTCTTTTCCTATGCTTTAAATGCAATTCCAGTCTACCTCCTGAAATCGGTTTCCTGCAATTCTGCCCGGCTTTCAAGTCCTCTTGGCAGCCTTACTTCAGTATATTTTTGGATGATAGCTGTCATTTATAACTCTGCAGGTTTGTGAATTACAGTGCCCCTGAGCTCCTTTCTTCAACTCGCTTTCTTGTGAGCTGGCCGCAACACCGCAGGATTGCTTCAGGCCCTGATCTGGTTCCGGCATGGCACGCTGGGCCTTTGGTTAATTCCTCTTCCTGGTGGGAAATGAGAGTTAAATTTTCCCGTCCAGACACCTCCAGCTAGTCTCTCATTGGTTCTCCCTATTCCTGTTCATCTTCCCTAGAAATTGCAAACTGGGCCAAACAGGAGGTTAAAGGCACTGACTCTCCAAGTCGGGAGAGTGTTAGTAAAGCATCTGGAATGTTGCACCCGAGTACCAGGGGACGAGAACTGAGACATATTTCAACACGTCTCCCGATCACACGGTTGATCATACTCTGGGTTCCACATGCATGTTTTAGCTGAAGGAAGAATCCCTTAAACCTGGAGAGTTGAGACCCGTGGAATGGGTACCATGCAATATGACTTCAAAGGGTCTTCATTTGCTCACCAAAACTCTCCAATCCTATCACTGCTGCGTTTTTGCCCCTGTACTCACGATTGATTCACTTTCAGAGACATAGCAATCCATAGGTTTTAAGATACTTACTAGTCAGGTACATTATTAGGCGTTTAATATGGGGTTTTGAGTCCATTTCGTTGAGCAAGGAGTAGCTCTTGTCTATTACATATTTGGCTTAAGGAACTTTATCTGTGCTCATTTCAATCTCTGGTTTTATGCAGCACCCCAACTCACCTTTCCCCTTAAGCAAGCATAAGTTGATTTTCTAAATTTGGGACCATGTTCTGTTTTGAAATTCAGTTCCTGTGTAGCCAAGTTTACATTCCGTGTATTAGTGATATCTTATGATGTTTCTTTTTCTGTGTGACTTATTTCAGTTAGAATCATCATACCTGAATCCACTCATTATGCTGCTATGGGCCTGATGACATAGATGTCATTGCTGAGTGATATTGCATTGTACGTAAGTACCACAACTTCTTTATCCATTTTCCGCTTTATGCGATATTGAACTTGTACCGTAAACGAGGTTCTTGTAAACAGAGCCATCCCAAACTTTGGGGTGGCTGTGTCTTTTTGATTTCAATTTCCCTAAGCTATAGGACCATAAGTGGAAGTGCCCTAGGCTCTGTTGCTTTGTTTTTTAGATGTTTCAGGAAACACCATACACTTCTCCCGAGTGGCTGTTGGCAATTTACATCCCGCCCATCAGCATAACAAGGCTCCCAGTTCTCCATGGCCTGTCCTGCCTTTCTGGATTTTACACTTTTTTCAGATGGCCCTTTTGACGGGGGGGGGGGGAGTGAGACTTCATTGTAGTGCAGATTTCCTTTGCAAGCTTGCTTGGTTGGCCAAAAAGGGCGTATGCGTTTTTTCCTGAATATATTCAGGAAAAAACGCATACGCCCTTTTTGGCCAAGTGCATCATTGTCGACCTTCTGCCTCTTTTCCTATGCTTTAAATGCAATTCCAGTCTACCTCCTGAAATCGGTTTCCTGCAATTCTGCCCGGCTTTCAAGTCCTCTTGGCAGCCTTACTTCAGTATATTTTTGGATGATAGCTGTCATTTATAACTCTGCAGGTTTGTGAATTACAGTGCCCCTGAGCTCCTTTCTTCAACTCGCTTTCTTGTGAGCTGGCCGCAACACCACAGGATTGCTTCAGGCCCTGATCTTGTTCCGGCATGGCACGCTGAGCCTTTGGTTAATTCCTCTTCCTGGTGGGAAATGAGAGTTAAATTTTCCCGTCCAGACACCTCCAGCTAGTCTCTCATTGGTTCTCCCTATTCCTGTTCATCTTCCGCGGAATTTGCAAACTGGGCCAAACAGGAGGTTAAAGGCACTGACTCTCCAAGTCGGGAGAGTGTTAGTAAAGCATCTGGAATGTTGCACCCGAGTACCAGGAGACGAGAACTGAGACATATTTCAACACGTCTCCCGATCACACGGTTGATCATACTCTGGGTTCCACATGCATGTTTTAGCTGAAGGAAGAATCCCTTAAACCTGGAGAGTTGAGACCCGTGGAATGGGTACCATGCAATATGACTTCAAAGGGTCTTCATTTGCTCACCAAAACTCTCCAATCCTATCACTGCTGCGTTTTT
This sequence comes from Orcinus orca, assembly GCF_937001465.1. NCBI lineage: Eukaryota > Metazoa > Chordata > Mammalia > Artiodactyla > Delphinidae > Orcinus > Orcinus orca. The sequence goes on along the minus strand of NW_026043749.1, from coordinate 268,044 downwards.
GCCCCTGTACTCACGATTGATTCACTTTCAGAGACATAGCAATCCATAGGTTTTAAGATACTTACTAGTCAGGTACATTATTAGGCGTTTAATATGGGGTTTTGAGTCCATTTCGTTGAGCAAGGAGTAGCTCTTGTCTATTACATATTTGGCTTAAGGAACTTTATCTGTGCTCATTTCAATCTCTGGTTTTATGCAGCACCCCAACTCACCTTTCCCCTTAAGCAAGCATAAGTTGGTTTTCTACATTTGCGACCCTGTTCTGTTTTGTAATCCAGTTCCTGTGTAGCCAAGTATACATTCCGTGTATTAGTGATGTCTTATGGTATTTCAATTTCTGTGTGACTTATTTCAGTTAGAATCATCATACCTGAATCCACTCATTATGCTGCTATGGGCCTGATGACATAGATTTCATTGCTGAGTGATATTGCATTGTACGTAAGTACCCCAAATTCTTTATCCATTTTTCACTTTCTGCGATATTGAACTTGTACCGTAAACGAGGTTCTTGTAAACAGAGCCGTCCCAAACGTTGGGGTGGCTGTGTCTTTTTGATTTTAATTTCCCTAAGCTATAGGACCATAAGTGGAAGTGCCCTAGGCTCTGTTGCTCTGTTTTTTAGATGTTTCAGGAAACACCATACACTTCTCCCCAGTGGCTGTTGGCAATTTACATCCCGCCCATCAGCATAACAAGGCTCCCAGTTCTCCATGGCCTGTCCTGCCTTTCTGGATTTTACACTTTTTTCAGATGGCCCTTTTGACCGGGGGGAAGTGAGACTTCATTGTAGTGCAGATTTTCTTTGCAAGCTTGCTTGGTTGGCCAAAAAGGGCGTATGAGTTTTTTCCTGAATATATTCAGGAAAAAACGCATACGCCCTTTTTGGCCAAGTGCATCATTGTCGACGTTCTGCCTCTTATCCTATGCTTTAAATGCAATTCCAGTCTACCTCCTGAAATCGGTTTCCTGCAATTTTGCCCCGCTTTCAAGTCCTCTTGGCAGCCTTGCTTCAGTATATTTTTGGACGATAGCTGTCATTTATAACTCTGAAGGTTTGTGAATTACAGTGCCCCTGAGCTCCTTTCTTCAACTCTCTTTCTTGTGAGCTGGCCGCAACACCGCAGGATTGCTACAGGCCCTAATCTGGTTCCGGCACGGCACGCTGAGCCTTTGGTTAATTCCTCTTCCTGGTGGGAAATGAGAGTTAAATTTGCCCTTCCAGACACCTCCAGCTAGTCTCTCATTGGTTCTCCCTATTCCTGTTCATCTTCCGCAGAAATTGCAAACTGGGCCAAACAGGAGGTTAAAGGCACTGACTCTCCAAGTCGGGAGAGTGTTAGTAAAGCATCTGGAATGTTGCACCCGAGTACCAGGGGACGAAAACTGAGACATATTTGAACACGTCTCCCGAATACATGGTTGATCATACTCTGGGTTCCACATGCATGTTTTAGGTGAAGGAAGAATCCCTTAAACCTGGAGAGTTGAGACCCGTGGAATGGGTACCATGCAATATGACTTCAAAGGGTCTTCATTTGCTCACCGAACCTCTCCAATCCTATCACTGCTGCATTTATGCCCCTGTACACACGCTTGATTCTCTTTCGGAGACATAGCAATCCATAGGTTTTAAGATACTTACTAGTCAGGTACATACTTAGGCGTTTAATATGGGGTGTTGAGTCCATTTCGTTGAGCAAGGAGTAGCTCTTGTCTATTCCATATTTGGCTTAAGGAACTTTATCTGTGCTCATTTCAATCTCTGGTTTTATGCAGCACCCCAACTCACCTTTCCCCTTAAGCAAGCATAAGTTTGTTTTCTACATTTGAGAACCTGTTCTGTTTTGTAATCCAGTTCCTGTGTAGCCAAGTTTACATTCCGTGTATTAGTGATATCTTATGATGTTTCTTTTTCTGTGTGACTTATTTCAGTTAGAATCATCATACCTGAATCCACTCATTATGCTGCTACGGGCCTGTTGACATAGATTTCATTGCTGAGTGATATTGCATTGTACGTATGTACCCCAATTTCTTTATCCATTTTTCACTTTCTGCGATATTGAACTTGTACTGTAAATGAGGTTCTTGTAAACAGAGCCGTCCCAAACTTTGGGGTGGCTGTGTCTTTTTGATTTTAATTTCCCTAAGCTATAGGACCATAAGTGGAAGTGCCCTAGGCTCTGTTTCTCTGTTTTTTAGATGTTTCAGGAAACACCATACACTTCTCCCGAGTGGCTGTTGGCAATTTACATCCCGCCCTTCAGCATAACAAGGCTCCCAGTTCTCCATGGCCTGTCCTGCCTTTCTGGATTTTACACTTATTTCAGATGGCCCTTTTGACTGGGGGGAAGTGAGACTTCATTGAAGTGCAGATTTCCTTTGCAAGCTTGCTTGGTTGGCCAAAAAGGGCGTATGCGTTTTTTCCTGAATATATTCAGGAAAAAACGCATACGCTCTTTTTGGCCAAGTGCATCATTGTGGACGTTCTGCCTCTTTTCCTATGCTTTCAGTGCAATTCCAGTCTACCTCATGAAATCGGTTGCCTGCAATTCTGCCCCGCTTTCAAGTCCTCTTGGCAGCCTTACTTCAGTATATTTTTGGACGATAGCTGTCATTTATAACTCTGCAGGTTTGTGAATTACAGTGCCCCTGAGCTCCTTTCTTCAACTCGCTTTCTTGTGAGCTGGCCGCAACACCGCAGGATTGCTTCAGGCCCTAATCTGGTTCCGGCACGGCACGCTGAGCCTTTGGTTAATTCCACTTCCTGGTGGGAAATGAGAGTTAAATTTGCCCGTCCAGACACCTCCAGCTAGTCTCTCATTGGTTCTCCCTATTCCTGTTCATCTTCCGCAGAAATTGCAAACTGGGCCAAACAGGAGGTTAAAGGCACCGACTCTCCAAGTCGGGAGAGTGTTAGTAAAGCATCTGGAATGTTGCACCCGAGTACCAGGTGTCGAAAACTGAGACATATTTGAACACGTCTCCCGATCACATGGTTGATCATACTCTGGGTTCCACATGCATGTTTTAGCTGAAGGAAGAATCCCTTAAAGCTGGAGAGTTGAGACCCATGGAATGGGTACCATGCAGTATGACTTCAAAGGGTCTTCATTTGCTCACCGAACCTCTCCAATCCTATCACTGCTGCGTTTATGCCCCTGTACACACGCTTGATTCTCTTTCGGAGACATAGCAATCCATAGGTTTTAAGATACTTACTAGTCAGGTACATTCTTAGGCCTTTAATATGGGGTGTTGAGTCCATTTCGTTGAGCAAGGAGTAGCTCTTGTCTATTCCATATTTGGCTAAAGGAACTTTATCTGTGCTCATTTCAATCTCTGGTTTTATGCAGCACCCCAACTCACCTTTCCCCTTAAGCAAGCATAAGTTGGTTTTCTACATTTGAGAACCTGTTCTGATTTGTAATCCAGTTCCTGTGTAGCCAAGTTTACATTCCGTGTATTAGTGATATCTTATGATGTTTCATTTTCTGTGTGACTTATTTCAGTTAGAATCATCATACCTGAATCCACTCATTATGCTGCTACGGGCCTGTTGACATAGATTTCATTGCTGAGTGATATTGCATTGTACGTAAGTACCCCAATTTCTTTATCCATTTTTCACTTTCTGCGAGATTGAACTTGTACTGTAAATGAGGTTCTTGTAAACAGAGCTGTCCCAAATTTTGGCTTGGCTGTGTCTTTTTGATTTTAATTTCCCTAAGCTATAGGACCATAAGTGGAAGTGCCCTAGGCTCTGTTGCTCTGTTTTTTAGATGTTTCAGGAAACACCATACACTTCTCCCGAGTGGCTGTTGGCAATTTACATCCCGCCCATCAGCATAACAAGGCTCCCAGTTCTCCATGGCCTGTCCTGCCTTTCTGGATTTTACACTTTTTTCAGATGGCCCTTTTGACGGGGGGAAAGTGAGAATTCATTGTAGTGCAGATTTCCTTTGCAAGCTTGCTTGGTTGGCCAAAAAGTGCGTATGCGTTTTTTCCTGAATATATTCAGGAAAAAACGCATACGCCCTTTTTGGCCAAGTGCATCATTGTGGACGTTCTGCCTCTTTTCCTATGCTTTATATGCAATTCCAGTCTACCTCCTGAAATCGGTTTCCTGCAATTCTGCCCCGCTTTCAAGTCCTCTTGGCAGCCTTACTCCAGTATATTTTTGGACGATAGCTGTCATTTATAACTCTGAAGGTTTGTGAATTACAGTGCCCCTGAGCTCCTTTCTTCAACTCTCTTTCTTGTGAGCTGGCCACAACACCGCAGGATTGCTTCAAGCCCTAATCTGGTTCCGGCACGGCACGCTGAGCCTTTGGTTAATTCCTCTTCCTGGTGGGAAATGAGAGTTAAATTTGCCCGTCCAGTCACGTCCAGCTAGTCTCTCATTGGTTCTCCCTATTCCTGTTCATCTTCCACAGAAATTGCAAACTGGGCCAAACAGGAGGTTAAAGGCACTGACTCTCCAAGTCGGGAGAGTGTTAGTAAAGCGTCTGGAATGTTGCACCTGAGTACCAGGGGTCGGAAACTGAGACATATTTGAACACGTCTCCTGATCACATGGTTGATCATACTCTGGGTTCCACATACATGTTTTAGCTGAAGGAAGAATCCCTTAAACCTGGAGAGTTGAGACCCGTGGAATGGGTACCATGCAATATGACTTCAAAGGGTCTGCATTTGCTCACCGAACCTCTCCAATCCTAACACTGCTGCGTTTATGCCCCTGAACACACGCTTGTTTCTCTTTCAGAGACATAGCAATCCATAGGTTTTAAGATACTTACTAGTCAGGTACATTATTTGGCATTTAATATGGGGTGTTGAGTCCATTTTGTTGAGCAAGGAGTAGCTCTTGTCTATTCCATATTTGGCTTAAGGAACTTTATCTGTGCTCATTTCAATCTCTGGTTTTATGCAGCACCCCAACTCACCTTTCCCCTTAAGCAAGCATAAGTTGGTTTTCTACATTTGAGACCCTGTTCTGTTTTGTAATCCAGTTCCTGTGTAGCCAAGTTTACATTCCGTGTATTAGTGATGTCTTATGATATTTCTATTTCTGTGTGACTTATTTCAGTTAGAATCATCATACGTTAATCCACTCATTATGCTGCTACGGGCCTGATGACATAGATTTCATTGCTGAGTGATATTGCATTGTACGTAAGTACCACAACATCTTTATCCATTTTTCACTTTCTGCGATATTGAACTTGTACCGTAAACGAGGTTCTTGTAAACAGAGCCGTCCCAAACGTTGGGGTGGCTGTGTCTTTTTTATTTTAATTTCCCTAAGCTATAGGACCATAAGTGGAAGTGCCCTAGGCTCTGTTGCTCTGTTTTTTAGATGTTTCAGGAAACACCATACACTTCTCCCGAGTGGCTGTTGGCAATTTACATCCCGCCCATCAGCATAACAAGGCTCCCAGTTCTCCATGGCCTCTCCTGCCTTTTTGGATTTTAAACTTTTTTCAGATGGCCCTTTTGACCGGGGGGAAGTGAGACTTCATTGTAGTGCAGATTTCCTTTGCAAGCTTGCTTGGTTGGCCAAAAAGGGCGTATGCGTTTTTTCCTGTATATATTCAGGAAAAAACGCATACGCCCTTTTTGGTCAAGTGCATCATTGTCGACGTTCTGCCTCTTTTTCTATGCTTTAAATGCAATTCCAGTCTACCTCCTGAAATCGGTTTCCTGCAATTCCTCCCCGCTTTCAAGTCCTCTTGGCAGCCTTACTTCAGTATATTTTTGGACGATAGCTGTCATTTATAACTCTGCAGGTTTGTGAATTACAGTGCCCCTGAGCTCCTTTCTTCAACTCGCTTTCTTGTGAGCTGGCCGCAACACCGCAGGATTGCTTCAGGCCCTAATCTGGTTCCGGCACGGCACACTGAGCCTTTGGTTAATTCCTCTTCCTGGTGGGAAATGAGAGTTAAATTTGCCCGTCCAGACACCTCCAGCTAGTCTCTCATTGGTTCTCCCTATTCCTGTTCATCTTCCGCAAAAATTGCAAACTGGGCCAAACAGGAGGTTAAAGGCACTGACTCTCCAAGTCGGGAGAGTGTTAGTAAAGCATCTGGAATGTTGCACCCGAGTACCAGGGGACGAAAACTGAGACATATTTGAACACGTCTCCCGATCACATGGTTGATCATACTCTGGGTTCCACATGCATGTTTTAGCTGAAGGAAGAATCCCTTAAACCTGGAGAGTTGAGACCCGTGGAATGGGTACCATGCAATATGACTTCAAAGGGTCTTCATTTGCTCACCGAACCTCTCCAATCCTATCACTGCTGCGTTTATGCCCTTGTACACACGCTTGATTCTCTTTCGGAGACATAGCAATCCATAGGTTTTAAGATACTTACTAGTCAGGTACATTCTTAGGCGTTTAATATGGGGTGTTGAGTCCATTTCGTTGAGCAAGGAGTAGCTCTTGTCTATTCCATATTTGGCTTAAGGAACTTTATCTGTGCTCATTTCAATCTCTGGTTTTATGCAGCACCCCAACTCACCTTTCCCGTTACGGAAGCATAAGTTGGTTTTCTACATTTGAGACCCTGTTCTGTTTTGTAATCCAGTTCCTGTGTAGCCAAGTTTACATTCCATGTATTAGTGATGTCTTATGATGTTTCTATTTCTGTGTGACATATTTCAGTTAGAATCATCATACCTGAATCCACTCATTATGCTGCTACGGTCCTGATGACATAGATTTCATTGCTGAGTGATATTGCATTGTACGTAAGTACCACAACTTCTTTATCCAGTTTTCACTTTCTGCGATATTGAACTTGTACCGTAAACGAGATTCTTGTAAACAGAGACGTCCCAAACGTTGGGGTGGCTGTGTCTTTTTTATTTTAATTTCCCTAAGCTATAGGACCATAAGTGGAAGTGCCCTAGGCTCTGTTGCTTTGTTTTTTAGATGTTTCAGGAAACACCATACACTTCTCCTGAGTGGCTGTTGGCAATTTACATTCTGCCCATCAGCATAACAAGGCTCCCAGTTCTCCATGGCCTCTCCTGCCTTTCTGGATTTTACACTTTTTTCAGATGGCCCTTTTGACCGGGGGGAAGTGAGACTTCATTGTAGTGCAGATTTCCTTTGCAAGCTTGCTTGGTTGGCCAAAAAGTGCGTATGCGTTTTTTCCTGAATATATTCCTGAATATATTCAGGAAAAAACGCATACGCACTTTTTGGCCAAGTGCATCATTGTGGACGTTCTGCCTCTTTTCCTATGCTTTAAATGCAATTCCAGTCTACCTCCTGAAATCGGTTTCCTGCAATTCTGCCCCGCTTTCAAGTCCTCTTGGCAGCCTTACTTCAGTATATTTTTGGACGATAGCTGTCATTTATAACTCTGCAGGTTTGTGAATTACAGTGCCCCTGAGCTCCTTTCTTCAACTCGCTTTCTTGTGAGCTGGCCGCAACACCGCATGATTGCTTCAGGCCCTAATCTAGTTCCGGCACGGCACGCTGAGCCTTTGGTTAATTCCTCTTCCTGGTGGGAAATGAGAGTTAAATTTGCCCGTCCAGACCCCTCCAGCTAGACTCTCATTGGTGTTTCCTATTCCTGTTCATCTTCCAAAGAAATTGCAAACTGGGCCAAACAGGAGGTTAAAGGCACTGACTCTCCAAGTCGGGAGAGTGTTAGTAAAGCATCTGGAATGTTGCACCCAAGGACCACGGAACGAAAACTGAGACATATTTGAACACGTCTCCCGATCACACGGTTGATCATACTCTGTGTTCCACATGCATGTTTTAGCTGAAGGAAGAATCCCTTAAACCTGGAGAGTTGAGACCCGTGGAATGGGTACCATGCAATATGACTTCAAAGGGTCTTCATTTGCTCACCAAACCTCTCCAATCCTATCACTGCTGCGTTTATGCCCCTGTACACACGCTTGATTCTCTTTCGGAGACATAGCGATCCATAGGTTTTAAGATACTTACTAGTCAGGTACATTCTTAGGCGTTTAATATGGGGTGTTGAGTCCATTTCATTGAGCAAGGAGTAGCTCTTGTCTATTCCATATTTGGCTTAAGGAACTTTATCTGTGCTCATTTCAATCTCTGGTTTTATGCAGCACCCCAACTTACCTTTCCCCTTAAGCAAGCATAAGTTGGTTTTCTACATTTGAGACCCTGTTCTGTTTTGTAATCCAGTTCCTGTGTAGCCAAGTTTACATTCCGTGTATTAGTGATGTCTTATGATATTTCTATTTCTGTGTGACTTATTTCAGTTAGAATCATCATACCTGAATCCACTCATTATGGTGCTACGGGCCTGATGACATAGATTTCATTGCTGAGTAATATTGAATTGTACGTAAGTACCACAACTTCTTTATCCATTTTTCACTTTCTGCGATATTGAACTTGTACCGTAAATGAGGTTGTTGTAAACAGAGCCGTCCGAAACTTTGGGGTGGCTGTGTCTTTTTGACTTTAATTTCCCTAACCTATAGGACCATAAGTGGAAGTGCCCTAGGCTCTGTTGCTTTGTTTTTTAGATGTTTCAGGAAACACTATACACTTCTCCCGAGTGGCTGTTGGCAATTTACATCCCGCCCATCAGCATAACAAGGCTCCCAGTTCTCCATGGCCTGTCCTGCCTTTCTGGATTTTACACATTTTTCAGATGGCCCTTTTGACCGGGGGGACGTGAGACTTCATTGTACTGCAGATTTCCTTTGCAAGCTTGCTTGGTTGGCCAAAAAGGGCGCATGCGTTTTTTCCTGAATATATTCAGGAAAAAATGCATACGAACTTTTTGGCCAAGTGCATCATTGTCGACGTTCTGCCTCTTTTCCTATGCTTTAAATGCAATTCCAGTCTACCTCCTGAAATCGGTTTCCTGCAATTCTGCCCCGCTTTCAAGTCCTCTTGGCAGCCTTACTTCAGTATATTTTTGGATGATAGCTGTCATTTATAACTCTGCAGGTTTGTGAATTACAGTGCCCCTGAGCTCCTTTCTTCAACTCGCTTTCTTGTGAGCTGGCCGCAACACCGCAGGATTGCTTCAGGCCGTAATCTGGTTCCGGCACGGCACGCTGAGCCTTTCGTTAATTCCACTTCCCGGTGGGAAATGAGAGTTAAATTTGCCCGTCCAGTCACCTCCAGCTAGTCTCTCATTGGTTCTCCCTATTCCTGTTCATCTTCCCTAGAAATTGCAAACTGGGCCAAACAGGAGGTTAAAGGCACTGACTCTCCAAGTCGGGAGAGTGTTAGTAAAGCATCTGGAATGTTGCACCCGAGTACCAGGGGTCGAAAACTGAGACATATTTGAACACGTCTCCCGATCACATGGTTGATCATACTCTGGGTTCCACATACATGTTTTAGCTGAAGGAAAAATCCCTTAAACCTGGAGAGTTGAGACCCGTGGAATGGGTACCATGCAATATGACTTCAAAGGGCCTTCATTTGCTCACCGAACCTCTCCAATCCTATCACTGCTGCGTTTATGCCCCTGAGCACACGCTTGTTTCTCTTTCAGAGACATAGCAGTCCATAGGTTTTAAGATACTTACTAGTCAGGTACATTCTTAGGCGTTTAATATGGGGTGTTGAGTCCATTTCGTTGAGCAAGGAGTAGCTCTTGTCTATTCCATATTTGGCTTAAGGAACTTTATCTGTGCTCATTTCAATCTCTGGTTTTATGCAGCACCCCAACTCACCTTTCCCCATAAGCAAGCAGAAGTTGGTTTTCTACATTTGAGACCCTGTTCTGTTTTGTAATCTAGTTCCTGTGTAGCCAAGTTTACATTCTGTGTATTAGTGATGTCTTATGATGTTTCTATTTCTGTGTGACATATTTCAGTTAGAATCATCATACCTGAATCCACTCATTATGCTGCTACGGGCCTGATGACATAGATTTCATTGCTGAGTGATATTGCATTGTACGTAAGTACCACAACTTCTTTATCCAGTTTTCACTTTCTGCGATATTGAACTTGTACCGTAAACGAGATTCTTGTAAACAGAGACGTCCCAAACGTTGGGGTGGCTGTGTCTTTTTTATTTTAATTTCCCTAAGCTATAGGACCATAAGTGGAAGTGCCCTAGGCTCTGTTGCTTTTTTTTTAGATGTTTCAGGAAACACCATACACTTCTCCCGAGTGGCTGTTGGCAATTTACATCCCGCCCATCAGCATAACAAGGCTCCCAGTTCTCCATGGCCTGTCCTGCCTTTCTGGATTTTACACTTTTTTCAGATGGCCCTTTTGACCGGGGGGAAGCGAGACTTCATTGTAGTGCAGATTTCCTTTGCAAGCTTGCTTGGTTGGCCAAAAAGGGCGTATGCGTTTTTTCCTGAATATATTCCTGAATATATTCAGGAAAAAACGCATACGCACTTTTTGGCCAAGTGCATCATTGTGGACGTTCTGCCTCTTTTCCTATGCTTTAAATGCAATTCCAGTCTACCTTCTGAAATCGGTTTTCTGCAATTCTGCCCCGCTTTCAAGTCCTCTTGGCAGCCTTACTTCAGTATATTTTTGGACGATAGCTGTCATTTATAACTCTGCAGATTTGTGAATTACAGTGCCCCTGAGCTCATTTCTTCAACTCGCTTTCTTCTGAGCTGACCGCAACACCGCAGGATTGCTTCAGGCCCTAATCTGGTTCTGGCACGGCACGCTGAGCCTTTGGTTAATTCCTCTTCCTGGTGGGAAATGAGAGTTAAATTTGCCCGTCCAGACCCCTCCAGCTAGTCTCTCATTGGTGTTTCCTATTCCTGTTCATCTTCCACAGAAATTGCAAACTGGGCCAAACAGGAGGTTAAAGGCACTGACTCTCCAAGTCGGGAGAGTGTTAGTAAAGCATCTGGAATGTTGCACCCAAGGACCACGGAACGAAAACTGAGACATATTTGAACACGTCTCACGATCACACGGTTGATCATACTCTGTGTTCCACATGCATGTTTTAGCTGAAGGAAGAATCCCTTAAACCTGGAGAGTTGAGACCCATGGAATGGGTACCATGCAATATGACTTCAAAGGGTCTTCATTTGCTCACCAAACCTCTCCAATCCTATCACTGCTGCGTTTATGCCCCTGTACACACGCTTGATTCTCTTTCGGAGACATAACAATCCATAGGTTTTAAGATACTTACTACTCAGGTACATTCTTAGGCGTTTAATATGGGGTGTTGAGTCCATTTCATTGAGCTAGGAGTAGCTCTTGTCTATTCCATATTTGGCTTAAGGAACTTTATCTGTGCTCATTTCAATCTCTGGTTTTATGCAGCACCCCAACTTACCTTTCCCCTTAAGCAAGCATAAGTTGGTTTTCTACATTTGAGACCCTGTTCTGTTTTGTAATCCAGTTCCTGTGTAGCCAAGTTTACATTCCGTGTATTAGTGATGTCTTATGATATTTCTATTTCTGTGTGACTTATTTCAGTTAGAATCATCATACCTGAATCCACTCATTATGCTGCTACGGGCCTGATGACATAGATTTCATTGCTGAGTGATATTGCATTGTACGTAAGTACCACATCTTCTTTATCCAGTTTTCACTTTCTGCGATATTGAACTTGTACCGTAAACGAGGTTCTTGTAAACAGAGACGTCCCAAAATTTGGGGTGGCTGTGTCTTTTTGATTTTAATTTCCCTAAGCTATAGGACCATAAGTGGAAGTGCCCTAGGCTCTGTTGCTTTGTTTTTTAGATGTTTCAGGAAACAATATACACTTCTCCCGAGTGGCTGTTGGCAATTTACATCCCGCCCATCAGCATAACAAGGCTCCCAGTTCTCCATGGCCTATCCTGCCTTTCTGGATTTTACACTTTTTTCAGATGGCCCTTTTGACCGGGGGGAAGTGAGACTTCATTGTAGTGCAGATTTCCTTTGCAAGCTTGCTTGGTTGGCCAAAAAGGGCGTATGCGTTTTTTCCTGAATATATTCAGGAAAAAACGCATACGCCCTTTTTGGCCAAGTGCATCATTGTCGACGTTCTGCCACTTTTCCTATGCTTTCAATGCAATTCCAGTCTACCTCCTGAAATCGGTTTCCTGCAATTCTGCCCCGCTTTCAAGTCCTCTTGGCAGCCTTACTTCAGTATATTTTTGGACGATAGCTGTCATTTATAACTCTGCAGGTTTGTGAATTACAGTGACCCTGAGCTCCTTTCTTCAACTCGCTTTCTTGTGAGCTGGCCGCAACAGCGCAAGATTGCTTCAGGCCCTAATATGGTTCCGGCACGGCACGCTGAGCCTTTGGTTAATTCCTCTTCCTGGTGGGAAATGAGAGTTAAATTTGCCCGTCCAGACACCTCCAGCTAGTCTCTCATTGGTTCTCCCTATTCCTGTTCATCTTCCGCAGAAATTGCAAAGTGGGCCAAACAGGAGGTTAAAGGCACTGACTCTCCAAATCGGTAGAGTGTTAGTAAAGCATCTGGAATGTTGCACCCGAGTACCAGGGGACGAAAACTGAGACATATTTGAACACATCTCCCGATCACACGGTTGATCATACTCTGGGTTCCACATGCATGTTTTAGCTGAAGGAAGAATCCCTTAAACCTGGAGAGTTGAGACCCGTGGAATGGGTACCATGCAATATGACTTCAAAGGGTCTTCAGTTGCTCACCGAACCTCTCCAATCCTATCACTGCTGCGTTTATGCCCCTGTACACACGCTTGATTCTCTTTCGGAGACATAGCAATCCATAGGTTTTAAGATACTTACTAGTCAGGTACATTCTTAGGCATTTAATATGGGGTGTTGAGTCCATTTCATTGAGCAACAGTAGCTCTTGTCTATTCCATATTTGGCTTAAGGAACTTTATCTGTGCTCATTTCAATCTCTGGTTTTATGCAGCACCCCAACTCACCTTTCCCCTTAAGCAAGCAGAAGTTGGTTTTCTGAATTTGAGACCATGTTCTGTTTTGTAATCCAGTTCCTGTGTAGCCAAGTTTACATTCCGTGTATTAGTGATGTCTTATGATATTTCTATTTCTGTGTGACTTATTTCAGTTAGAATCATCATACCTGAATCCACTCATTATGGTGCTCCGGGACTGATGACATAGATTTCATTGCTGAGTGATATTGCATTGTACGTAAGTACCACAACTTCTTTATCCAGTTTTCACTTTCTGCGATAATGAACTTGTACCGTAAATGAGGTCCTTGTAAACAGAGCCGTCCCAAACTTTGGGGTGGCTGTGTCTTTTTGATTTTAATTTCCCTAAGCTATAGGACCATAAGTGGAAGTGCCCTAGGCTCTGTTGCTTTTTTTTTAGATGTTTCAGGAAACACCATACACTTCTCCCGAGTGGCTGTTGGCAATTTACATCCCGCCCATCAGCATAACAAGGCTCCCAGTTCTCCATGGCCTGTCCTGCCTTTCTGGATTTTACACTTCATTCAGATGGCCGTTTTGACCGGGGGGAAGTGAGACTTCTTTGTAGTGCAGATTACATTTGCAAGCTTGCTTGGTTGGCCAAAAAGGGTGCATGCGTTTTTTCCTGAATATATTCAGGAAAAAATGCATACGAACTTTTTGGCCAAGTGCATCATTGTCGACGTTCTGCCTCTTTTCCTATGCTTTAAATGCAATTCCAGTCTACCTCCTGAAATCGGTTTCCTGCAATTCTGCCCCGCATTCAAGTCCTCTTGGCAGCCTTACTTCAGTATATTTTTGGATGATAGCTGTCATTTATAACTCTGCAGGTTTGTGAATTACAGTGCCCCTGAGCTCCTTTCTTCAACTCGCTTTCTTGTGAGCTGGCCGCAACACCGCAGGATTGCTTCAGGCCGTAATCTGGTTCCGGCACGGCACGCTGAGCCTTTCGTTAATTCCACTTCCCGGTGGGAAATGAGAGTTAAATTTGCCCGTCCAGTCACCTCCAGCTAGTCTCTCATTGGTTCTCCCTATTCCTGTTCATCTTCCCTAGAAATTGCAAACTGGGCCAAACAGGAGGTTAAAGGCACTGACTCTCCAAGTCGGGAGAGTGTTAGTAAAGCATCTGGAATGTTGCACCCGAGTACCAGGGGACGAGAACTGAGACATATTTCAACACGTCTCCCGATCACACGGTTGATCATACTCTGGGTTCCACATGCATGTTTTAGCTGAAGGAAGAATCCCTTAAACCTGGAGAGTTGAGACCCGTGGAATGGGTACCATGCAATATGACTTCAAAGGGTCTTCATTTGCTCACCAAAACTCTCCAATCCTATCACTGCTGCGTTTTTGCCCCTGTACTCACGATTGATTCACTTTCAGAGACATAGCAATCCATAGGTTTTAAGATACTTACTAGTCAGGTACATTATTAGGCGTTTAATATGGGGTTTTGAGTCCATTTCGTTGAGCAAGGAGTAGCTCTTGTCTATTACATATTTGGCTTAAGGAACTTTATCTGTGCTCATTTCAATCTCTGGTTTTATGCAGCACCCCAACTCACCTTTCCCCTTAAGCAAGCATAAGTTGATTTTCTAAATTTGGGACCATGTTCTGTTTTGAAATTCAGTTCCTGTGTAGCCAAGTTTACATTCCGTGTATTAGTGATATCTTATGATGTTTCTTTTTCTGTGTGACTTATTTCAGTTAGAATCATCATACCTGAATCCACTCATTATGCTGCTATGGGCCTGATGACATAGATGTCATTGCTGAGTGATATTGCATTGTACGTAAGTACCACAACTTCTTTATCCATTTTCCGCTTTATGCGATATTGAACTTGTACCGTAAACGAGGTTCTTGTAAACAGAGCCATCCCAAACTTTGGGGTGGCTGTGTCTTTTTGATTTCAATTTCCCTAAGCTATAGGACCATAAGTGGAAGTGCCCTAGGCTCTGTTGCTTTGTTTTTTAGATGTTTCAGGAAACACCATACACTTCTCCCGAGTGGCTGTTGGCAATTTACATCCCGCCCATCAGCATAACAAGGCTCCCAGTTCTCCATGGCCTGTCCTGCCTTTCTGGATTTTACACTTTTTTCAGATGGCCCTTTTGACGGGGGGGGGGGGAGTGAGACTTCATTGTAGTGCAGATTTCCTTTGCAAGCTTGCTTGGTTGGCCAAAAAGGGCGTATGCGTTTTTTCCTGAATATATTCAGGAAAAAACGCATACGCCCTTTTTGGCCAAGTGCATCATTGTCGACCTTCTGCCTCTTTTCCTATGCTTTAAATGCAATTCCAGTCTACCTCCTGAAATCGGTTTCCTGCAATTCTGCCCGGCTTTCAAGTCCTCTTGGCAGCCTTACTTCAGTATATTTTTGGATGATAGCTGTCATTTATAACTCTGCAGGTTTGTGAATTACAGTGCCCCTGAGCTCCTTTCTTCAACTCGCTTTCTTGTGAGCTGGCCGCAACACCACAGGATTGCTTCAGGCCCTGATCTTGTTCCGGCATGGCACGCTGAGCCTTTGGTTAATTCCTCTTCCTGGTGGGAAATGAGAGTTAAATTTTCCCGTCCAGACACCTCCAGCTAGTCTCTCATTGGTTCTCCCTATTCCTGTTCATCTTCCGCGGAATTTGCAAACTGGGCCAAACAGGAGGTTAAAGGCACTGACTCTCCAAGTCGGGAGAGTGTTAGTAAAGCATCTGGAATGTTGCACCCGAGTACCAGGAGACGAGAACTGAGACATATTTCAACACGTCTCCCGATCACACGGTTGATCATACTCTGGGTTCCACATGCATGTTTTAGCTGAAGGAAGAATCCCTTAAACCTGGAGAGTTGAGACCCGTGGAATGGGTACCATGCAATATGACTTCAAAGGGTCTTCATTTGCTCACCAAAACTCTCCAATCCTATCACTGCTGCGTTTTTGCCCCTGTACTCACGATTGATTCACTTTCAGAGACATAGCAATCCATAGGTTTTAAGATACTTACTAGTCAGGTACATTATTAGGCGTTTAATATGGGGTTTTGAGTCCATTTCGTTGAGCAAGGAGTAGCTCTTGTCTATTACATATTTGGCTTAAGGAACTTTATCTGTGCTCATTTCAATCTCTGGTTTTATGCAGCACCCCAACTCACCTTTCCCCTTAAGCAAGCATAAGTTGGTTTTCTACATTTGCGACCCTGTTCTGTTTTGTAATCCAGTTCCTGTGTAGCCAAGTATACATTCCGTGTATTAGTGATGTCTTATGGTATTTCAATTTCTGTGTGACTTATTTCAGTTAGAATCATCATACCTGAATCCACTCATTATGCTGCTATGGGCCTGATGACATAGATTTCATTGCTGAGTGATATTGCATTGTACGTAAGTACCCCAAATTCTTTATCCATTTTTCACTTTCTGCGATATTGAACTTGTACCGTAAACGAGGTTCTTGTAAACAGAGCCGTCCCAAACGTTGGGGTGGCTGTGTCTTTTTGATTTTAATTTCCCTAAGCTATAGGACCATAAGTGGAAGTGCCCTAGGCTCTGTTGCTCTGTTTTTTAGATGTTTCAGGAAACACCATACACTTCTCCCCAGTGGCTGTTGGCAATTTACATCCCGCCCATCAGCATAACAAGGCTCCCAGTTCTCCATGGCCTGTCCTGCCTTTCTGGATTTTACACTTTTTTCAGATGGCCCTTTTGACCGGGGGGAAGTGAGACTTCATTGTAGTGCAGATTTTCTTTGCAAGCTTGCTTGGTTGGCCAAAAAGGGCGTATGAGTTTTTTCCTGAATATATTCAGGAAAAAACGCATACGCCCTTTTTGGCCAAGTGCATCATTGTCGACGTTCTGCCTCTTATCCTATGCTTTAAATGCAATTCCAGTCTACCTCCTGAAATCGGTTTCCTGCAATTTTGCCCCGCTTTCAAGTCCTCTTGGCAGCCTTGCTTCAGTATATTTTTGGACGATAGCTGTCATTTATAACTCTGAAGGTTTGTGAATTACAGTGCCCCTGAGCTCCTTTCTTCAACTCTCTTTCTTGTGAGCTGGCCGCAACACCGCAGGATTGCTACAGGCCCTAATCTGGTTCCGGCACGGCACGCTGAGCCTTTGGTTAATTCCTCTTCCTGGTGGGAAATGAGAGTTAAATTTGCCCTTCCAGACACCTCCAGCTAGTCTCTCATTGGTTCTCCCTATTCCTGTTCATCTTCCGCAGAAATTGCAAACTGGGCCAAACAGGAGGTTAAAGGCACTGACTCTCCAAGTCGGGAGAGTGTTAGTAAAGCATCTGGAATGTTGCACCCGAGTACCAGGGGACGAAAACTGAGACATATTTGAACACGTCTCCCGAATACATGGTTGATCATACTCTGGGTTCCACATGCATGTTTTAGGTGAAGGAAGAATCCCTTAAACCTGGAGAGTTGAGACCCGTGGAATGGGTACCATGCAATATGACTTCAAAGGGTCTTCATTTGCTCACCGAACCTCTCCAATCCTATCACTGCTGCATTTATGCCCCTGTACACACGCTTGATTCTCTTTCGGAGACATAGCAATCCATAGGTTTTAAGATACTTACTAGTCAGGTACATACTTAGGCGTTTAATATGGGGTGTTGAGTCCATTTCGTTGAGCAAGGAGTAGCTCTTGTCTATTCCATATTTGGCTTAAGGAACTTTATCTGTGCTCATTTCAATCTCTGGTTTTATGCAGCACCCCAACTCACCTTTCCCCTTAAGCAAGCATAAGTTTGTTTTCTACATTTGAGAACCTGTTCTGTTTTGTAATCCAGTTCCTGTGTAGCCAAGTTTACATTCCGTGTATTAGTGATATCTTATGATGTTTCTTTTTCTGTGTGACTTATTTCAGTTAGAATCATCATACCTGAATCCACTCATTATGCTGCTACGGGCCTGTTGACATAGATTTCATTGCTGAGTGATATTGCATTGTACGTATGTACCCCAATTTCTTTATCCATTTTTCACTTTCTGCGATATTGAACTTGTACTGTAAATGAGGTTCTTGTAAACAGAGCCGTCCCAAACTTTGGGGTGGCTGTGTCTTTTTGATTTTAATTTCCCTAAGCTATAGGACCATAAGTGGAAGTGCCCTAGGCTCTGTTTCTCTGTTTTTTAGATGTTTCAGGAAACACCATACACTTCTCCCGAGTGGCTGTTGGCAATTTACATCCCGCCCTTCAGCATAACAAGGCTCCCAGTTCTCCATGGCCTGTCCTGCCTTTCTGGATTTTACACTTATTTCAGATGGCCCTTTTGACTGGGGGGAAGTGAGACTTCATTGAAGTGCAGATTTCCTTTGCAAGCTTGCTTGGTTGGCCAAAAAGGGCGTATGCGTTTTTTCCTGAATATATTCAGGAAAAAACGCATACGCTCTTTTTGGCCAAGTGCATCATTGTGGACGTTCTGCCTCTTTTCCTATGCTTTCAGTGCAATTCCAGTCTACCTCATGAAATCGGTTGCCTGCAATTCTGCCCCGCTTTCAAGTCCTCTTGGCAGCCTTACTTCAGTATATTTTTGGACGATAGCTGTCATTTATAACTCTGCAGGTTTGTGAATTACAGTGCCCCTGAGCTCCTTTCTTCAACTCGCTTTCTTGTGAGCTGGCCGCAACACCGCAGGATTGCTTCAGGCCCTAATCTGGTTCCGGCACGGCACGCTGAGCCTTTGGTTAATTCCACTTCCTGGTGGGAAATGAGAGTTAAATTTGCCCGTCCAGACACCTCCAGCTAGTCTCTCATTGGTTCTCCCTATTCCTGTTCATCTTCCGCAGAAATTGCAAACTGGGCCAAACAGGAGGTTAAAGGCACCGACTCTCCAAGTCGGGAGAGTGTTAGTAAAGCATCTGGAATGTTGCACCCGAGTACCAGGTGTCGAAAACTGAGACATATTTGAACACGTCTCCCGATCACATGGTTGATCATACTCTGGGTTCCACATGCATGTTTTAGCTGAAGGAAGAATCCCTTAAAGCTGGAGAGTTGAGACCCATGGAATGGGTACCATGCAGTATGACTTCAAAGGGTCTTCATTTGCTCACCGAACCTCTCCAATCCTATCACTGCTGCGTTTATGCCCCTGTACACACGCTTGATTCTCTTTCGGAGACATAGCAATCCATAGGTTTTAAGATACTTACTAGTCAGGTACATTCTTAGGCCTTTAATATGGGGTGTTGAGTCCATTTCGTTGAGCAAGGAGTAGCTCTTGTCTATTCCATATTTGGCTAAAGGAACTTTATCTGTGCTCATTTCAATCTCTGGTTTTATGCAGCACCCCAACTCACCTTTCCCCTTAAGCAAGCATAAGTTGGTTTTCTACATTTGAGAACCTGTTCTGATTTGTAATCCAGTTCCTGTGTAGCCAAGTTTACATTCCGTGTATTAGTGATATCTTATGATGTTTCATTTTCTGTGTGACTTATTTCAGTTAGAATCATCATACCTGAATCCACTCATTATGCTGCTACGGGCCTGTTGACATAGATTTCATTGCTGAGTGATATTGCATTGTACGTAAGTACCCCAATTTCTTTATCCATTTTTCACTTTCTGCGAGATTGAACTTGTACTGTAAATGAGGTTCTTGTAAACAGAGCTGTCCCAAATTTTGGCTTGGCTGTGTCTTTTTGATTTTAATTTCCCTAAGCTATAGGACCATAAGTGGAAGTGCCCTAGGCTCTGTTGCTCTGTTTTTTAGATGTTTCAGGAAACACCATACACTTCTCCCGAGTGGCTGTTGGCAATTTACATCCCGCCCATCAGCATAACAAGGCTCCCAGTTCTCCATGGCCTGTCCTGCCTTTCTGGATTTTACACTTTTTTCAGATGGCCCTTTTGACGGGGGGAAAGTGAGAATTCATTGTAGTGCAGATTTCCTTTGCAAGCTTGCTTGGTTGGCCAAAAAGTGCGTATGCGTTTTTTCCTGAATATATTCAGGAAAAAACGCATACGCCCTTTTTGGCCAAGTGCATCATTGTGGACGTTCTGCCTCTTTTCCTATGCTTTATATGCAATTCCAGTCTACCTCCTGAAATCGGTTTCCTGCAATTCTGCCCCGCTTTCAAGTCCTCTTGGCAGCCTTACTCCAGTATATTTTTGGACGATAGCTGTCATTTATAACTCTGAAGGTTTGTGAATTACAGTGCCCCTGAGCTCCTTTCTTCAACTCTCTTTCTTGTGAGCTGGCCACAACACCGCAGGATTGCTTCAAGCCCTAATCTGGTTCCGGCACGGCACGCTGAGCCTTTGGTTAATTCCTCTTCCTGGTGGGAAATGAGAGTTAAATTTGCCCGTCCAGTCACGTCCAGCTAGTCTCTCATTGGTTCTCCCTATTCCTGTTCATCTTCCACAGAAATTGCAAACTGGGCCAAACAGGAGGTTAAAGGCACTGACTCTCCAAGTCGGGAGAGTGTTAGTAAAGCGTCTGGAATGTTGCACCTGAGTACCAGGGGTCGGAAACTGAGACATATTTGAACACGTCTCCTGATCACATGGTTGATCATACTCTGGGTTCCACATACATGTTTTAGCTGAAGGAAGAATCCCTTAAACCTGGAGAGTTGAGACCCGTGGAATGGGTACCATGCAATATGACTTCAAAGGGTCTGCATTTGCTCACCGAACCTCTCCAATCCTAACACTGCTGCGTTTATGCCCCTGAACACACGCTTGTTTCTCTTTCAGAGACATAGCAATCCATAGGTTTTAAGATACTTACTAGTCAGGTACATTATTTGGCATTTAATATGGGGTGTTGAGTCCATTTTGTTGAGCAAGGAGTAGCTCTTGTCTATTCCATATTTGGCTTAAGGAACTTTATCTGTGCTCATTTCAATCTCTGGTTTTATGCAGCACCCCAACTCACCTTTCCCCTTAAGCAAGCATAAGTTGGTTTTCTACATTTGAGACCCTGTTCTGTTTTGTAATCCAGTTCCTGTGTAGCCAAGTTTACATTCCGTGTATTAGTGATGTCTTATGATATTTCTATTTCTGTGTGACTTATTTCAGTTAGAATCATCATACGTTAATCCACTCATTATGCTGCTACGGGCCTGATGACATAGATTTCATTGCTGAGTGATATTGCATTGTACGTAAGTACCACAACATCTTTATCCATTTTTCACTTTCTGCGATATTGAACTTGTACCGTAAACGAGGTTCTTGTAAACAGAGCCGTCCCAAACGTTGGGGTGGCTGTGTCTTTTTTATTTTAATTTCCCTAAGCTATAGGACCATAAGTGGAAGTGCCCTAGGCTCTGTTGCTCTGTTTTTTAGATGTTTCAGGAAACACCATACACTTCTCCCGAGTGGCTGTTGGCAATTTACATCCCGCCCATCAGCATAACAAGGCTCCCAGTTCTCCATGGCCTCTCCTGCCTTTTTGGATTTTAAACTTTTTTCAGATGGCCCTTTTGACCGGGGGGAAGTGAGACTTCATTGTAGTGCAGATTTCCTTTGCAAGCTTGCTTGGTTGGCCAAAAAGGGCGTATGCGTTTTTTCCTGTATATATTCAGGAAAAAACGCATACGCCCTTTTTGGTCAAGTGCATCATTGTCGACGTTCTGCCTCTTTTTCTATGCTTTAAATGCAATTCCAGTCTACCTCCTGAAATCGGTTTCCTGCAATTCCTCCCCGCTTTCAAGTCCTCTTGGCAGCCTTACTTCAGTATATTTTTGGACGATAGCTGTCATTTATAACTCTGCAGTTTTGTGAATTACAGTGCCCCTGAGCTCCTTTCTTCAACTCGCTTTCTTGTGAGCTGGCCGCAACACCGCAGGATTGCTTCAGGCCCTAATCTGGTTCCGGCACGGCACACTGAGCCTTTGGTTAATTCCTCTTCCTGGTGGGAAATGAGAGTTAAATTTGCCCGTCCAGACACCTCCAGCTAGTCTCTCATTGGTTCTCCCTATTCCTGTTCATCTTCCGCAGAAATTGCAAACTGGGCCAAACAGGAGGTTAAAGGCACTGACTCTCCAAGTCGGGAGAGTGTTAGTAAAGCATCTGGAATGTTGCACCCGAGTACCAGGGGACGAAAACTGAGACATATTTGAACACGTCTCCCGATCACATGGTTGATCATACTCTGGGTTCCACATGCATGTTTTAGCTGAAGGAAGAATCCCTTAAACCTGGAGAGTTGAGACCCGTGGAATGGGTACCATGCAATATGACTTCAAAGGGTCTTCATTTGCTCACCGAACCTCTCCAATCCTATCACTGCTGCGTTTATGCCCTTGTACACACGCTTGATTCTCTTTCGGAGACATAGCAATCCATAGGTTTTAAGATACTTACTAGTCAGGTACATTCTTAGGCGTTTAATATGGGGTGTTGAGTCCATTTCGTTGAGCAAGGAGTAGCTCTTGTCTATTCCATATTTGGCTTAAGGAACTTTATCTGTGCTCATTTCAATCTCTGGTTTTATGCAGCACCCCAACTCACCTTTCCCGTTACGGAAGCATAAGTTGGTTTTCTACATTTGAGACCCTGTTCTGTTTTGTAATCCAGTTCCTGTGTAGCCAAGTTTACATTCCATGTATTAGTGATGTCTTATGATGTTTCTATTTCTGTGTGACATATTTCAGTTAGAATCATCATACCTGAATCCACTCATTATGCTGCTACGGTCCTGATGACATAGATTTCATTGCTGAGTGATATTGCATTGTACGTAAGTACCACAACTTCTTTATCCAGTTTTCACTTTCTGCGATATTGAACTTGTACCGTAAACGAGATTCTTGTAAACAGAGACGTCCCAAACGTTGGGGTGGCTGTGTCTTTTTTATTTTAATTTCCCTAAGCTATAGGACCATAAGTGGAAGTGCCCTAGGCTCTGTTGCTTTGTTTTTTAGATGTTTCAGGAAACACCATACACTTCTCCTGAGTGGCTGTTGGCAATTTACATTCTGCCCATCAGCATAACAAGGCTCCCAGTTCTCCATGGCCTCTCCTGCCTTTCTGGATTTTACACTTTTTTCAGATGGCCCTTTTGACCGGGGGGAAGTGAGACTTCATTGTAGTGCAGATTTCCTTTGCAAGCTTGCTTGGTTGGCCAAAAAGTGCGTATGCGTTTTTTCCTGAATATATTCCTGAATATATTCAGGAAAAAACGCATACGCACTTTTTGGCCAAGTGCATCATTGTGGACGTTCTGCCTCTTTTCCTATGCTTTAAATGCAATTCCAGTCTACCTCCTGAAATCGGTTTCCTGCAATTCTGCCCCGCTTTCAAGTCCTCTTGGCAGCCTTACTTCAGTATATTTTTGGACGATAGCTGTCATTTATAACTCTGCAGGTTTGTGAATTACAGTGCCCCTGAGCTCCTTTCTTCAACTCGCTTTCTTGTGAGCTGGCCGCAACACCGCATGATTGCTTCAGGCCCTAATCTAGTTCCGGCACGGCACGCTGAGCCTTTGGTTAATTCCTCTTCCTGGTGGGAAATGAGAGTTAAATTTGCCCGTCCAGACCCCTCCAGCTAGACTCTCATTGGTGTTTCCTATTCCTGTTCATCTTCCAAAGAAATTGCAAACTGGGCCAAACAGGAGGTTAAAGGCACTGACTCTCCAAGTCGGGAGAGTGTTAGTAAAGCATCTGGAATGTTGCACCCAAGGACCACGGAACGAAAACTGAGACATATTTGAACACGTCTCCCGATCACACGGTTGATCATACTCTGTGTTCCACATGCATGTTTTAGCTGAAGGAAGAATCCCTTAAACCTGGAGAGTTGAGACCCGTGGAATGGGTACCATGCAATATGACTTCAAAGGGTCTTCATTTGCTCACCAAACCTCTCCAATCCTATCACTGCTGCGTTTATGCCCCTGTACACACGCTTGATTCTCTTTCGGAGACATAGCGATCCATAGGTTTTAAGATACTTACTAGTCAGGTACATTCTTAGGCGTTTAATATGGGGTGTTGAGTCCATTTCATTGAGCAAGGAGTAGCTCTTGTCTATTCCATATTTGGCTTAAGGAACTTTATCTGTGCTCATTTCAATCTCTGGTTTTATGCAGCACCCCAACTTACCTTTCCCCTTAAGCAAGCATAAGTTGGTTTTCTACATTTGAGACCCTGTTCTGTTTTGTAATCCAGTTCCTGTGTAGCCAAGTTTACATTCCGTGTATTAGTGATGTCTTATGATATTTCTATTTCTGTGTGACTTATTTCAGTTAGAATCATCATACCTGAATCCACTCATTATGGTGCTACGGGCCTGATGACATAGATTTCATTGCTGAGTAATATTGAATTGTACGTAAGTACCACAACTTCTTTATCCATTTTTCACTTTCTGCGATATTGAACTTGTACCGTAAATGAGGTTGTTGTAAACAGAGCCGTCCGAAACTTTGGGGTGGCTGTGTCTTTTTGACTTTAATTTCCCTAACCTATAGGACCATAAGTGGAAGTGCCCTAGGCTCTGTTGCTTTGTTTTTTAGATGTTTCAGGAAACACTATACACTTCTCCCGAGTGGCTGTTGGCAATTTACATCCCGCCCATCAGCATAACAAGGCTCCCAGTTCTCCATGGCCTGTCCTGCCTTTCTGGATTTTACACATTTTTCAGATGGCCCTTTTGACCGGGGGGACGTGAGACTTCATTGTACTGCAGATTTCCTTTGCAAGCTTGCTTGGTTGGCCAAAAAGGGCGCATGCGTTTTTTCCTGAATATATTCAGGAAAAAATGCATACGAACTTTTTGGCCAAGTGCATCATTGTCGACGTTCTGCCTCTTTTCCTATGCTTTAAATGCAATTCCAGTCTACCTCCTGAAATCGGTTTCCTGCAATTCTGCCCCGCTTTCAAGTCCTCTTGGCAGCCTTACTTCAGTATATTTTTGGATGATAGCTGTCATTTATAACTCTGCAGGTTTGTGAATTACAGTGCCCCTGAGCTCCTTTCTTCAACTCGCTTTCTTGTGAGCTGGCCGCAACACCGCAGGATTGCTTCAGGCCGTAATCTGGTTCCGGCACGGCACGCTGAGCCTTTCGTTAATTCCACTTCCCGGTGGGAAATGAGAGTTAAATTTGCCCGTCCAGTCACCTCCAGCTAGTCTCTCATTGGTTCTCCCTATTCCTGTTCATCTTCCCTAGAAATTGCAAACTGGGCCAAACAGGAGGTTAAAGGCACTGACTCTCCAAGTCGGGAGAGTGTTAGTAAAGCATCTGGAATGTTGCACCCGAGTACCAGGGGTCGAAAACTGAGACATATTTGAACACGTCTCCCGATCACATGGTTGATCATACTCTGGGTTCCACATACATGTTTTAGCTGAAGGAAAAATCCCTTAAACCTGGAGAGTTGAGACCCGTGGAATGGGTACCATGCAATATGACTTCAAAGGGCCTTCATTTGCTCACCGAACCTCTCCAATCCTATCACTGCTGCGTTTATGCCCCTGAGCACACGCTTGTTTCTCTTTCAGAGACATAGCAGTCCATAGGTTTTAAGATACTTACTAGTCAGGTACATTCTTAGGCGTTTAATATGGGGTGTTGAGTCCATTTCGTTGAGCAAGGAGTAGCTCTTGTCTATTCCATATTTGGCTTAAGGAACTTTATCTGTGCTCATTTCAATCTCTGGTTTTATGCAGCACCCCAACTCACCTTTCCCCATAAGCAAGCAGAAGTTGGTTTTCTACATTTGAGACCCTGTTCTGTTTTGTAATCTAGTTCCTGTGTAGCCAAGTTTACATTCTGTGTATTAGTGATGTCTTATGATGTTTCTATTTCTGTGTGACATATTTCAGTTAGAATCATCATACCTGAATCCACTCATTATGCTGCTACGGGCCTGATGACATAGATTTCATTGCTGAGTGATATTGCATTGTACGTAAGTACCACAACTTCTTTATCCAGTTTTCACTTTCTGCGATATTGAACTTGTACCGTAAACGAGATTCTTGTAAACAGAGACGTCCCAAACGTTGGGGTGGCTGTGTCTTTTTTATTTTAATTTCCCTAAGCTATAGGACCATAAGTGGAAGTGCCCTAGGCTCTGTTGCTTTTTTTTTAGATGTTTCAGGAAACACCATACACTTCTCCCGAGTGGCTGTTGGCAATTTACATCCCGCCCATCAGCATAACAAGGCTCCCAGTTCTCCATGGCCTGTCCTGCCTTTCTGGATTTTACACTTTTTTCAGATGGCCCTTTTGACCGGGGGGAAGCGAGACTTCATTGTAGTGCAGATTTCCTTTGCAAGCTTGCTTGGTTGGCCAAAAAGGGCGTATGCGTTTTTTCCTGAATATATTCCTGAATATATTCAGGAAAAAACGCATACGCACTTTTTGGCCAAGTGCATCATTGTGGACGTTCTGCCTCTTTTCCTATGCTTTAAATGCAATTCCAGTCTACCTTCTGAAATCGGTTTTCTGCAATTCTGCCCCGCTTTCAAGTCCTCTTGGCAGCCTTACTTCAGTATATTTTTGGACGATAGCTGTCATTTATAACTCTGCAGATTTGTGAATTACAGTGCCCCTGAGCTCATTTCTTCAACTCGCTTTCTTCTGAGCTGACCGCAACACCGCAGGATTGCTTCAGGCCCTAATCTGGTTCTGGCACGGCACGCTGAGCCTTTGGTTAATTCCTCTTCCTGGTGGGAAATGAGAGTTAAATTTGCCCGTCCAGACCCCTCCAGCTAGTCTCTCATTGGTGTTTCCTATTCCTGTTCATCTTCCACAGAAATTGCAAACTGGGCCAAACAGGAGGTTAAAGGCACTGACTCTCCAAGTCGGGAGAGTGTTAGTAAAGCATCTGGAATGTTGCACCCAAGGACCACGGAACGAAAACTGAGACATATTTGAACACGTCTCACGATCACACGGTTGATCATACTCTGTGTTCCACATGCATGTTTTAGCTGAAGGAAGAATCCCTTAAACCTGGAGAGTTGAGACCCATGGAATGGGTACCATGCAATATGACTTCAAAGGGTCTTCATTTGCTCACCAAACCTCTCCAATCCTATCACTGCTGCGTTTATGCCCCTGTACACACGCTTGATTCTCTTTCGGAGACATAACAATCCATAGGTTTTAAGATACTTACTACTCAGGTACATTCTTAGGCGTTTAATATGGGGTGTTGAGTCCATTTCATTGAGCTAGGAGTAGCTCTTGTCTATTCCATATTTGGCTTAAGGAACTTTATCTGTGCTCATTTCAATCTCTGGTTTTATGCAGCACCCCAACTTACCTTTCCCCTTAAGCAAGCATAAGTTGGTTTTCTACATTTGAGACCCTGTTCTGTTTTGTAATCCAGTTCCTGTGTAGCCAAGTTTACATTCCGTGTATTAGTGATGTCTTATGATATTTCTATTTCTGTGTGACTTATTTCAGTTAGAATCATCATACCTGAATCCACTCATTATGCTGCTACGGGCCTGATGACATAGATTTCATTGCTGAGTGATATTGCATTGTACGTAAGTACCACATCTTCTTTATCCAGTTTTCACTTTCTGCGATATTGAACTTGTACCGTAAACGAGGTTCTTGTAAACAGAGACGTCCCAAAATTTGGGGTGGCTGTGTCTTTTTGATTTTAATTTCCCTAAGCTATAGGACCATAAGTGGAAGTGCCCTAGGCTCTGTTGCTTTGTTTTTTAGATGTTTCAGGAAACAATATACACTTCTCCCGAGTGGCTGTTGGCAATTTACATCCCGCCCATCAGCATAACAAGGCTCCCAGTTCTCCATGGCCTATCCTGCCTTTCTGGATTTTACACTTTTTTCAGATGGCCCTTTTGACCGGGGGGAAGTGAGACTTCATTGTAGTGCAGATTTCCTTTGCAAGCTTGCTTGGTTGGCCAAAAAGGGCGTATGCGTTTTTTCCTGAATATATTCAGGAAAAAACGCATACGCCCTTTTTGGCCAAGTGCATCATTGTCGACGTTCTGCCACTTTTCCTATGCTTTCAATGCAATTCCAGTCTACCTCCTGAAATCGGTTTCCTGCAATTCTGCCCCGCTTTCAAGTCCTCTTGGCAGCCTTACTTCAGTATATTTTTGGACGATAGCTGTCATTTATAACTCTGCAGGTTTGTGAATTACAGTGACCCTGAGCTCCTTTCTTCAACTCGCTTTCTTGTGAGCTGGCCGCAACAGCGCAAGATTGCTTCAGGCCCTAATCTGGTTCCGGCACGGCACGCTGAGCCTTTGGTTAATTCCTCTTCCTGGTGGGAAATGAGAGTTAAATTTGCCCGTCCAGACACCTCCAGCTAGTCTCTCATTGGTTCTCCCTATTCCTGTTCATCTTCCGCAGAAATTGCAAAGTGGGCCAAACAGGAGGTTAAAGGCACTGACTCTCCAAATCGGTAGAGTGTTAGTAAAGCATCTGGAATGTTGCACCCGAGTACCAGGGGACGAAAACTGAGACATATTTGAACACATCTCCCGATCACACGGTTGATCATACTCTGGGTTCCACATGCATGTTTTAGCTGAAGGAAGAATCCCTTAAACCTGGAGAGTTGAGACCCGTGGAATGGGTACCATGCAATATGACTTCAAAGGGTCTTCAGTTGCTCACCGAACCTCTCCAATCCTATCACTGCTGCGTTTATGCCCCTGTACACACGCTTGATTCTCTTTCGGAGACATAGCAATCCATAGGTTTTAAGATACTTACTAGTCAGGTACATTCTTAGGCATTTAATATGGGGTGTTGAGTCCATTTCATTGAGCAACAGTAGCTCTTGTCTATTCCATATTTGGCTTAAGGAACTTTATCTGTGCTCATTTCAATCTCTGGTTTTATGCAGCACCCCAACTCACCTTTCCCCTTAAGCAAGCAGAAGTTGGTTTTCTGAATTTGAGACCATGTTCTGTTTTGTAATCCAGTTCCTGTGTAGCCAAGTTTACATTCCGTGTATTAGTGATGTCTTATGATATTTCTATTTCTGTGTGACTTATTTCAGTTAGAATCATCATACCTGAATCCACTCATTATGGTGCTCCGGGACTGATGACATAGATTTCATTGCTGAGTGATATTGCATTGTACGTAAGTACCACAACTTCTTTATCCAGTTTTCACTTTCTGCGATAATGAACTTGTACCGTAAATGAGGTCCTTGTAAACAGAGCCGTCCCAAACTTTGGGGTGGCTGTGTCTTTTTGATTTTAATTTCCCTAAGCTATAGGACCATAAGTGGAAGTGCCCTAGGCTCTGTTGCTTTTTTTTTAGATGTTTCAGGAAACACCATACACTTCTCCCGAGTGGCTGTTGGCAATTTACATCCCGCCCATCAGCATAACAAGGCTCCCAGTTCTCCATGGCCTGTCCTGCCTTTCTGGATTTTACACTTCATTCAGATGGCCGTTTTGACCGGGGGGAAGTGAGACTTCTTTGTAGTGCAGATTACATTTGCAAGCTTGCTTGGTTGGCCAAAAAGGGTGCATGCGTTTTTTCCTGAATATATTCAGGAAAAAATGCATACGAACTTTTTGGCCAAGTGCATCATTGTCGACGTTCTGCCTCTTTTCCTATGCTTTAAATGCAATTCCAGTCTACCTCCTGAAATCGGTTTCCTGCAATTCTGCCCCGCATTCAAGTCCTCTTGGCAGCCTTACTTCAGTATATTTTTGGATGATAGCTGTCATTTATAACTCTGCAGGTTTGTGAATTACAGTGCCCCTGAGCTCCTTTCTTCAACTCGCTTTCTTGTGAGCTGGCCGCAACACCGCAGGATTGCTTCAGGCCGTAATCTGGTTCCGGCACGGCACGCTGAGCCTTTCGTTAATTCCACTTCCCGGTGGGAAATGAGAGTTAAATTTGCCCGTCCAGTCACCTCCAGCTAGTCTCTCATTGGTTCTCCCTATTCCTGTTCATCTTCCCTAGAAATTGCAAACTGGGCCAAACAGGAGGTTAAAGGCACTGACTCTCCAAGTCGGGAGAGTGTTAGTAAAGCATCTGGAATGTTGCACCCGAGTACCAGGGGTCGAAAACTGAGACATATTTGAACACGTCTCCCGATCACATGGTTGATCATACTCTGGGTTCCACATACATGTTTTAGCTGAAGGAAAAATCCCTTAAACCTGGAGAGTTGAGACCCGTGGAATGGGTACCATGCAATATGACTTCAAAGGGCCTTCATTTGCTCACCGAACCTCTCCAATCCTATCACTGCTGCGTTTATGCCCCTGAACACACGCTTGTTTCTCTTTCAGAGACATAGCAGTCCATAGGTTTTAAGATACTTACTAGTCAGGTACATTCTTTGGCATTTAATATGGGGTGTTGAGTCCATTTTGTTGAGCAAGGAGTAGCTCTTGTCTATTCCATATTTGGCTTAAGGAACTTTATCTGTGCTCATTTCAATCTCTGGTTTTATGCAGCACCCCAACTCACCTTTCCCCTTAAGCAAGCATAAGTTGGTTTTCTAAATTTGATACCCTGTTCTGTTTTGTAATTCAGTTCCTGTGTAGACAAGTTTACATTCCGTGTATTAGTGATGTCTTATGATATTTCTATTTCTGTGTGACTTATTTCAGTTAGAATCATCATACCTGAATCCACTCATTATGCTGCTACGGGCCTGATGACATAGATTTCATTGCTGAGTGATATTGCATTGTACGTAAGTACCACAACTTCTTTATCCATTTTTCACTTTCTGCGATATTGAACTTGTACCGTAAACGAGGTTCTTGTAAACAGAGCCGTCCCAAACTTTGGGGTGGCTGTTTCTTTTTGATTTTAATTTCCCTAAGCTATAGGACCATAAGTTGAAGTGTCCTAGGCTCTGTTGCTTTGTTTTTTAGATATTTCAGGAAACACCATACACTTCTCCCCAGTGGCTGTTGGCAATTTACATCCCGCCCATCAGCATAACAAGGCTCCCAGTTCTCCATGGCCTGTCCTGCCTTTCTGGATTTTACACTTTTTTCAGATGGCCCTTTTGACCGGGGGGAAGTGTGACTTCATTGTAGTGCAGATTTCCTTTGCAAGCTTGCTTGGTTGGCCAAAAAGGGCGTATGCGTTTTTTCCTAAATATGTTCAGGAAAAAATGCATACGGCCTTTTTGGCCAAGTGCATCATTGTGGACGTTCTGCCTCTTTTCCTATGCTTTAAATGCAATTCCAGTCTACCTCCTGAAATCGGTTGCCTGCAATTCTGCCCCGCTTTCAAGTCCTCTTGGCAGCCTTACTTCAGTATATTTTTGGACGATAGCTGTCATTTATAACTCTGCAGGTTTGTGAATTACAGTGCCCCTGAGCTCCTTTCTTCAACTCGCTTTCTTCTCAGCTGGCCGCAACACCGCAGGATTGCTTCAGGCCCTAATCTGGTTCCGGCACGGCACGCTGAGCCTTTGGTTAATTCCTCTTCCTGGTGGGAAATGAGAGTTAAATTTGCCCGTCCAGACACCTCCAGCTAGTCTCTCATTGGTTCTTCCTATTCCTGTTCATCTTCCACAAAAATTGCAAACTGGGCCAAACAGGAGGTTAAACGCACTGACTCTCCAAGTCGGGAGAGTGTTAGT
Organism: Orcinus orca; assembly: GCF_937001465.1. NCBI lineage: Eukaryota > Metazoa > Chordata > Mammalia > Artiodactyla > Delphinidae > Orcinus > Orcinus orca. The sequence goes on along the minus strand of NW_026043749.1, from coordinate 236,634 downwards.
AAAGCATCTGGAATGTTGCACCCGAGTACCAGGGGACGAAAACTGAGACATATTTGAACACGTCTCCCGATCACACGGTTGATCATACTCTGGGTTCCACATGCATGTTTTAGGTGAAGGAAGAATCCCTTAAACCTGGAGAGTTGAGACCCGTGGAATGGGTACCATGCAATATGACTTCAAAGGGTCTTCATTTGCTCACCGAACCTCTCCAATCCTATCACTGCTGCGTTTATGCCCCTGTACACACGCTTGATTCTCTTTCGGAGACATACCAATCCACAGGTTTTAAGATACTTACTAGTCAGGTACATTCTTAGGCGTTTAATATGGGGTGTTGAGTCCATTTCGTTGAGCAAGGAGTAGCTCTTGTCTATTCCATATTTGGCTTAAGGAACTTTATCTGTGCTCATTTCAATCTCTGGTTTTATGCAGCACCCCAACTCACCTTTCCCCATAAGCAAGCAGAAGTTGGTTTTCTACATTTGAGACCCTGTTCTGTTTTGTAATCTAGTTCCTGTGTAGCCAAGTTTACATTCCGTGTATTAGTGATGTCTTATGATGTTTCTATTTCTGTGTGACATATTTCAGTTAGAATCATCATACCTGAATCCACTCATTATGCTGCTACGGGCCTGATGACATAGATTTCATTGCTGAGTGATATTGCATTGTACGTAAGTACCACAACTTCTTTATCCAGTTTTCACTTTCTGCGATATTGAACTTGTACTGTAAACGAGGTTCTTGTAAACAGAGACGTCCCAAACGTTGGGGTGGCTGTGTCTTTTTTATTTTAATTTCCCTAAGCTATAGGACCATAAGTGGAAGTGCCCTAGGCTCTGTTGCTTTGTTTTTTAGATGTTTCAGGAAACAATATACACTTCTCCCGAGTGGCTGTTGTCAATTTACATCCCGCCCATCAGCATAACAAGGCTCCCAGTTCTCCATGGCCTATCCTGCCTTTCTGGATTTTACACTTTTTTCAGATGGCCCTTTTGACCGGGGGGAAGTGAGACTTCATTGTAGTGCAGATTTCCTTTGCAAGCTTGCTTGGTTGGCCAAAAAGGGCGTATGCGTTTTTTCCTGAATATATTCCTGAATATATTCAGGAAAAAACGCATACGCACTTTTTGGCCAAGTGCATCATTGTGGACGTTCTGCCTCTTTTCCTATGCTTTAAATGCAATTCCAGTCTACCTTCTGAAATCGGTTTTCTGCAATTCTGCCCCGCTTTCAAGTCCTCTTGGCAGCCTTACTTCAGTATATTTTTGGACGATAGCTGTCATTTATAACTCTGCAGATTTGTGAATTACAGTGCCCCTGAGCTCATTTCTTCAACTCGCTTTCTTCTGAGCTGACCGCAACACCGCAGGATTGCTTCAGGCCCTAATCTGGTTCCGGCACGGCACGCTGAGCCTTTGGTTAATTCCTCTTCCTGGTGGGAAATGAGAGTTAAATTTGCCCGTCCAGACCCCTCCAGCTAGTCTCTCATTGGTGTTTCCTATTCCTGTTCATCTTCCACAGAAATTGCAAACTGGGCCAAACAGGAGGTTAAAGGCACTGACTCTCCAAGTCGGGAGAGTGTTAGTAAAGCATCTGGAATGTTGCACCCAAGGACCACGGAACGAAAACTGAGACATATTTGAACACGTCTCACGATCACACGGTTGATCATACTCTGTGTTCCACATGCATGTTTTAGCTGAAGGAAGAATCCCTTAAACCTGGAGAGTTGAGACCCATGGAATGGGTACCATGCAATATGACTTCAAAGGGTCTTCATTTGCTCACCAAACCTCTCCAATCCTATCACTGCTGCGTTTATGCCCCTGTACACACGCTTGATTCTCTTTCGGAGACATAACAATCCATAGGTTTTAAGATACTTACTACTCAGGTACATTCTTAGGCGTTTAATATGGGGTGTTGAGTCCATTTCATTGAGCTAGGAGTAGCTCTTGTCTATTCCATATTTGGCTTAAGGAACTTTATCTGTGCTCATTTCAATCTCTGGTTTTATGCAGCACCCCAACTTACCTTTCCCCTTAAGCAAGCATAAGTTGGTTTTCTACATTTGAGACCCTGTTCTGTTTTGTAATCCAGTTCCTGTGTAGCCAAGTTTACATTCCGTGTATTAGTGATGTCTTATGATATTTCTATTTCTGTGTGACTTATTTCAGTTAGAATCATCATACCTGAATCCACTCATTATGCTGCTACGGGCCTGATTACATAGATTTCATTGCTGAGTGATATTGCATTGTACGTAAGTACCACATCTTCTTTATCCATTTTTCACTTTCTGCGATATTGAACTTGTACCGTAAACGAGGTTGTTGTAAACAGAGCCGTCCCAAAATTTGGGGTGGCTGTGTCTTTTTGATTTTAATTTCCCTAAGCTATAGGACCATAAGTGGAAGTGCCCTAGGCTCTGTTGCTTTGTTTTTTAGATATTTCAGGAAACACCATACACTTCTCCCCAGTGGCTGTTGGCAATTTACATCCCGCCCATCAGCATAACAAGGCTCCCAGTTCTCCATGGCCTGTCCTGCCTTTCTGGATTTTACACTTTTTTCAGATGGCCCTTTTGACCGGGGGGAAGTGTGACTTCATTGTAGTGCAGATTTCCTTTGCAAGCTTGCTTGGTTGGCCAAAAAGGGCGTATGCGTTTTTTCCTAAATATGTTCAGGAAAAAATGCATACGGCCTTTTTGGCCAAGTGCATCATTGTGGACGTTCTGCCTCTTTTCCTATGCTTTAAATGCAATTCCAGTCTACCTCCTGAAATCGGTTGCCTGCAATTCTGCCCCGCTTTCAAGTCCTCTTGGCAGCCTTACTTCAGTATATTTTTGGACGATAGCTGTCATTTATAACTCTGCAGGTTTGTGAATTACAGTGCCCCTGAGCTCCTTTCTTCAACTCGCTTTCTTCTCAGCTGGCCGCAACACCGCAGGATTGCTTCAGGCCCTAATCTGGTTCCGGCACGGCACGCTGAGCCTTTGGTTAATTCCTCTTCCTGGTGGGAAATGAGAGTTAAATTTGCCCGTCCAGACACCTCCAGCTAGTCTCTCATTGGTTCTTCCTATTCCTGTTCATCTTCCACAAAAATTGCAAACTGGGCCAAACAGGAGGTTAAACGCACTGACTCTCCAAGTCGGGAGAGTGTTAGTAAAGCATCTGGAATGTTGCACCCGAGTACCAGGGGACGAAAACTGAGACATATTTGAACACGTCTCCCGATCACACGGTTGATCATACTCTGGGTTCCACATGCATGTTTTAGGTGAAGGAAGAATCCCTTAAACCTGGAGAGTTGAGACCCGTGGAATGGGTACCATGCAATATGACTTCAAAGGGTCTTCATTTGCTCACCGAACCTCTCCAATCCTATCACTGCTGCGTTTATGCCCCTGTACACACGCTTGATTCTCTTTCGGAGACATACCAATCCACAGGTTTTAAGATACTTACTAGTCAGGTACATTCTTAGGCGTTTAATATGGGGTGTTGAGTCCATTTCGTTGAGCAAGGAGTAGCTCTTGTCTATTCCATATTTGGCTTAAGGAACTTTATCTGTGCTCATTTCAATCTCTGGTTTTATGCAGCACCCCAACTCACCTTTCCCCATAAGCAAGCAGAAGTTGGTTTTCTACATTTGAGACCCTGTTCTGTTTTGTAATCTAGTTCCTGTGTAGCCAAGTTTACATTCCGTGTATTAGTGATGTCTTATGATGTTTCTATTTCTGTGTGACATATTTCAGTTAGAATCATCATACCTGAATCCACTCATTATGCTGCTACGGGCCTGATGACATAGATTTCATTGCTGAGTGATATTGCATTGTACGTAAGTACCACAACTTCTTTATCCAGTTTTCACTTTCTGCGATATTGAACTTGTACTGTAAACGAGGTTCTTGTAAACAGAGACGTCCCAAACGTTGGGGTGGCTGTGTCTTTTTTATTTTAATTTCCCTAAGCTATAGGACCATAAGTGGAAGTGCCCTAGGCTCTGTTGCTTTGTTTTTTAGATGTTTCAGGAAACAATATACACTTCTCCCGAGTGGCTGTTGTCAATTTACATCCCGCCCATCAGCATAACAAGGCTCCCAGTTCTCCATGGCCTATCCTGCCTTTCTGGATTTTACACTTTTTTCAGATGGCCCTTTTGACCGGGGGGAAGTGAGACTTCATTGTAGTGCAGATTTCCTTTGCAAGCTTGCTTGGTTGGCCAAAAAGGGCGTATGCGTTTTTTCCTGAATATATTCCTGAATATATTCAGGAAAAAACGCATACGCACTTTTTGGCCAAGTGCATCATTGTGGACGTTCTGCCTCTTTTCCTATGCTTTAAATGCAATTCCAGTCTACCTTCTGAAATCGGTTTTCTGCAATTCTGCCCCGCTTTCAAGTCCTCTTGGCAGCCTTACTTCAGTATATTTTTGGACGATAGCTGTCATTTATAACTCTGCAGATTTGTGAATTACAGTGCCCCTGAGCTCATTTCTTCAACTCGCTTTCTTCTGAGCTGACCGCAACACCGCAGGATTGCTTCAGGCCCTAATCTGGTTCCGGCACGGCACGCTGAGCCTTTGGTTAATTCCTCTTCCTGGTGGGAAATGAGAGTTAAATTTGCCCGTCCAGACCCCTCCAGCTAGTCTCTCATTGGTGTTTCCTATTCCTGTTCATCTTCCACAGAAATTGCAAACTGGGCCAAACAGGAGGTTAAAGGCACTGACTCTCCAAGTCGGGAGAGTGTTAGTAAAGCATCTGGAATGTTGCACCCAAGGACCACGGAACGAAAACTGAGACATATTTGAACACGTCTCACGATCACACGGTTGATCATACTCTGTGTTCCACATGCATGTTTTAGCTGAAGGAAGAATCCCTTAAACCTGGAGAGTTGAGACCCATGGAATGGGTACCATGCAATATGACTTCAAAGGGTCTTCATTTGCTCACCAAACCTCTCCAATCCTATCACTGCTGCGTTTATGCCCCTGTACACACGCTTGATTCTCTTTCGGAGACATAACAATCCATAGGTTTTAAGATACTTACTACTCAGGTACATTCTTAGGCGTTTAATATGGGGTGTTGAGTCCATTTCATTGAGCTAGGAGTAGCTCTTGTCTATTCCATATTTGGCTTAAGGAACTTTATCTGTGCTCATTTCAATCTCTGGTTTTATGCAGCACCCCAACTTACCTTTCCCCTTAAGCAAGCATAAGTTGGTTTTCTACATTTGAGACCCTGTTCTGTTTTGTAATCCAGTTCCTGTGTAGCCAAGTTTACATTCCGTGTATTAGTGATGTCTTATGATATTTCTATTTCTGTGTGACTTATTTCAGTTAGAATCATCATACCTGAATCCACTCATTATGCTGCTACGGGCCTGATGACATAGATTTCATTGCTGAGTGATATTGCATTGTACGTAAGTACCACATCTTCTTTATCCATTTTTCACTTTCTGCGATATTGAACTTGTACCGTAAACGAGGTTGTTGTAAACAGAGCCGTCCCAAAATTTGGGGTGGCTGTGTCTTTTTGATTTTAATTTCCCTAAGCTATAGGACCATAAGTGGAAGTGCCCTAGGCTCTGTTGCTTTGTTTTTTAGATGTTTCAGGAAACAATATACACTTCTCCCCAGTGGCTGTTGGCAATTTACATCCCGCCCATCAGCATAACAAGGCTCCCAGTTCTCCATGGCCTATCCTGCCTTTCTGGATTTTACACTTTTTTCAGATGGCCCTTTTGACCGGGGGGAAGTGAGACTTCATTGTAGTGCAGATTTCCTTTGCAAGCTTGCTTGGTTGGCCAAAAAGGGCGTATGCGTTTTTTCCTGAATATATTCAGGAAAAAACGCATACGCCCTTTTTGGCCAAGTGCATCATTGTCGACGTTCTGCCACTTTTCCTATGCTTTCAATGCAATTCCAGTCTACCTCCTGAAATCGGTTTCCTGCAATTCTGCCCCGCTTTCAAGTCCTCTTGGCAGCCTTACTTCAGTATATTTTTGGACGATAGCTGTCATTTATAACTCTGCAGGTTTGTGAATTACAGTGACCCTGAGCTCCTTTCTTCAACTCGCTTTCTTGTGAGCTGGCCGCAACAGCGCAAGATTGCTTCAGGCCCTAATCTGGTTCCGGCACGGCACGCTGAGCCTTTGGTTAATTCCTCTTCCTGGTGGGAAATGAGAGTTAAATTTGCCCGTCCAGACACCTCCAGCTAGTCTCTCATTGGTTCTCCCTATTCCTGTTCATCTTCCGCAGAAATTGCAAAGTGGGCCAAACAGGAGGTTAAAGGCACTGACTCTCCAAATCGGTAGAGTGTTAGTAAAGCATCTGGAATGTTGCACCCGAGTACCAGGGGACGAAAACTGAGACATATTTGAACACATCTCCCGATCACACGGTTGATCATACTCTGGGTTCCACATGCATGTTTTAGCTGAAGGAAGAATCCCTTAAACCTGGAGAGTTGAGACCCGTGGAATGGGTACCATGCAATATGACTTCAAAGGGTCTTCAGTTGCTCACCGAACCTCTCCAATCCTATCACTGCTGCGTTTATGCCCCTGTACACACGCTTGATTCTCTTTCGGAGACATAGCAATCCATAGGTTTTAAGATACTTACTAGTCAGGTACATTCTTAGGCATTTAATATGGGGTGTTGAGTCCATTTCATTGAGCAACAGTAGCTCTTGTCTATTCCATATTTGGCTTAAGGAACTTTATCTGTGCTCATTTCAATCTCTGGTTTTATGCAGCACCCCAACTCACCTTTCCCCTTAAGCAAGCAGAAGTTGGTTTTCTGAATTTGAGACCATGTTCTGTTTTGTAATCCAGTTCCTGTGTAGCCAAGTTTACATTCCGTGTATTAGTGATGTCTTATGATATTTCTATTTCTGTGTGACTTATTTCAGTTAGAATCATCATACCTGAATCCACTCATTATGGTGCTCCGGGACTGATGACATAGATTTCATTGCTGAGTGATATTGCATTGTACGTAAGTACCACAACTTCTTTATCCAGTTTTCACTTTCTGCGATAATGAACTTGTACCGTAAATGAGGTCCTTGTAAACAGAGCCGTCCCAAACTTTGGGGTGGCTGTGTCTTTTTGATTTTAATTTCCCTAAGCTATAGGACCATAAGTGGAAGTGCCCTAGGCTCTGTTGCTTTTTTTTTAGATGTTTCAGGAAACACCATACACTTCTCCCGAGTGGCGGTTGGCAATTTACATCCCGCCCATCAGCATAACAAGGCTCCCAGTTCTCCATGGCCTGTCCTGCCTTTCTGGATTTTTCACTTCATTCAGATGGCCGTTTTGACCGGGGGGAAGTGAGACTTCTTTGTAGTGCAGATTACATTTGCAAGCTTGCTTGGTTGGCCAAAAAGGGTGCATGCGTTTTTTCCTGAATATATTCAGGAAAAAATGCATACGAACTTTTTGGCCAAGTGCATCATTGTCGACGTTCTGCCTCTTTTCCTATGCTTTAAATGCAATTCCAGTCTACCTCCTGAAATCGGTTTCCTGCAATTCTGCCCCGCATTCAAGTCCTCTTGGCAGCCTTACTTCAGTATATTTTTGGATGATAGCTGTCATTTATAACTCTGCAGGTTTGTGAATTACAGTGCCCCTGAGCTCCTTTCTTCAACTCGCTTTCTTGTGAGCTGGCTGCAACACCGCAGGATTGCTTCAGGCCGTAATCTGGTTCCGGCACGGCACGCTGAGCCTTTCGTTAATTCCACTTCCCGGTGGGAAATGAGAGTTAAATTTGCCCGTCCAGTCACCTCCAGCTAGTCTCTCATTGGTTCTCCCTATTCCTGTTCATCTTCCCTAGAAATTGCAAACTGGGCCAAACAGGAGGTTAAAGGCACTGACTCTCCAAGTCGGGAGAGTGTTAGTAAAGCATCTGGAATGTTGCACCCGAGTACCAGGGGTCGAAAACTGAGACATATTTGAACACGTCTCCCGATCACATGGTTGATCATACTCTGGGTTCCACATACATGTTTTAGCTGAAGGAAAAATCCCTTAAACCTGGAGAGTTGAGACCCGTGGAATGGGTACCATGCAATATGACTTCAAAGGGCCTTCATTTGCTCACCGAACCTCTCCAATCCTATCACTGCTGCGTTTATGCCCCTGAACACACGCTTGTTTCTCTTTCAGAGACATAGCAGTCCATAGGTTTTAAGATACTTACTAGTCAGGTACATTCTTTGGCATTTAATATGGGGTGTTGAGTCCATTTTGTTGAGCAAGAAGTAGCTCTTGTCTATTCCATATTTGGCTTAAGGAACTTTATCTGTGCTCATTTCAATCTCTGGTTTTATGCAGCACCCCAACTCACCTTTCCCCATAAGCAAGCATAAGTTGGTTTTCTAAATTTGATACCCTGTTCTGTTTTGTAATTCAGTTCCTGTGTAGACAAGTTTACATTCCGTGTATTAGTGATGTCTTATGATATTTCTATTTCTGTGTGACTTATTGCAGTTAGAATCATCATACCTGAATCCACTCATTATGCTGCTACGGGCCTGATGACATAGATTTCATTGCTGAGTGATATTGCATTGTACGTAAGTACCACAACTTCTTTATCCATTTTTCACTTTCTGCGATATTGAACTTGTACCGTAAACGAGGTTCTTGTAAACAGAGCCGTCCCAAACTTTGGGGTGGCTGTTTCTTTTTGATTTTAATTTCCCTAAGCTATAGGACCATAAGTTGAAGTGTCCTAGGCTCTGTTGCTTTGTTTTTTAGATATTTCAGGAAACACCATACACTTCTCCCCAGTGGCTGTTGGCAATTTACATCCCGCCCATCAGCATAACAAGGCTCCCAGTTCTCCATGGCCTGTCCTGCCTTTCTGGATTTTACACTTTTTTCAGATGGCCCTTTTGACCGGGGGGAAGTGTGACTTCATTGTAGTGCAGATTTCCTTTGCAAGCTTGCTTGGTTGGCCAAAAAGGGCGTATGCGTTTTTTCCTAAATATGTTCAGGAAAAAATGCATACGGCCTTTTTGGCCAAGTGCATCATTGTGGACGTTCTGCCTCTTTTCCTATGCTTTAAATGCAATTCCAGTCTACCTCCTGAAATCGGTTGCCTGCAATTCTGCCCCGCTTTCAAGTCCTCTTGGCAGCCTTACTTCAGTATATTTTTGGACGATAGCTGTCATTTATAACTCTGCAGGTTTGTGAATTACAGTGCCCCTGAGCTCCTTTCTTCAACTCGCTTTCTTCTCAGCTGGCCGCAACACCGCAGGATTGCTTCAGGCCCTAATCTGGTTCCGGCACGGCACGCTGAGCCTTTGGTTAATTCCTCTTCCTGGTGGGAAATGAGAGTTAAATTTGCCCGTCCAGACACCTCCAGCTAGTCTCTCATTGGTTCTTCCTATTCCTGTTCATCTTCCACAAAAATTGCAAACTGGGCCAAACAGGAGGTTAAACGCACTGACTCTCCAAGTCGGGAGAGTGTTAGTAAAGCATCTGGAATGTTGCACCCGAGTACCAGGGGACGAAAACTGAGACATATTTGAACACGTCTCCCGATCACACGGTTGATCATACTCTGGGTTCCACATGCATGTTTTAGGTGAAGGAAGAATCCCTTAAACCTGGAGAGTTGAGACCCGTGGAATGGGTACCATGCAATATGACTTCAAAGGGTCTTCATTTGCTCACCGAACCTCTCCAATCCTATCACTGCTGCGTTTATGCCCCTGTACACACGCTTGATTCTCTTTCGGAAACATACCAATCCACAGGTTTTAAGATACTTACTAGTCAGGTACATTCTTAGGCGTTTAATATGGGGTGTTGAGTCCATTTCGTTGAGCAAGGAGTAGCTCTTGTCTATTCCATATTTGGCTTAAGGAACTTTATCTGTGCTCATTTCAATCTCTGGTTTTATGCAGCACCCCAACTCACCTTTCCCCATAAGCAAGCAGAAGTTGGTTTTCTACATTTGAGACCCTGTTCTGTTTTGTAATCTAGTTCCTGTGTAGCCAAGTTTACATTCCGTGTATTAGTGATGTCTTATGATGTTTCTATTTCTGTGTGACATATTTCAGTTAGAATCATCATACCTGAATCCACTCATTATGCTGCTACGGGCCTGATGACATAGATTTCATTGCTGAGTGATATTGCATTGTACGTAAGTACCACAACTTCTTTATCCAGTTTTCACTTTCTGCGATATTGAACTTGTACTGTAAACGAGGTTCTTGTAAACAGAGACGTCCCAAACGTTGGGGTGGCTGTGTCTTTTTTATTTTAATTTCCCTAAGCTATAGGACCATAAGTGGAAGTGCCCTAGGCTCTGTTGCTTTGTTTTTTAGATGTTTCAGGAAACAATATACACTTCTCCCGAGTGGCTGTTGTCAATTTACATCCCGCCCATCAGCATAACAAGGCTCCCAGTTCTCCATGGCCTATCCTGCCTTTCTGGATTTTACACTTTTTTCAGATGGCCCTTTTGACCGGGGGGAAGTGAGACTTCATTGTAGTGCAGATTTCCTTTGCAAGCTTGCTTGGTTGGCCAAAAAGGGCGTATGCGTTTTTTCCTGAATATATTCAGGAAAAAACGCATACGCCCTTTTTGGCCAAGTGCATCATTGTCGACGTTCTGCCTCTTTTCCTATGCTTTCAATGCAATTCCAGTCTACCTCCTGAAATCGGTTTCCTGCAATTCGGCCCCGCTTTCAAGTCCTCTTGGCAGCCTTACTTCAGTATATTTTTGGACGATAGCTGTCATTTATAACTCTGCAGGTTTGTGAATTACAGTGCCCCTGAGCTCCTTTCTTCAACTCGCTTTCTCGTGAGCTGGCCGCAACAGCGCAAGATTGCTTCAGGCCCTAATCTGATTCCGGCACGGCACGCTGAGCCTTTGGTTAATTCCTCTTCCTGGTGGGAAATGAGAGTTAAATTTGCCCGTCCAGACACCTCCAGCTAGTCTCTCATTGGTTCTCCCTATTCCTGTTCATCTTCCGCAGAAATTGCAAACTGGGCCAAACAGGAGGTTAAAGGCACTGACTCTCCAAATCGGTAGAGTGTTAGTAAAGCATCTGGAATGTTGCACCCGAGTACCAGGGGACGAAAACTGAGACATATTTGAACACATCTCCCGATCACACGGTTGATCATACTCTGGGTTCCACATGTATGTTTTAGCTGAAGGAAGAATCCCTTAAACCTGGAGAGTTGAGACCCGTGGAATGGGTACCATGCAATATGACTTCAAAGGGTCTTCAGTTGCTCACCGAACCTCTCCAATCCTATCACTGCTGCGTTTATGCCCCTGTACACACGCTTGATTCTCTTTCGGAGACATAGCAATCCATAGGTTTTAAGATACTTACTAGTCAGGTACATTCTTAGGCGTTTAATATGGGGTGTTGAGTCCATTTCATTGAGCAAGAGTAGCTCTTGTCTATTCCATATTTGGCTTAAGGAACTTTATCTGTGCTCATTTCAATCTCTGGTTTTATGCAGCACCCCAACTCACCTTTCCCCTTAAGCAAGCAGAAGTTGGTTTTCTGAATTTGAGACCATGTTCTGTTTTGTAATCCAGTTCCTGTGTAGCCAAGTTTACATTCCGTGTATTAGTGATGTCTTATGATATTTCTATTTCTGTGTGACTTATTTCAGTTAGAATCATCATACCTGAATCCACTCATTATGCTGCTCCGGGACTGATGACATAGATTTCATTGCTGAGTGATATTGCATTGTACGTAAGTACCACAACTTCTTTATCCAGTTTTCACTTTCTGCGATATTGAACTTGTACCGTAAATGAGGTCCTTGTAAACAGAGCCGTCCCAAACTTTGGGGTGGCTGTGTCTTTTTGATTTTAATTTCCCTAAGCTATAGGTCCATAAGTGGAAGTGCCCTAGGCTCTGTTGCTTTTTTTTTAGATGTTTCAGGAAACACCATACACATCTCCCGAGTGGCTGTTGGCAATTTACATCCCGCCCATCAGCATAACAAGGCTCCCAGTTCTCCATGGCCTGTCCTGCCTTTCTGGATTTTACACTTCATTCAGATGGCCGTTTTGACCGGGGGGAAGTGAGACTTCTTTGTAGTGCAGATTACATTTGCAAGCTTGCTTGGTTGGCCAAAAAGGGCGTATGTGTTTTTTCCTGAATATATTCAGGAAAAAACGCGTACGCACTTTTTGGCCAAGTGCATCATTGTGGACGTTCTGCCTCTTTTCCTATGCTTTCAATGCAATTCCAGTCTACCTCCTGAAATCGGTTTCCTGCAATTCTGCCCCGCTTTCAAGTCCTCTTGGCAGCCTTACTTCAGTATATTTTTGGACGATAGCTGTCATTTATAACTCTGCAGGTTTGTGAATTACAGTGCCCCTGAGCTCCTTTCTTCAACTCGCTTTCTTGTGAGCTGGCCGCAACCCTGCAGGATTGCTTCAGGCCCTAATCTGGTTCCGGCACGGCACGCTGAGCCTTTGGTTAATTCCTCTTCCTGGTGGGAAATGAGAGTTAAATTTGCCCGTCCAGACACCTCCAGCTAGTCTCTCATTGGTTCTCCCTATTCCTGTTCATCTTCCGCAGAAATTGCAAACTGGGCCAAACAGGAGGTTAAAGGCACTGACTCTCCAAGTCGGGAGAGTGTTAGTAAAGCATCTGGAATGTTGCACCCGAGTACCAGGGGACGAAAACTGAGACATATTTGAACACGTTTCCCGATCACACGGCTGATCATACTCTGGGTTCCACATGCATGTTTTAGCTGAAGGAAGAATCCCTTAAACCTGGAGAGTTGAGACCCGTGGTATGGGTACCATGCAGTAAGACTTCAAAGGGTCTTCATTTGCTCACCGAACCTCTCCAATCCTATCACTGCTGCGTTTATGCCCCTGTACACACGCTTGATTCTCTTTCGGAGACATAGCAATCCATAGGTTTTAAGATACTTACTAGCCAGGTACATTCTTAGGCGTTTAATATGGGGTGTTGAGTCCATTTCGTTGAGCAAGGAGTAGCTCTTGTCTATTCCATATTTGGCTTAAGGAACTTTATCTGTGCTCATTTCAATCTCTGGTTTTATGCAGCACCCCAACTTACCTTTCCCCTTAAGCAAGCATAAGTTGGTTTTCTACATTTGAGACCCTGTTCTGTTTTGTAATCCAGTTCCTGTGTAGCCAAGTTTACATTCCGTGTATTAGTGATGTCTTATGATATTTCTATTTCTGTGTGACTTATTTCAGTTAGAATCATCATACCTGAATCCACTCATTATGGTGCTACGGGCCTGATGACATAGATTTCATTGCTGAGTAATATTGAATCGTACGTAAGTACCACAATTTCTTTATCCATTTTTCACTTTCTGCGATATTGAACTTGTACCGTAAACGAGGTTGTTGTAAACAGAGCCGTCCCAAACTTTGGGGTGGCTGTGTCTTTTTGATTTTAATTTCCCTAACCTATAGGACCATAAGTGGAAGTGCCCTAGGCTCTGTTGCTTTTTTTTTAGATGTTTCAGAAAACACCATACACTTCTCCCGAGTGGCTGTTGGTAATTTACATCCCACCCATGAGCATAACAAGGCTCCCAGTTCTCCATGGCCTGTCCTGCCTTTCTGGATTTTACACTTTTTTCAGATGGCCCTTTTGACCGGGGGGAAGTGTGACTTCATTGTAGTGCAGATTTCCTTTGCAAGCTTGCTTGGTTGGCCAAAAAGGGCGTATGCGTTTTTTCCTAAATATGTTCAGGAAAAAATGCATACGCCCTTTTTGGCCAAGTGCATCATTGTGGACGTTCTGCCTCTTTTCCTATGCTTTAAATGCAATTCCAGTCTACCTCCTGAAATCGGTTGCCTGCAATTCTGCCCCGCTTTCAAGTCCTCTTGGCAGCATTACTTCAGTATATTTTTGGACGATAGCTGTCATTTATAACTCTGCAGGTTTGTGAATTACAGTGCCCCTGAGCTCCTTTCTTCAACTCGCTTTCTTCTCAGCTGGCCGCAACACCGCAGGATTGCTTCAGGCCCTAATCTGGTTCCGGCACGGCACGCTGAGCCTTTGGTTAATTCCTCTTCCTGGTGGGAAATGAGAGTTAAATTTGCCCGTCCAGACACCTCCAGCTAGTCTCTCATTGGTTCTCCCTATTCCTGTTCATCTTCCGCAGAAATTGCAAACTGGGCCAAACAGGAGGTTAAAGGCACTGACTCTCCAAGTCGGGAGAGTGTTAGTAAAGCATCTGGAATGTTGCACCTGAGTACCAGGGGTCGAAAACTGAGACATATTTGAACACGTCTCCCGATCACACGGTTGATCATACTCTGGGTTCCACATGCATGTTTTAGCTGAAGGAAGAATCCCTTAAACCTGGAGAGTTGAGACCCGTGGAATGGGTACCATGCAATATGACTTCAAAGGGTCTTCAGTTGCTCACCGAACCTCTCCAATCCTATCACTGCTGCGTTTATGCCCCTGTACACACGCTTGATTCTCTTTCGGAGACATAGCAATCCATAGGTTTTAAGATACTTACTAGTCAGGTACATTCTTAGGCATTTAATATGGGGTGTTGAGTCCATTTCATTGAGCAAGAGTAGCTCTTGTCTATTCCATATTTGGCTTAAGGAACTTTATCTGTGCTCATTTCAATCTCTGGTTTTATGCAGCACCCCAACTCACCTTTCCCCTTAAGCAAGCATAAGTTGGTTTTCTGAATTTGAGACCATGTTCTGTTTTGTAATCCAGTTCCTGTGTAGCCAAGTTTACATTCCGTGTATTAGTGATGTCTTATGATATTTCTATTTCTGTGTGACTTATTTAAGTTAGAATCATCATACCTGAATCCACTCATTATGCTGCTCCGGGACTGATGACATAGATTTCATTGCTGAGTGATATTGCATTGTACGTAAGTACCACAACTTCTTTATCCAGTTTTCACTTTCTGCGATATTGAACTTGTACCGTAAATGAGGTCCTTGTAAACAGAGCCGTCCCAAACTTTGGGGTGGCTGTGTCTTTTTGATTTTAATTTCCCTAAGCTATAGGACCATAAGTGGAAGTGCCCTAGGCTCTGTTGCTTTTTTTTTAGATGTTTCAGAAAACACCATACACTTCTCCTGAGTGGCTGTTGGCAATTTACATCCCGCCCATCAGCATAACAAGGCTCCCAGTTCTCCATGGCCTGTCCTGCCTTTCTGGATTTTACACTTCATTCAGATGGCCGTTTTGACCGGGGCGAAGTGAGACTTCTTTGTAGTGCAGATTACATTAGCAAGCTTGCTTGGTTGGCCAAAAAGGGCGTATGTTTTTTTTCCTGAATATATTCAGGAAAAAACGCGTACGCACTTTTTGGCCAAGTGCATCATTGTGGACGTTCTGCCTCTTTTCCTATGCTTTCAATGCAATTCCAGTCTACCTCCTGAAATCAGTTTCCTGCAATTCTGCCCCGCTTTCAAGTCCTCTTGGCAGCCTTACTTCAGTATATTTTTGGACGATAGCTGTCATTTATAACTCTGCAGGTTTGTGAATTACAGTGCCCCTGAGCTCCTTTCTTCAACTCGCTTTCTTGTGAGCTGGCCGCAACCCTGCAGGATTGCTTCAGGCCCTAATCTGGTTCCGGCACGGCACGCTGAGCCTTTGGTTAATTCCTCTTCCTGGTGGGAAATGAGAGTTAAATTTGCCCGTCCAGACACCTCCAGCTAGTCTCTCATTGGTTCTCCCTATTCCTGTTCATCTTCCCTAGAAATTGCAAACTGGGCCAAACAGGAGGTTAAAGGCACTGACTCTCCAAGTCGGGAGAGTGTTAGTAAAGCATCTGGAATGTTGCACCTGAGTACCAGGGGTCGAAAACTGAGACATATTTGAACACGTCTCCCGATCACATGGTTGATCATACTCTGGGTTCCACATACATGTTTTAGCTGAAGGAAGAATCCCTTAAACCTGGAGAGTTGAGACCCGTGGAATGGGTACCATGCAATATGACTTCAAAGGGTCTTCATTTGCTCACCGAACCTCTCCAATCCTATCACTGCTGCGTTTATGCCCCTGAACACACGCTTGTTTCTCTTTCAGAGACATAGCAATCAATAGGTTTTAAGATACTTACAAGTCAGGTACATTCTTTGGCATTTAACATGGGGTGTTGAGTCCATTTTGTTGAGCAAGGAGTAGCTCTTGTCTATTCCATATTTGGCTTAAGGAACTTTATCTGTGCTCATTTCAATCTCTGGTTTTATGCAGCACCCCAACTCACCTTTCCCCTTAAGCAAGCATAAGTTGGTTTTCTAAATTTGATACGCTGTTCTGTTTTGTAATTCAGTTCCTGTGTAGACAAGTTTACATTCCGTGTATTAGTGATGTCTTATGATATTTCTATTTCTGTGTGACTTATTTCAGTTAGAATCATCATACCTGAATCCACTCATTATGCTGCTACGGGCCTGATGACACAGATTTCATTGCTGAGTGATATTGCATTTTAAGTAAGTACCACAACTTCTTTATCCAGTTTTCACTTTCTGCGATATTGAACTTGTACCGTAAACGAGGTTCTTGTAAACAGAGCTGTCCCAAACATTGGGGTGGCTTTGTCTTTTTGATTTTACTTTCCCTAAGCTATAGGACCATAAGTTGAAGTGTCCTAGGCTCTGTTGCTTTGTTTTTTAGATATTTCAGGAAACACCATACACTTCTCCCGAGTGGCTGTTGGCAATTTACATCCCGCCCATCAGCATAACAAGGCTCCCAGTTCTCCATGGCCTGTCCTGCCTTTCTGGATTTTACACTTTTTTCAGATGGCCCTTTTGACCGGGGGGGAAGTGTGACTTCATTGTAGTGCAGATTTCCTTTGCAAGCTTGCTTGGTTGGCCAAAAAGGGCGTATGCGTTTTTTCCTAAATATGTTCAGGAAAAAATGCATACGCCCTTTTTGGCCAAGTGCATCATTGTGGACGTTCTGCCTCTTTTCCTATGCTTTAAATGCAATTCCAGTCTACCTCCTGAAATCGGTTGCCTGCAATTCTGCCCCGCTTTCAAGTCCTCTTGGCAGCCTTACTTCAGTATATTTTTGGACGATAGCTGTCATTTATAACTCTGCAGGTTTGTGAATTACAGTGCCCCTGAGCTCCTTTCTTCAATTCGCTTTCTTGTGAGCTGGCCGCAACACCGCAGGATTGCTTCAGGCCCTAATCTGGTTCCGGCACGGCACGCTGAGCCTTTGGTTAATTCCTCTTCCTGGTGGGAAATGAGAATTAAATTTGCCCGTCCAGACACCTCCAGCTAGTCTCTCATTGGTTCTTCCTATTCCTGTTCATCTTCCACAAAAATTGCAAACTGGGCCAAACAGGAGGTTAAACGCACTGACTCTCCAAGTCGGGAGAGTGTTAGTAAAGCATCTGGAATGTTGCACCCAAGTACCAGGGGACGAAAACTGAGACATATTTGAACACGTCTCCCGATCACACGGTTGATCATACTCTGGGTTCCACATGCATGTTTTAGATGAAGGAAGAATCCCTTAAACCTGGAGAGTTGAGACCCGTGGAATGGGTACCATGCAATATGACTTCAAAGGGTCTTCATTTGCTCACTGAACCTCTCCAATCCTATCACTGCTGCGTTTATGCCCTTGTACACACGCTTGATTCTCTTTCGGAGACATAGCAATCCATAGGTTTTAAGATACTTACTAGTCAGGTACATTCTTAGGCGTTTAATATGGGGTGTTGAGTCCATTTCGTTGAGCAAGGAGTAGCTCTTGTCTATTCCATATTTGGCTTAAGGAACTTTATCTGTGCTCATTTCAATCTCTGGTTTTATGCAGCACCCCAACTCACCTTTCCCGTTAAGCAAGCATAAGTTGGTTTTCTACATTTGAGAGCCTGTTCTGTTTTGTAATCCAGTTCCTGTGTAGCCAAGTTTACATTCCGTGTATTAGTAATGTCTTATGATGTTTCTATTTCTGTGTGACATATTTCAGTTAGAATCATCATACCTGAATCCACTCATTATGCTGCTACGGGCCTGATGACATAGATTTCATTGCTGAGTGATATTGCATTGTACGTAAGTACCACAACTTCTTTATCCATTTTTCACTTTCTGCGATATTGAACTTGTACCGTAAACGAGATTCTTGTAAACAGAGACGTCCCAAAAGTTGGGGTGGCTGTGTCTTTTTTATTTTAATTTCCCTAAGCTATAGGACCATAAGTGGAAGTGCCCTAGGCTCTGTTGCTTTGTTTTTTAGATGTTTCAGGAAACACTATACACTTCTCCCGAGTGGCTGTTGGCAATTTACATCCCGCCCATCAGCATAACAAGGCTCCCAGTTCTCCATGGCCTGTCCTGCCTTTCTGGATTTTACACATTTTTCAGATGGCCCTTTTGACCGGGGGGACGTGAGACTTCATTGTACTGCAGATTTCCTTTGCAAGCTTGCTTGGTTGGCCAAAAAGGGCGCATGCGTTTTTTCCTGAATATATTCAGGAAAAAATGCATAGGACCTTTTTGGCCAAGTGCATCATTGTCGACGTTCTGCCTATTTTCCTATGCTTTAAATGCAATTCCAGTCTACCTCCTGAAATCGGTTTCCTGCAATTCTGCCCCGCTTTCAAGTCCTCTTGGCAGCCTTACTTCAGTATATTTTTGGACGATAGCTGTCATTTATAACTCTGCAGGTTTGTGAATTACAGTGCCCCTGAGCTCCTTTCTTCAACTCGCTTTCTTGTGAGCTGGCCGCAACAGCGCAAGATTGCTTCAGGCCCTAATCTGGTTCCGGCACGGCACGCTGAGCCTTTGGTTAATTCCTCTTCCTGGTGGGAAATGAGAGTTAAATTTGCCCGTCCAGACACCTCCAGCTAGTCTCTCATTGGTTCTCCCTATTCCTGTTCATCTTCCGCAGAAATTGCAAACTGGGACAAACAGGAGGTTAAAGGCACTGACTCTCCAAGTCGGGAGAGTGTTAGTAAAGCATCTGGAATGTTGCACCCGAGTACCAGGGGACGAAAACTGAGACATATTTGAACACATCTCCCGATCACACGGTTGATCATACTCTGGGTTCCACATGCATGTTTTAGCTGAAGGAAGAATCCCTTAAACCTGGAGAGTTGAGACCCGTGGAATGGGTACCATGCAATATGACTTCAAAGGGTCTTCAGTTGCTCACCGAACCTCTCCAATCCTATCACTGCTGCGTTTATGCCCCTGTACACACGCTTGATTCTCTTTCGGAGACATAGCAATCCATAGGTTTTAAGATACTTACTAGTCAGGTACATTCTTAGGCGTTTAATATGGGGTGTTGAGTCCATTTCATTGAGCAAGAGTAGCTCTTGTCTATTCCATATTTGGCTTAAGGAACTTTATCTGTGCTCATTTCAATCTCTGGTTTTATGCAGCACCCCAACTTACCTTTCCCCTTAAGCAAGCATAAGTTGGTTTTCTACATTTGAGACCCTGTTCTGTTTTGTAATCCAGTTCCTGTGTAGCCAAGTTTACATTCCGTGTATTAGTGATGTCTTATGATATTTCTATTTCTGTGTGACTTATTTCAGTTAGAATCATCATACCTGAATCCACTCATTATGGTGCTACGGGCCTGATGACATAGATTTCATTGCTGAGTAATATTGAATTGTACGTAAGTACCACAACTTCTTTATCCATTTTTCACTTTCTGCGATATTGAACTTGTACCGTAAACGAGGTTGTTGTAAACAGAGCTCTCCCAAACTTTGGGGTGGCTGTGTCTTTTTGATTTTAATTTCCCTAAGCTATAGGACCATAAGTGGAAGTGCCCTAGGCTCTGTTGCTTTGTTTTTTAGATGTTTCAGGAAACACTATACACTTCTCCCGAGTGGCTGTTGGCAATTTACATCCCGCCCATCAGCATAACAAGGCTCCCAGTTCTCCATGGCCTGTCCTGCCTTTCTGGATTTTACACATTTTTCAGATGGCCCTTTTGACCGGGGGGACGTGAGACTTCATTGTACTGCAGATTTCCTTTGCAAGCTTGCTTGGTTGGCCAAAAAGGGCGCATGCGTTTTTTCCTGAATATATTCAGGAAAAAATGCATACGACCTTTTTGGCCAAGTGCATCATTGTCGACGTTCTGCCTATTTTCCTATGCTTTAAATGCAATTCCAGTCTACCTCCTGAAATCGGTTTCCTGCAATTCTGCCCCACTTTCAAGTCCTCTTGGCAGCCTTACTTCAGTATATTTTTGGACGATAGCTGTCATTTATAACTCTGCAGGTTTGTGAATTACAGTGCCCCTGAGCTCCTTTCTTCAACTCGCTTTCTTGTGAGCTGGCCGCAACCCTGCAGGATTGCTTCAGGCCCTAATCTGGTTCCGGCACGGCACGCTGAGCCTTTGGTTAATTCCTCTTCCTGGTGGGAAATGAGAGTTAAATTTGCCCGTCCAGACACCTCCAGCTAGTCTCTCATTGGTTCTCCCTATTCCTGTTCATCTTCCGCAGAAATTGCAAACTGGGCCAAACAGGAGGTTAAAGGCACTGACTCTCCAAGTCGGGAGAGTGTTAGTAAAGCATCTGGAATGTTGCACCCGAGTACCAGGGGACAAAAACTGAGACATATTTGAACACATCTCCCGATCACACGGTTGATCATACTCTGGGTTCCACATGCATGTTTTAGCTGAAGGAAGAATCCCTTAAACCTGGAGAGTTGAGACCCGTGGAATGGGTACCATGCAATATGACTTCAAAGGGTCTTCAGTTGCTCACCGAACCTCTCCAATCCTATCACTGCTGCGTTTATGCCCCTGTACACACGCTTGATTCTCTTTCGGAGACATAGCAATCCATAGGTTTTAAGATACTTACTAGTCAGGTACATTCTTAGGCGTTTAATATGGGGTGTTGAGTCCATTTCATTGAGCAAGAGTAGCTCTTGTCTATTCCATATTTGGCTTAAGGAACTTTATCTGTGCTCATTTCAATCTCTGGTTTTATGCAGCACCCCAACTCACCTTTCCCCTTAAGCAAGCATAAGTTGGTTTTCTGAATTTGAGACCATGTTCTGTTTTGTAATCCAGTTCCTGTGTAGCCAAGTTTACATTCCGTGTATTAGTGATGTCTTATGATATTTCTATTTCTGTGTGACTTATTTCAGTTAGAATCATCATACCTGAATCCACTCATTATGCTGCTCCGGGACTGATGACATAGATTTCATTGCTGAGTGATATTGCATTGTACGTAAGTACCACAACTTCTTTATCCAGTTTTCACTTTCTGCGATATTGAACTTGTACCGTAAACGAGGTTCTTGTAAACAGAGCCGTCCCAAACTTTGGGGTGGCTGTGTCTTTTTGATTTTAATTTCCCTAAGCTATAGGACCATAACTGGAAGTGCCCTAGGCTCTGTTCCTTTTTTTTTAGATGTTTCAGGAAACACCATACACTTCTCCCGAGTGGCTGTTGGCAATTTACATCCCGCCCATCAGCATAACAAGGCTCCCAGTTCTCCATGGCCTGTCCTGCCTTTCTGGATTTTACACTTCATTCAGATGGCCGTTTTGACTGGGGGAAGTGAGACTTCTTTGTAGTGCAGATTACATTTGCAAGCTTGCTTGGTTGGCCAAAAAGGGCGTATGTGTTTTTTCCTGAATATATTCAGGAAAAAACGCGTACGCACTTTTTGGCCAAGTGCATCATTGTGGACGTTCTGCCTCTTTTCCTATGCTTTCAATGCAATTCCAGTCTACCTCCTGAAATCGGTTTCCTGCAATTCTGCCCCGCTTTCAAGTCCTCTTGGCAGCCTTACTTCAGTATATTTTTGGACGATAGCTGTCATTTATAACTCTGCAGGTTTGTGAATTACAGTGCCCCTGAGCTCCTTTCTTCAACTCGCTTTCTTGTGAGCTGGCCGCAACCCTGCAGGATTGCTTCAGGCCCTAATCTGGTTCCGGCACGGCACGCTGAGCCTTTGGTTAATTCCTCTTCCTGGTGGGAAATGAGAGATAAATTTGCCCGTCCAGACACCTCCAGCTAGTCTCTCATTGGTTCTCCCTATTCCTGTTCATCTTCCGCAGAAATTGCAAACTGGGCCAAACAGGAGGTTAAAGGCACTGACTCTCCAAGTCGGGAGAGTGTTAGTAAAGCATCTGGAATGTTGCACCCGAGTACCAGGGGACGAAAACTGAGACATATTTGAACACGTTTCCCGATCACACGGCTGATCATACTCTGGGTTCCACATGCATGTTTTAGGTGAAGGAAGAATCCCTTAAACCTGGAGAGTTGAGACCCGTGGAATGGGTACCATGCAATATGACCTCAAAGGGTCTTCATTTGCTCACCGAACCTCTCCAATCCTATCACTGCTGCGTTTATGCCCCTGTACACACGCTTGATTCTCTTTCGGAGACATAGCATTCCATAGGTTTTAAGATACTTACTAGTCAGGTACATTCTTAGGCGTTTAATATGGGGTGTTGAGTCCATTCGTTGAGCAAGGAGTAGCTCTGGTCTATTCCATATTTGGCTTAAGGAACTTTATCTGTGCTCATTTCAGTCTCTGGTTTTATGCAGCACCCCAACTCACCTTTCCCCTTAAGCAAGCATAAGTTGGTTTTCTACATTTGAGAACCTGTTCTGTTTTGTAATTCAGTTCCTGTGTAGACAAGTTTACATTCTGTGTATTAGTGATGTCTTATGATATTTCTATTTCTGTGTGACTTATTTCAGTTAGAATCATCATACCTGAATCCACTCATTATGCTGCTATGGGCCTGATGACGCAGATTTCATTGTTGAGTGATATTGCATTGTACGTAAGTACCACAACTTCTTTATCCATTTTTCACTTTCTGCGATATTGAACTTGTACCGTAAACGAGGTTCTTGTAAACAGAGCCGTCCCAAACTTTGGGGTGGCTGTTTCTTTTTGATTTTAATTTCCCTAAGCTATAGGACCATAAGTTGAAGTGTCCTAGGCTCTGTTGCTTTGTTTTTTAGATATTTCAGGAAACACCATACACTTCTCCCCAGTGGCTGTTGGCAATTTACATCCCGCCCATCAGCATAACAAGGCTCCCAGTTCTCCATGGCCTGTCCTGCCTTTCTGGATTTTACAGTTTTTTCAGATGGCCCTTTTGACCGGGGGGAAGTGTGACTTCATTGTAGTGCAGATTTCCTTTGCAAGCTTGCTTGGTTGGCCAAAAAGGGCGTATGCGTTTTTTCCTAAATATGTTCAGGAAAAAATGCATACGCCCTTTTTGGCCAAGTGCATCATTGTGGACGTTCTGCCTCTTTTCCTATGCTTTAAATGCAATTCCAGTCTACCTCCTGAAATCGGTTGCCTGCAATTCTGCCCCGCTTTCAAGTCCTCTTGGCAGCCTTACTTCAGTATATTTTTGGACGATAGCTGTCATTTATAACTCTGCAGGTTTGTGAATTACAGTGCCCCTGAGCTCCTTTCTTCAACTCGCTTTCTTCTCAGCTGGCCGCAACACCGCAGGATTGCTTCAGGCCCTAATCTGGTTCCGGCACGGCACGCTGAGCCTTTGGTTAATTCCTCTTCCTGGTGGGAAATGAGAGTTAAATTTGCCCGTCCAGACACCTCCAGCTAGTCTCTCATTGGTTCTTCCTATTCCTGTTCATCTTCCACAAAAATTGCAAACTGGGCCAAACAGGAGGTTAAACGCACTGACTCTCCAAGTCGGGAGAGTGTTAGTAAAGCATCTGGAATGTTGCACCCGAGTACCAGGGGACGAAAACTGAGACATATTTGAACACGTCTCCCGATCACACGGTTGATCATACTCTGGGTTCCACATGCATGTTTTAGGTGAAGGAAGAATCCCTTAAACCTGGAGAGTTGAGACCCGTGGAATGGGTACCATGCAATATGACTTCAAAGGGTCTTCATTTGCTCACCGAACCTCTCCAATCCTATCACTGCTGCGTTTATGCCCCTGTACACACGCTTGATTCTCTTTCGGAGACATAGCAATCCATAGGTTTTAAGATACTTACTAGTCAGGTACATTCTTAGGCGTTTAATATGGGGTGTTGAGTCCATTTCGTTGAGCAAGGAGTAGCTCTTGTCTATTCCATATTTGGCTTAAGGAACTTTATCTGTGCTCATTTCAATCTCTGGTTTTATCCAGCACCCCAACTCACCTTTCCCCATAAGCAAGCAGAAGTTGGTTTTCTACATTTGAGACCCTGTTCTGTTTTGTAATCTAGTTCCTGTGTAGCCAAGTTTACATTCCGTGTATTAGTGATGTCTTATGATGTTTCTATTTCTGTGTGACATATTTCAGTTAGAATCATCATACCTGAATCCACTCATTATGCTGCTATGGGCCTGATGACATAGATTTCATTGCTGAGTGATATTGCATTGTACGTAAGTACCACAACTTCTTTATCCAGTTTTCACTTTCTGCGATATTGAACTTGTACCGTAAACGAGGTTCTTGTAAACAGAGACGTCCCAAACGTTGGGGTGGCTGTGTCTTTTTTATTTTAATTTCCCTGAGCTATAGGACCATAAGTGGAAGTGCCCTAGGCTCTGTTGCTTTGTTTTTTAGATGTTTCCGGAAACACCATACACTTCTCCCGAGTGGCTGTTGGTAATTTACATCCCGCCCATCAGCATAACAAGGCTCCCAGTTCTCCATGGCCTGTCCTGCCTTTCTGGATTTTACACTTTTTTCAGATGGCCCTTTTGACCGGGGGGAAGTGAGACTTCATTGTAGTGCAGATTTCCTTTGCAAGCTTGCTTGGTTGGCCAAAAAGGGCGTATGCGTTTTTTCCTGAATATATTCCTGAATATATTCAGGAAAAAACGCATACGCACTTTTTGGCCAAGTGCATCATTGTGGACGTTCTGCCTCTTTTCCTATGCTTTAAATGCAATTCCAGTCTACCTTCTGAAATCGGTTTTCTGCAATTCTGCCCCGCTTTCAAGTCCTCTTGGCAGCCTTACTTCAGTATATTTTTGGACGATAGCTGTCATTTATAACTCTGCAGATTTGTGAATTACAGTGCCCCTGAGCTCATTTCTTCAACTCGCTTTCTTCTGAGCTGACCGCAACACCGCAGGATTGCTTCAGGCCCTAATCTGGTTCCGGCACGGCACGCTGAGCCTTTGGTTAATTCCTCTTCCTGGTGGGAAATGAGAGTTAAATTTGCCCGTCCAGACCCCTCCAGCTAGACTCTCATTGGTGTTTCCTATTCCTGTTCATCTTCCACAGAAATTGCAAACTGGGCCAAACAGGAGGTTAAAGGCACTGACTCTCCAAGTCGGGAGAGTGTTAGTAAAGCATCTGGAATGTTGCACCCAAGGACCACGGAACGAAAACTGAGACATATTTGAACACGTCTCCCGATCACACGGTTGATCATACTCTGTGTTCCACATGCATGTTTTAGCTGAAGGAAGAATCCCTTAAACCTGGAGAGTTGAGACCCGTGGAATGGGTACCATGCAATATGACTTCAAAGGGTCTTCATTTGCTCACCAAACCTCTCCAATCCTATCACTGCTGCGTTTATGTCCCTGTACACACGCTTGATTCTCTTTCGGAGACATAACAATCCATAGGTTTTAAGATACTTACTACTCAGGTACATTCTTAGGCGTTTAATATGGGGTGTTGAGTCCATTTCATTGAGCAAGGAGTAGCTCTTGTCTATTCCATATTTGGCTTAAGGAACTTTATCTGTGTTCATTTCAATCTCTGGTTTTATGCAGCACCCCAACTTACCTTTCCCCTTAAGCAAGCATAAGTTGGTTTTCTACATTTGAGACCCTGTTCTGTTTTGTAATCCAGTTCCTGTGTAGCCAAGTTTACATTCCGTGTATTAGTGATGTCTTATGATATTTCTATTTCTGTGTGACTTATTTCAGTTAGAATCATCATACCTGAATCCACTCATTATGGTGCTACGGGCCTGATGACATAGATTTCATTGCTGAGTAATATTGCATTGTACGTAAGTACCACAACTTCTTTATCCATTTTTCACTTTCTGCGATATTGAACTTGTACCGTAAACGAGGTTGTTGTAAACAGAGCCGTCCCAAAATTTGGGGTGGCTGTGTCATTTTGATTTTAATTTCCCTAAGCTATAGGACCATAAGTGGAAGTGCCCTAGGCTCTGTTGCTTTGTTTTTTAGATGTTTCAGGAAACAATATACACTTCTCCCGAGTGGCTGTTGGCAATTTACATCCCGCCCATCAGCATAACAAGGCTCCCAGTTCTCCATGGCCTGTCCTGCCTTTCTGGATTTTACACTTTTTTCAGATGGCCCTTTTGACCGGGGGGAAGTGAGACTTCATTGTAGTGCAGATTTCCTTTGCAAGCTTGCTTGGTTGGCCAAAAAGGGCGTATGCGTTTTTTCCTGAATATATTCAGGAAAAAACGCATACGCCCTTTTTGGCCAAGTGCATCATTGTCGACGTTCTGCCTCTTTTCCTATGCTTTAAATGCAATTCCAGTCTACGTCCTGAAATCGGTTTCCTGCAATTCTGTCCCGCTTTCAAGTCCTCTTGGCAGCCTTACTTCAGTATATTTTTGGACGATAGCTGTCATTTATAACTCTGCAGGTTTGTGAATTTCAGTGCCCCTGAGCTCCTTTCTTCAACTCGCTTTCTTGTGAGCTGGCCGCAACAGCGCAAGATTGCTTCAGGCCCTAATCTGGTTCCAGCACGGCACGCTGAGCCTTTGGTTAATTCCTCTTCCTGGTGGGAAATGAGAGTTAAATTTGCCCGTCCAGACACCTCCAGCTAGTCTCTCATTGGTTCTCCCTATTCCTGTTCATCTTCCGCAGAAATTGCAAACTGGGCCAAACAGGAGGTTAAAGGCACTGACTCTCCAAGTCGGGAGAGTGTTAGTAAAGCATCTGGAATGTTGCACCCGAGTACCAGGGGACGAAAACTGAGACATATTTGAACACATCTCCCGATCACACGGTTGATCATACTCTGGGTTCCACATGCATGTTTTAGCTGAAGGAAGAATCCCTTAAACCTGGAGAGTTGAGACCCGTGGAATGGGTACCATGCAATATGACTTCAAAGGGTCTTCAGTTGCTCACCGAACCTCTCCAATCCTATCACTGCTGCGTTTATGCCCCTGTACACACGCTTGATTCTCTTTCGGAGACATAGCAATCCATAGGTTTTAAGATACTTACTAGTCAGGTACATACTTAGGCGTTTAATATGGGGTGTTGAGTCCATTTCATTGAGCAAGAGTAGCTCTTGTCTATTCCATATTTGGCTTAAGGAACTTTATCTGTGCTCATTTCAATCTCTGGTTTTATGCAGCACCCCAACTCACCTTTCCCCTTAAGCAAGCATAAGTTGGTTTTCTGAATTTGAGACCATGTTCTGTTTTGTAATCCAGTTCCTGTGTAGCCAAGTTTACATTCCGTGTATTAGTGATGTCTTATGATATTTCTATTTCTGTGTGACTTATTTCAGTTAGAATCATCATACCTGAATCCACTCATTATGCTGCTCCGGGACTGATGACATAGATTTCATTGCTGAGTGATATTGCATTGTACGTAAGTACCACAACTTCTTTATCCAGTTTTCACTTTCTGCGATATTGAACTTGTACCGTAAATGAGGTCCTTGTAAACAGAGCCGTCCCAAACTTTGGGGTGGCTGTGTCTTTTTGATTTTAATTTCCCTAAGCTATAGGACCATAAGTGGAAGTGCCCTAGGCTCTGTTGCTTTTTTTTTAGATGTTTCAGGAAACACCATACACTTCTCCCGAGTGGCTGTTGGCAATTTACATCCCGCCCATCAGCATAACAAGGCTCCCAGTTCTCCATGGCCTGTCCTGCCTTTCTGGATTTTACACTTCATTCAGATGGCCGTTTTGACCGGGGGGAAGTGAGACTTCTTTGTAGTGCAGATTACATTTGCAAGCTTGCTTGGTTGGCCAAAAAGGGCGTATGTGTTTTTTCCTGAATATATTCAGGAAAAAACGCGTACGCACTTTTTGGCCAAGTGCATCATTGTGGACGTTCTGCCTCTTTT
Organism: Orcinus orca; assembly: GCF_937001465.1. Lineage (NCBI taxonomy): Eukaryota > Metazoa > Chordata > Mammalia > Artiodactyla > Delphinidae > Orcinus > Orcinus orca. Next base: position 208,592 of record NW_026043749.1, on the reverse strand, counting down.
CCTATGCTTTCAATGCAATTCCAGTCTACCTCCTGAAATCGGTTTCCTGCAATTCTGCCCCGCTTTCAAGTCCTCTTGGCAGCCTTACTTCAGTATATTTTTGGACGATAGCTGTCATTTATAACTCTGCAGGTTTGTGAATTACAGTGCCCCTGAGCTCCTTTCTTCAACTCGCTTTCTTGTGAGCTGGCCGCAACACCGCATGATTGCTTCAGGCCCTAATCTGGTTCCGGCACGGCATGCTGAGCCTTTGGTTAATTCCTCTTCCTGGTGGGAAATGAGAGTTAAATTTGCCCGTCCAGACACCTCCAGCTAGTCTCTCATTGGTTCTCCCTATTCCTGTTCATCTTCCGCAGAAATTGCAAACTGGGCCAAACAGGAGGTTAAAGGCACTGACTCTCCAAGTCGGGAGAGTGTTAGTAAAGCATCTGGAATGTTGCACCCGAGTACCAGGGGACGAAAACTGAGACATATTTGAACACGTTTCCCGATCACACGGCTGATCATACTCTGGGTTCCACATGCATGTTTTAGGTGAAGGAAGAATCCCTTAAACCTGGAGAGTTGAGACCCGTGGAATGGGTACCATGCAATATGACTTCAAAGGGTCTTCAGTTGCTCACCAAACCTCTCCAATCCTATCACTGCTGCGTTTATGCCCCTGTACACACGCTTGATTCTCTTTTGGAGACATAACAATCCATAGGTTTTAAGATACTTACTACTCAGGTACATTCTTTGGCGTTTAATATGGGGTGTTGAGTCCATTTCATTGAGCAAGGAGTAGCTCTTGTCTATTCCATATTTGGCTTCAGGAACTTTATCTGTGCTCATTTCAGTCTCTGGTTTTATGCAGCACCCCAACTCACCTTTCCCCTTAAGCAAGCATAAGTTGCTTTTCTACATTAGAGACCCTGTTCTGTTTTGTAATCCTATTCCTGTGTAGCCAAGTTTACATTCCGTGTATTAGTGCTGTCTTATGATGTTTCTATTTCTGTGTGAGTTATTTCAGTTAGAATCATCATACCTGAATCCACTTATTATGGTGCTACTGGCCTGATGACATAGATTTCATTGCTGAGTGATATTGCATTGTACGTAAGTACCACAACTTCTTTATCCAGTTTTCACTTTCTGCGATATTGAACTTGTACCGTAAACGAGGTTCTTGTAAACAGAGCCGTCCCAAACTTTGGGGTGGCTGTGTCTTTTTGATTTTAATTTCCCTAAGCTATAGGACCATAAGTGGAAATGCCCTAGGCTCTGTTGCTTTGTTTTTTAGATGTTTCAGGAAACACCATACACTTGTCCCGACTGGCTGTTGGCAATTTTCATCCCGCCCATCAGCATAACAAGGCTCCCAGTTCTCCATGGCCTGTCCTGCCTTTCTGGATTTTACACATTTTTCAGATGGCCCTTATGACAGGGGGGAAGTGAGACTTCATTGTAGTGCAGATTTCCTTTGCAAGCTTGCTTGGCTGGCCAAAAAGGGCGTATGCATTTTTTCCTGAATATATTCAGGAAAAAACGCATACGCCCTTTTTGGCCAAGTGCATCATTGTAGACGTTCTGCCTCTTTTCCTATGCTTTCAATGCAATTCCAGTCTACCTCCTGAAATCGGTTTCCTGCAATTCTGTGCCGCGTTCAAGTCCTCTTGGCAGCCTTACTTCAGTATATTTTTGGACGATAGCTGTCATTTATAACTCTGCAGGTTTGTGAATTACAGTGCCCCTGAGCTCCTTTCTTCAACTCGCTTTCTTGTGAGCTGGCCGCAACACCGCAGGATTGCTTCAGGCCCTAATCTGTTTCTGGCACGGCACGCTGAGCCTTTGTTTAATTCCTTTTCCTGGTGGGAAATGAGAGGTAAATTTGCTGTCCAGACACCTCCAGCTAGTCTCTCATTGGTTCTCCCTTTTCCTGTTCATCTTCCGCAGAAATTGCAAACTGGGCCAAACAGGAGGTTAAATGCACTGACTCTCCAAGTCGGGAGAGTGTTAGTAAAGCATCTGGAATGTTGCACCCGAGTACTCGGGGAAGAAAACTGAGACATATTTGAACACGTCTCCCGATCTCACGGTTGATCATACTCTGGGTTCCACATGCATGTTTTAGGTGAAGGAAGAATCCCTTAAACCTGGAGAGTTGAGACCCGTGGAATGGGTACCATGCAATATGACTTCAAAGGGTCTTCATTTGCTCACCGAACCTCTCCAATCCTATCACTGCTGCGTTTATGCCCCTGTACACACGCTTGATTCTCTTTCAGAGACATAGCAATCCATAGGTTTTAAGATACTTACTAGTCAGGTACATTCTTAGGCGTTTAATATGGGGTGTTGAGTCCATTTCGTTGAGCAAGGAGTAGCTCTTGTCTATTCCATATTTGGCTTAAGGAACTTTATCTGTGCTCATTTCAATCTCTGGTTTTATGCAGCACCCCAACTCACATTTCCCCTTAAGCAAGCATAAGTTGGTTTTCTAAATTTCAGACCCTGTTCTGTTTTGTAATTCAGTTCCTGTGTAGCCAAGTTTACATTCCGTGTATTAGTGATGTCTTATGATATTTCTATTTCTGTGTGACTTATTTCAGTTAGAAGCATCATACCTGAATCCACTCTTTATGCTGCTACGGGCCTGATGACATAGATTTCAGTGCTGAGTGATATTGCATTGTACGTAAGTACCACAACTTCTTTATCCAGTTTTCACTTTCTGCGATATTGAACTTGTACCGTAAACGAGGTTCTTGTAAACAGAGCCGTCCCAAACTTTGGGGTGGCTGTGTCTTTTTGATTTTAGTTTCCCTAAGCTATAAGACCATAAGTGGAAGTGCCCTAGGCTCTGTTGCTTTGTTTTTTAGATGTTTTAGGAAACACCATACACTTCTCCCGAGTGGCTGTTGGCAATTTACATCCCGCCCATCAGCATAACAAGGCTCCCAGTTCTCCATGGCCTGTCCTGCCTTTCTGGATTTTACACTTTTTTCAGATGGCCCTTTTGACAGGGGGGAAGTGAGACTTCATTGTAGTGCAGATTTCCTTTGCAAGCTTGCTTGGTTGGCCAAAAAGGGCGTATGCATTTTTTCCTGAATATATTCAGGAAAAGACGCATACGCCATTTTTGGCCAAGTGCATCATTGTCGACCTTCTGCCTCTTTTCCTATGCTTTAAATGCAATTCCAGTCTACCTCCTGAAATCGGTTTCCTGCAATTCTGCGCCGCGTTCAAGTCCTCTTGGCAGCCTTACTTCAGTATATTTTTGGACGATAGCTGTCATTTATAACTCTGAAGGTTTGTGAATTACAGTGCCCCTGAGCTCCTTTCTTCAACTCGCTTTCTTGTGAGCTGGCCGCAACACCGCAGGATTGCTTCAGGCCCTAATCTGGTTCTGGCACGGCACGCTGTGCCTTTGTTTAATTCCTCTTCCTGGTGGGAAATGAGAGGTAAATTTGCTGTCCAGACACCTCCAGCTAGTCTCTCATTGGTTCTCCCTTTTCCTGTTCATCTTCCGCAGAAATTGCAAACTGGGCCAAGCAGGAGGTTAAATGCACTGACTCTCCAAGTCGGGAGAGTGTTAGTAAAGCATCTGGAATGTTGCACCCGAGTACTCGGGGAAGAAAACTGAGACATATTTGAACACGTCTCCCGATCTCACGGTTGATCATACTCTGGGTTCCACATGCATGTTTTAGGTGAAGGAAGAATCCCTTAAACCTGGAGAGTTGAGACCCGTGGAATAGGTACCATGCAATATGACTTCAAAGGGTCTTCATTTGCTCACCGAACCTCTCCAATCCTATCACTGCTGCGTTTATGCCCCTGTACACACGCTTGATTCTCTTTCAGAGACATAGCAATCCATAGGTTTTAAGATACTTACTAGTCAGGTACATTCTTAGGCGTTTAATATGGGGTGTTGAGTCCATTTCGTTGAGCAAGGAGTAGCTCTTGTCTATTCCATATTTGGCTTAAGAAACTTTATCTGTGCTCATTTCAATCTCTGGTTTTATGCAGCACCCCAACTCACATTTCCCCTTAAGCAAGCATAAGTTGGTTTTCTAAATTTCAGACCCTGTTCTGTTTTGTAATTCAGTTCCTGTGTAGCCAAGTTTACATTCCGTGTATTAGTGATGTCTTATGATATTTCTATTTCTGTGTGACTAATTTCAGTTAGAAGCATCATACCTGAATCCACTCTTTATGCTGCTACGGGCCTGATGACATAGATTTCAGTGCTGAGTGATATTGCATTGTACGTAAGTACCACAACTTCTTTATCCAGTTTTCACTTTCTGCGATATTGAACTTGTACCGTAAACGAGGTTCTTGTAAACAGAGCCGTCCCAAACTTTGGGGTGGCTGTGTCTTTTTGATTTTAGTTTCCCTAAGCTATAAGACCATAAGTGGAAGTGCCCTAGGCTCTGTTGCTTTGTTTTTTAGATGTTTCAGGAAACACCATACACTTGTCCCGACTGGCTGTTGGCAATTTTCATCCCGCCCATCAGCATAACAAGGCTCCCAGTTCTCCATGGCCTGTCCTGCCTTTCTGGATTTTACACTTTTTTCAGATGGCCCTTTTGACCGGGGGGAAGTGAGACTTCATTGTAGTGCAGATTTCCTTTGCAAGCTTGCTTGGTTGGCCAAAAAGTGCGTTTGCGTTTTTTCCTGAATATATTCAGGAAAAAACGCATACGCCCTTTTTGGCCAATTGCATCATTGTCGCCGTTCTGCCTCTTTTCCTATTCTTTAAATGCAATTCCAGTCTACCTCCTGAAATTGGTTGCCTGCAATTCTGCCCCGCTCTCAAGTCCTCTTGGCAGACTTACTTCAGTATATTTTTGGACGATAGCTGTCATTTATAACTCTGCAGGTTTGTGAATTACAGTGCCCCTGAGCTCCTTTCTTCAACTCGCTTTCTTGTGAGCTGGCCGCAACAGCGCAAGATTGCTTCAGGCCCTAATCTGGTTCCAGCACGGCACGCTGAGCCTTTGGTTAATTCCTCTTCCTGGTGGGAAATGAGAGTTAAATTTGCCCGTCCAGACACCTCCAGCTAGTCTCTCATTGGTTCTCCCTATTCCTGTTCATCTTCCGCAGAAATTGCAAACTGGGCCAAACAGGAGGTTAAAGGCACTGACTCTCCAAGTCGGGAGAGTGTTAGTAAAGCATCTGGAATGTTGCACCCGAGTACCAGGGGACGAAAACTGAGACATATTTGAACACATCTCCCGATCACACGGTTGATCATACTCTGGGTTCCACATGCATGTTTTAGCTGAAGGAAGAATCCCTTAAACCTGGAGAGTTGAGACCCGTGGAATGGGTACCATGCAATATGACTTCAAAGGGTCTTCAGTTGCTCACCGAACCTCTCCAATCCTATCACTGCTGCGTTTATGCCCCTGTACACACGCTTGATTCTCTTTCGGAGACATAGCAATCCATAGGTTTTAAGATACTTACTAGTCAGGTACATACTTAGGCGTTTAATATGGGGTGTTGAGTCCATTTCATTGAGCAAGAGTAGCTCTTGTCTATTCCATATTTGGCTTAAGGAACTTTATCTGTGCTCATTTCAATCTCTGGTTTTATGCAGCACCCCAACTCACCTTTCCCCTTAAGCAAGCATAAGTTGGTTTTCTGAATTTGAGACCATGTTCTGTTTTGTAATCCAGTTCCTGTGTAGCCAAGTTTACATTCCGTGTATTAGTGATGTCTTATGATATTTCTATTTCTGTGTGACTTATTTCAGTTAGAATCATCATACCTGAATCCACTCATTATGCTGCTCCGGGACTGATGACATAGATTTCATTGCTGAGTGATATTGCATTGTACGTAAGTACCACAACTTCTTTATCCAGTTTTCACTTTCTGCGATATTGAACTTGTACCGTAAATGAGGTCCTTGTAAACAGAGCCGTCCCAAACTTTGGGGTGGCTGTGTCTTTTTGATTTTAATTTCCCTAAGCTATAGGACCATAAGTGGAAGTGCCCTAGGCTCTGTTGCTTTTTTTTTAGATGTTTCAGGAAACACCATACACTTCTCCCGAGTGGCTGTTGGCAATTTACATCCCGCCCATCAGCATAACAAGGCTCCCAGTTCTCCATGGCCTGTCCTGCCTTTCTGGATTTTACACTTCATTCAGATGGCCGTTTTGACCGGGGGGAAGTGAGACTTCTTTGTAGTGCAGATTACATTTGCAAGCTTGCTTGGTTGGCCAAAAAGGGCGTATGTGTTTTTTCCTGAATATATTCAGGAAAAAACGCGTACGCACTTTTTGGCCAAGTGCATCATTGTGGACGTTCTGCCTCTTTTCCTATGCTTTCAATGCAATTCCAGTCTACCTCCTGAAATCGGTTTCCTGCAATTCTGCCCCGCTTTCAAGTCCTCTTGGCAGCCTTACTTCAGTATATTTTTGGACGATAGCTGTCATTTATAACTCTGCAGGTTTGTGAATTACAGTGCCCCTGAGCTCCTTTCTTCAACTCGCTTTCTTGTGAGCTGGCCGCAACACCGCATGATTGCTTCAGGCCCTAATCTGGTTCCGGCACGGCATGCTGAGCCTTTGGTTAATTCCTCTTCCTGGTGGGAAATGAGAGTTAAATTTGCCCGTCCAGACACCTCCAGCTAGTCTCTCATTGGTTCTCCCTATTCCTGTTCATCTTCCGCAGAAATTGCAAACTGGGCCAAACAGGAGGTTAAAGGCACTGACTCTCCAAGTCGGGAGAGTGTTAGTAAAGCATCTGGAATGTTGCACCCGAGTACCAGGGGACGAAAACTGAGACATATTTGAACACGTTTCCCGATCACACGGCTGATCATACTCTGGGTTCCACATGCATGTTTTAGGTGAAGGAAGAATCCCTTAAACCTGGAGAGTTGAGACCCGTGGAATGGGTACCATGCAATATGACTTCAAAGGGTCTTCAGTTGCTCACCAAACCTCTCCAATCCTATCACTGCTGCGTTTATGCCCCTGTACACACGCTTGATTCTCTTTCGGAGACATAACAATCCATAGGTTTTAAGATACTTACTACTCAGGTACATTCTTTGGCGTTTAATATGGGGTGTTGAGTCCATTTCATTGAGCAAGGAGTAGCTCTTGTCTATTCCATATTTGGCTTCAGGAACTTTATCTGTGCTCATTTCAGTCTCTGGTTTTATGCAGCACCCCAACTCACCTTTCCCCTTAAGCAAGCATAAGTTGCTTTTCTACATTAGAGACCCTGTTCTGTTTTGTAATCCTATTCCTGTGTAGCCAAGTTTACATTCCGTGTATTAGTGCTGTCTTATGATGTTTCTATTTCTGTGTGAGTTATTTCAGTTAGAATCATCATACCTGAATCCACTTATTATGGTGCTACTGGCCTGATGACATAGATTTCATTGCTGAGTGATATTGCATTGTACGTAAGTACCACAACTTCTTTATCCAGTTTTCACTTTCTGCGATATTGAACTTGTACCGTAAACGAGGTTCTTGTAAACAGAGCCGTCCCAAACTTTGGGGTGGCTGTGTCTTTTTGATTTTAATTTCCCTAAGCTATAGGACCATAAGTGGAAATGCCCTAGGCTCTGTTGCTTTGTTTTTTAGATGTTTCAGGAAACACCATACACTTGTCCCGACTGGCTGTTGGCAATTTTCATCCCGCCCATCAGCATAACAAGGCTCCCAGTTCTCCATGGCCTGTCCTGCCTTTCTGGATTTTACACATTTTTCAGATGGCCCTTATGACAGGGGGGAAGTGAGACTTCATTGTAGTGCAGATTTCCTTTGCAAGCTTGCTTGGTTGGCCAAAAAGGGCGTATGCATTTTTTCCTGAATATATTCAGGAAAAAACGCATACGCCCTTTTTGGCCAAGTGCATCATTGTAGACGTTCTGCCTCTTTTCCTATGCTTTCAATGCAATTCCAGTCTACCTCCTGAAATCGGTTTCCTGCAATTCTGCGCCGCGTTCAAGTCCTCTTGGCAGCCTTACTTCAGTATATTTTTGGACGATAGCTGTCATTTATAACTCTGCAGGTTTGTGAATTACAGTGCCCCTGAGCTCCTTTCTTCAACTCGCTTTCTTGTGAGCTGGCCGCAACACCGCAGGATTGCTTCAGGCCCTAATCTGTTTCTGGCACGGCACGCTGAGCCTTTGTTTAATTCCTTTTCCTGGTGGGAAATGAGAGGTAAATTTGCTGTCCAGACACCTCCAGCTAGTCTCTCATTGGTTCTCCCTTTTCCTGTTCATCTTCCGCAGAAATTGCAAACTGGGCCAAACAGGAGGTTAAATGCACTGACTCTCCAAGTCGGGAGAGTGTTAGTAAAGCATCTGGAATGTTGCACCCGAGTACTCGGGGAAGAAAACTGAGACATATTTGAACACGTCTCCCGATCTCACGGTTGATCATACTCTGGGTTCCACATGCATGTTTTAGGTGAAGGAAGAATCCCTTAAACCTGGAGAGTTGAGACCCGTGGAATGGGTACCATGCAATATGACTTCAAAGGGTCTTCATTTGCTCACCGAACCTCTCCAATCCTATCACTGCTGCGTTTATGCCCCTGTACACACGCTTGATTCTCTTTCAGAGACATAGCAATCCATAGGTTTTAAGATACTTACTAGTCAGGTACATTCTTAGGCGTTTAATATGGGGTGTTGAGTCCATTTCGTTGAGCAAGGAGTAGCTCTTGTCTATTCCATATTTGGCTTAAGGAACTTTATCTGTGCTCATTTCAATCTCTGGTTTTATGCAGCACCCCAACTCACATTTCCCCTTAAGCAAGCATAAGTTGGTTTTCTAAATTTCAGACCCTGTTCTGTTTTGTAATTCAGTTCCTGTGTAGCCAAGTTTACATTCCGTGTATTAGTGATGTCTTATGATATTTCTATTTCTGTGTGACTTATTTCAGTTAGAAGCATCATACCTGAATCCACTCTTTATGCTGCTACGGGCCTGATGACATAGATTTCAGTGCTGAGTGATATTGCATTGTACGTAAGTACCACAACTTCTTTATCCATTTTTCACTTTCTGCGATATTGAACTTGTACCGTAAACGAGGTTCTTGTAAACAGAGCCGTCCCAAACTTTGGGGTGGCTGTGTCTTTTTGATTTTAGTTTCCCTAAGCTATAAGACCATAAGTGGAAGTGCCCTAGGCTCTGTTGCTTTGTTTTTTAGATGTTTCAGGAAACACCATACACTTGTCCCGACTGGCTGTTGGCAATTTACATCCCGCCCATCAGCATAACAAGGCTCCCAGTTCTCCATGGCCTGTCCTGCCTTTCTGGATTTTACACTTTTTTCAGATGGCCCTTTTGACAGGGGGGAAGTGAGACTTCATTGTAGTGCAGATTTCCTTTGCAAGCTTGCTTGGTTGGCCAAAAAGGGCGTATGCATTTTTTCCTGAATATATTCAGGAAAAGACGCATACGCCATTTTTGGCCAAGTGCATCATTGTCGACCTTCTGCCTCTTTTCCTATGCTTTAAATGCAATTCCAGTCTACCTCCTGAAATCGGTTTCCTGCAATTCTGCGCCGCGTTCAAGTCCTCTTGGCAGCCTTACTTCAGTATATTTTTGGACGATAGCTGTCATTTATAACTCTGAAGGTTTGTGAATTACAGTGCCCCTGAGCTCCTTTCTTCAACTCGCTTTCTTGTGAGCTGGCCGCAACACCGCAGGATTGCTTCAGGCCCTAATCTGGTTCTGGCACGGCACGCTGTGCCTTTGTTTAATTCCTCTTCCTGGTGGGAAATGAGAGGTAAATTTGCTGTCCAGACACCTCCAGCTAGTCTCTCATTGGTTCTCCCTTTTCCTGTTCATCTTCCGCAGAAATTGCAAACTGGGCCAAGCAGGAGGTTAAATGCACTGACTCTCCAAGTCGGGAGAGTGTTAGTAAAGCATCTGGAATGTTGCACCCGAGTACTCGGGGAAGAAAACTGAGACATATTTGAACACGTCTCCCGATCTCACGGTTGATCATACTCTGGGTTCCACATGCATGTTTTAGGTGAAGGAAGAATCCCTTAAACCTGGAGAGTTGAGACCCGTGGAATAGGTACCATGCAATATGACTTCAAAGGGTCTTCATTTGCTCACCGAACCTCTCCAATCCTATCACTGCTGCGTTTATGCCCCTGTACACACGCTTGATTCTCTTTCAGAGACATAGCAATCCATAGGTTTTAAGATACTTACTAGTCAGGTACATTCTTAGGCGTTTAATATGGGGTGTTGAGTCCATTTCGTTGAGCAAGGAGTAGCTCTTGTCTATTCCATATTTGGCTTAAGGAACTTTATCTGTGCTCATTTCAATCTCTGGTTTTATGCAGCACCCCAACTCACATTTCCCCTTAAGCAAGCATAAGTTGGTTTTCTAAATTTCAGACCCTGTTCTGTTTTGTAATTCAGTTCCTGTGTAGCCAAGTTTACATTCCGTGTATTAGTGATGTCTTATGATATTTCTATTTCTGTGTGACTAATTTCAGTTAGAAGCATCATACCTGAATCCACTCTTTATGCTGCTACGGGCCTGATGACATAGATTTCAGTGCTGAGTGATATTGCATTGTACGTAAGTACCACAACTTCTTTATCCAGTTTTCACTTTCTGCGATATTGAACTTGTACCGTAAACGAGGTTCTTGTAAACAGAGCCGTCCCAAACTTTGGGGTGGCTGTGTCTTTTTGATTTTAGTTTCCCTAAGCTATAAGACCATAAGTGGAAGTGCCCTAGGCTCTGTTGCTTTGTTTTTTAGATGTTTCAGGAAACACCATACACTTGTCCCGACTGGCTGTTGGCAATTTTCATCCCGCCCATCAGCATAACAAGGCTCCCAGTTCTCCATGGCCTGTCCTGCCTTTCTGGATTTTACACTTTTTTCAGATGGCCCTTTTGACCGGGGGGAAGTGAGACTTCATTGTAGTGCAGATTTCCTTTGCAAGCTTGCTTGGTTGGCCAAAAAGTGCGTTTGCGTTTTTTCCTGAATATATTCAGGAAAAAACGCATACGCCCTTTTTGGCCAATTGCATCATTGTCGCCGTTCTGCCTCTTTTCCTATTCTTTAAATGCAATTCCAGTCTACCTCCTGAAATTGGTTGCCTGCAATTCTGCCCCGCTCTCAAGTCCTCTTGGCAGACTTACTTCAGTATATTTTTGGACGATAGCTGTCATTTATAACTCTGCAGGTTTGTGAATTACAGTGCCCCTGAGCTCCTTTCTTCAACTTGCTTTCTTGTGAGCTGGCCGCAACACCGCAGGATTGCTTCAGGCCCTAATCTGGTTCCGGAACGGCACGCTGAGCCTTTGGTTAATTCCTCTTCCTGGTGGGAAATGAGAGTTAAATTTGCCCGTCCAGACACCTCCAGCTAGTCTCTCATTGGTTCTCCCTATTCCTGTTCATCTTCCGAAGAAATTGCAAACTGGGCCAAACAGGAGGTTAAAGGCACTGACTCTCCAAGTCTGGAGAGTGTTAGTAAAGCATCTGGAATGTTGCGCCCAAGTACCAGGGGACGAAAACTGAGACATATTTGAACACGTCTTCCGATCACACGGTTGATCATACTCTGGGTTCCACATGCATGTTTTAGCTGAAGGAAAAATCCCTTAAACCTGGAGAGTTGAGACCCGTGGAATGGGTACCATGCAATATGACTTCAAAGGGTCTTCATTTGCTCACCGAACCTCTCCAATCCTATCACTGCTGCGTTTATGCCCCTGTACACACGCTTGATTCTCTTTCGGAGACATAGCAATCCATAGGTTTTAAGATACTTACTAGTCAGGTACATTCTTAGGCGTTTAATATGGGGTGTTGAGTCCATTTCGTTGAGCAAGGAGTAGCCCTTGTCTATTCCATATTTGGCTTAAGGAACTTTATCTGTGCTCATTTCAGTCTCTGGTTTTATGCAGCACCCCAACTCACCTTTCCCCTTAAGCAAGCATAAGTTGGTTTTCTTCATTTGAGACCCTGTTCTGTTTTGTAATCCAGTTCCTGTGTAGCCAAGTTTACATTCCGTGTATTAGTGATGTCTTATGATATTTCTATTTCTGTGTGACTTATTTCAGTTAGAATCATCATACCTGAATCCACTCATTATGCTGCTCCGGGACTGATGACATAGATTTCATTGCTGAGTGATATTGCATTGTACGTAAGTACCACAACTTCTTTATCCAGTTTTCACTTTCTGCGATATTGAACTTGTACCGTAAATGAGGTCCTTGTAAACAGAGCCGTCCCAAACTTTGGGGTGGCTGTGTCTTTTTTATTTTAATTTCCCTAAGCTATAGGACCATAAGTGGAAGTGCCCTAGGCTCTGTTGCTTTTTTTTTAGATGTTTCAGGAAACACCATACACTTCTCCCGAGTGGCTGTTGGTAATTTACATCCCGCCCATCAGCATAACAAGGCTCCCAGTTCTCCATGGCCTGTCCTGCCTTTCTGGATTTTACACTTCATTCAGATGGCCGTTTTGACCGGGGGGAAGTGAGACTTCTTTGTAGTGCAGATTACATTTGCAAGCTTGCTTGGTTGGCCAAAAAGGGCGTATGTGTTTTTTCCTGAATATATTCAGGAAAAAACGCGTACGCACTTTTTGGCCAAGTGCATCATTGTGGACGTTCTGCCTCTTTTCCTATGCTTTCAATGCAATTCCAGTCTACCTCCTGAAATCGGTTTCCTGCAATTCTGCCCCGCTTTCAAGTCCTCTTGGCAGCCTTACTTCAGTATATTTTTGGACGATAGCTGTCATTTATAACTCTGCAGGTTTGTGAATTACAGTGCCCCTGAGCTCCTTTCTTCAACTCGCTTTCTTGTGAGCTGGCCGCAACCCTGCAGGATTGCTTCAGGCCCTAATCTGGTTCCGGCACGGCATGCTGAGCCTTTGGTTAATTCCTCTTCCTGGTGGGAAATGAGAGTTAAATTTGCCCGTCCAGACACCTCCAGCTAGTATCTCATTGGTTCTCCCTATTCCTGTTCATCTTCCGCAGAAATTGCAAACTGGGCCAAACAGGAGGTTAAAGGCACTGACTCTCCAAGTCGGGAGAGTGTTAGTAAAGCATCTGGAATGTTGCACCCGAGTACCAGGGGACGAAAACTGAGACATATTTGAACACGTTTCCCGATCACACGGCTGATCATACTCTGGGTTCCACATGCATGTTTTAGGTGAAGGAAGAATCCCTTAAACCTGGAGAGTTGAGACCCGTGGAATGGGTACCATGCAATATGACTTCAAAGGGTCTTCAGTTGCTCACCAAACCTCTCCAATCCTATCACTGCTGCGTTTATGCCCCTGTACACACGCTTGATTCTCTTTCGGAGACATAACAATCCATAGGTTTTAAGATACTTACTACTCAGGTACATTCTTAGGCGTTTAATATGGGGTGTTGAGTCTATTTCATTGAGCAAGGAGTAGCTCTTGTCTATTCCATATTTGGCTTCAGGAACTTTATCTGTGCTCATTTCAGTCTCTGGTTTTATGCAGCACCCCAACTCACCTTTCCCCTTAAGCAAGCATAAGTTGCTTTTCTACATTAGAGACCCTGTTCTGTTTTGTAATCCTATTCCTGTGTAGCCAAGTTTACATTCCGTGTATTAGTGCTGTCTTATGATGTTTCTATTTCTGTGTGAGTTATTTCAGTTAGAATCATCATACCTGAATCCACTTATTATGGTGCTACTGGCCTGATGACATAGATTTCATTGCTGAGTGATATTGCATTGTACGTAAGTACCACAACTTCTTTATCCAGTTTTCACTTTCTGCGATATTGAACTTGTACTGTAAACGAGGTTCTTGTAAACAGAGCCGTCCCAAACTTTGGGGTGGCTGTGTCTTGTTGATTTTAATTTCCCTAAGCTATAGGACCATAAGTGGAAGTGCCCTAGGCTCTGTTGCTTTGTTTTTTAGATGTTTCAGGAAACACCATACACTTGTCCCGACTGGCTGTTGGCAATTTTCATCCCGCCCATCAGCATAACAAGGCTCCCAGTTCTCCATGGCCTGTCCTGCCTTTCTGGATTTTACAATTTTTTCAGATGGCCCTTTTGACAGGGGGGAAGTGAGACTTCATTGTAGTGCAGATTTCCTTTGCAAGCTTGCTTGGTTGGCCAAAAAGGGCGTATGCATTTTTTCCTGAATATATTCAGGAAAAAACGCATACGCCCTTTTTGGCCAAGTGCATCATTGTAGACGTTCTGCCTCTTTTCCTATGCTTTCAATGCAATTCCAGTCTACCTCCTGAAATGGGTTTCCTGCAATTCTGCGCCGCGTTCAAGTCCTCTTGGCAGCCTTACTTCAGTATATTTTTGGACGATAGCTGTCATTTATAACTCTGCAGGTTTGTGAATTACAGTGCCCCTGAGCTCCTTTCTTCAACTCGCTTTCTTGTGAGCTGGCCGCAACACCGCAGGTTTGCTTCAGGCCCTAATCTGGTTCCGGCATGGCACGCTGAGCCTTTGGTTAATTCCTCTTCCTGGTGGGAAATGAGAGTTAAATTTGCCCGTCCAGACACCTCCAGCTAGTCTCTCATTGGTTCTCCCTATTCCTGTTCATCTTCTGCAGAAATTGCAAACTGGGCCAAACAGGAGGTTAAAGGCACTGACTCTCCAAGTCGGGAGAGTGTTAGTAAAGTATCTGGAATATTGCACCCGAGTACCAGGGGACGAAAGCTGAGACATGTTTGAACACGTCTCCCGATCACACGGTTGATCATACTCTGGGTTCCACATGCATGTTTTAGGTGAAGGAAGAATCCCTTAAACCTGCAGAGTTGAGACCCGTGGAATGGGTACCATGCAATATGACTTCAAAGGGTCTTCATTTGCTCACCGAAGCTCTCCAATCCTATCACTGCTGCCGTTATGCCCCTGTACACACGCTTGATTCTCTTTCAGAGCCATAGTAATCCATAGGTTTTAAGATACTTACTAGTCAGGTACATTCTTAGGCGTTTAATATGGGGTGTTGAGTCCATTTCGTTGAGCAAGGAGTAGCTCTTGTCTATTTCATATTTGGCTTAAGGAACTTTATCTGTGCTCATTTCAATCTCTGGTTTTATGCAGCACCCCAACTCCCCTTTCCCCTTAAGCAAGCATAAGTTGGTTTCTAAATTAGAGACCCTGTTCTGTTTTGTAATCCTATTCCTGTGTAGCCAAGTTTACATTCCGTGTATTAGTGCTGTCTTATGATGTTTCTATTTCTGTGTGAGTTATTTCAGTTAGAATCATCATACCTGAATCCACTTATTATGGTGCTACTGGCCTGATGACATAGATTTCATTGCTGAGTGATATTGCATTGTACGTAAGTACCACAACTTCTTTATCCATTTTTCACTTTCTGCGATATTGAACTTGTACCGTAAACGAGGTTCTTGTAAACAGAGCCGTCCCAAACTTTGGGGTGGCTGTGTCTTTTTGATTTTAATTTCCCTAAGCTACAGGACCATAGGTGGAAGTGCCCTAGGCTCTGTTGCTTTGTTTTTTAGATGTTTCAGGAAACACCATACACTTCTCCGAGTGGCTGTTGGCAATTTACATCCCGCCCATCAGCATAACAAGGCTCCCAGTTCTCCATGGCCTGTCCTGCCTTTCTGGATTTTACACTTTTTTCAGATGGCCCTTTTGACCGGGGGGAAGTGAGACTTCATTGTAGTGCAGATTTCCTTTGCAAGCTTGCTTGGTTGACCAAAATGTGCGTATGCGTTTTTTCCTGAATATATTCAGGAAAAAACGCATACACCCTTTATGGCCAAGTGCATCATTGTGGACGTTCTGCCTCTTTTCCTATGCTTTAAATGCAATTCCAGTCTACCTCCTGAAATCGGTTTCCTGCAATTCTGCCCCGCTTTCAAGTCCTCTTGGCAGCCTTACTTCAGTATATTTTTGGACGATAGCTGTCATTTATAACTCTGCAGGTTTGTCAATTACAGTGCCCCTGAGCTCCTTTCTTCAACTCGCTTTCTTGTGAGCTGGCCGCAACACCGCAGGTTTGCTTCAGGCCCTAATCTGGTTCCGGCATGGCACGCTGAGCCTTTGGTTAATTCCTCTTCCTGGTGGGAAATGAGAGTTAAATTTGCCCGTCCAGACACCTCCAGCTAGTCTCTCATTGGTTCTCCCTATTCCTGTTCATCTTCTGCAGAAATTGCAAACTGGGCCAAACAGGAGGTTAAAGGCACTGACTCTCCAAGTCGGGAGAGTGTTAGTAAAGTATCTGGAATATTGCACCCGAGTACCAGGGGACGAAAGCTGAGACATATTTGAACACGTCTCCCGATCACACGGTTGATCATACTCTGGGTTCCACATGCATGTTTTAGCTGAAGGAAGAATCCCTTAAACCTGGAGAGTTGAGACCCGTGGAATGGGTACCTTGCAATATGACTTCAAAGGGTCTTCATTTGCTCACCGAACCTCTCCAATCCTATCACTGCTGCGTTTATGCCCCTTTACACACGCTTGATTCTCTTTCAGAGCCATAGTAATCCATAGGTTTTAAGACACTTACTAGTCAGGTACATTCTTATGCGTTTAATATGGGGTGTTGAGTCCATTTCGTTGAGCAAGGAGTAGCTCTTGTCTATTCCATATTTGGCTTAAGGAACTTTATCTGTGCTCATTTCAATCTCTGGTTTTATGCAGCACCCCAACTCCCCTTTCCCCTTAAGCAAGCATAAGTTGGTTTTCTAAATTTGAGACACTGTTCTGTTTTGTAATTCAGTTCCTGTGTAGCCAAGATTACATTCCGTGTATTAGTGATATCTTATGATGTTTCTTTTTCTGTGTGACTTATTTCAGTTAGAATCATCATACCTGAATCCACTCATTATGCTGCTACGGGCCTGATGACATAGATTTCATTGCTGAGTGATATTGCATTGTACGTTAGTACCACAACTTCTTTATCCATTTTTCACTTTCTGCGATATTGAACTTGTACCGTAAACGAGGTTCTTGTAAACAGAGCTCTCCCAAACTTTGGGGTGGCTGTGTCTTTTTGATTTTAATTTCCCTAAGCTATAGGACCATAAGTGGAAGTGCCCTAGGCTCTGTTGCTTTGTTTTTAGATGTTTCAGGAAACACGATACACTTCTCCTGAGTGGCTGTTGGCAATTTACATCCCGCCCATCAGCATAACAAGGCTCCCAGTTCTCCATGGCCTGTCCTGCCTTTCTGGATTTTACACTTTTTTCAGATGGCCCTTTTGACAGGGGGGAAGTGAGACTTCATTGTAGTGCAGATTTCCTTTGCAAGCTTGCTTGGTTGGCCAAAAAGTGCGTATGCGTTTTTTCCTAAATATATTCAGGAAAAAACGCATATGCCCTTTTTGGCCAAGTGCATCATTGTCGACGTTCTGCCTCTTTTCCTATGCTTTAAATGCAATTCCAGTCTACCTCCTGAAATCAGTTTCCTGCAATTCTGCCCCGGTTTCAAGTCCTCTTGGCAGCCTTCAGCATATTTTTGGACGATATCTGTCATTTATAACTCTGCAGGTTTGTCAATTACAGTGCCCCTGAGCTCCTTTCTTCAACTCGCTTTCTTGTAGCTGGCCACAACACCGCAGGATTGCTTCAGGCCCTAATCTGGTTTCGGCACGGCACACTGAGCCTTTGGTTAATTCCTCTTCCTGGTGGGAAATGAGAGTTAAATTTGCCCGTCCAGACACCTCCAGCTAGTCTCTCATTGGTTCTCCCTATTCCTGTTCATCTTCCGCAGAAATTGCAAACTGGGCCAAACAGGAGGTTAAAGGCACTGACTCTCCAAGTCGGGAGAGTGTTAGTAAAGCGTCTGGAATGTTGCACCCGAGTACCAGGGGACGAAAACTGAGACATATTTGAACACGTCTCCCGATCACACGGTTGATCATACTCTGGGTTCCACATGCATGTTTTAGGTGAAGGAAGAATCCCTTAAACCTGGAGAGTTGAGACCCGTGGAATGGGTACCATGCAATATGACTTCAAACGGTCTTCATTTGCTCACCGAACCTCTCCAGTCCTATCACTGCTGCTTTTATGCCCCTGTACACACGCTTGATTCTCTTTCAGAGACATAGCAATCTATAGGTTTTAAGATAGTTACTAGTCATGTACATTCTTAGGTGTTTAATATGGGGTGTTGAGTCCATTTCGTTGAGCAAGGAGTAGCTCTTGTCTATTCCATATTTGGCTTCAGGAACATTATCTGTGCTCATTTCAATCCCTGGTTTTATGCAGCTCCCCAACTGACCTTTCCCCTTAAGCAAGCATATTGGTTTTCTAAATTTGAGAACCTGTCCTGTTTTGTAATCCAGTTCCTGTGTAGCCAAG
Source organism: Orcinus orca (assembly GCF_937001465.1). Lineage (NCBI taxonomy): Eukaryota > Metazoa > Chordata > Mammalia > Artiodactyla > Delphinidae > Orcinus > Orcinus orca. The sequence continues at coordinate 190,278 of NW_026043749.1, read as the reverse complement.
TTTACATTCCATGCATTAGTGATATCTTATGATGTTTCTTTTTCTGTGTGACTTATTTCAGTTAGAATCATCATACCTGAATCCACTCATTATGCTGCTACGGGCCTGATGACATAGATTTCATTGCTGAGTGATATTGCATTGTACGTAAGTACCACAACTTCTTTATCCTTTTTTCGCTTTCTGCGATATTGAACTTGTACCGTAAACGAAGTTCTTGTAAACAGAGCCGTCCCAAACTTTGGGGTGGCTGTGTCTTTTTGATTTTAATTTTCCTAAACTATAGGACCATAAGTGGAAGTGCCCTAGGCTCTGTTGCTTTGTTTTTTAGATGTTTCAGGAAACACCATACACTTCTCCCGAGTGGCTGTTGGCAATTTACATCCCGCCCATCAGCATAACAAGGCTCCCAGTTCTCCATGGCCTGTCCTGCCTTTCTGGATTTTACACTTTTTTCAGATGGCCCTTTTGACCGGGGGGAAGTGAGACTTCATTGTAGTGCAGATTTCCTTTGCAAGCTTGCTTGGTTGACCAAAATGTGCGTATGCGTTTTTTCCTGAATATATTCAGGAAAAAACGCATACACCCTTTATGGCCAAGTGCATCATTGTGGACGTTCTGCCTCTTTTCCTATGCTTTAAATGCAATTCCAGTCTACCTCCTGAAATCGGTTTCCTGCAATTCTGCCCCGCTTTCAAGTCCTCTTGGCAGCCTTACTTCAGTATATTTTTGGACGATAGCTGTCATTTATAACTCTGCAGGTTTGTCAATTACAGTGCCCCTGAGCTCCTTTCTTCAACTCGCTTTCTTGTGAGCTGGCCGCAACACCGCAGGTTTGCTTCAGGCCCTAATCTGGTTCCGGCATGGCACGCTGAGCCTTTGGTTAATTCCTCTTCCTGGTGGGAAATGAGAGTTAAATTTGCCCGTCCAGACACCTCCAGCTAGTCTCTCATTGGTTCTCCCTATTCCTGTTCATCTTCTGCAGAAATTGCAAACTGGGCCAAACAGGAGGTTAAAGGCACTGACTCTCCAAGTCGGGAGAGTGTTAGTAAAGTATCTGGAATATTGCACCCGAGTACCAGGGGACGAAAGCTGAGACATATTTGAACACGTCTCCCGATCACACGGTTGATCATACTCTGGGTTCCACATGCATGTTTTAGCTGAAGGAAGAATCCCTTAAACCTGGAGAGTTGAGACCCGTGGAATGGGTACCTTGCAATATGACTTCAAAGGGTCTTCATTTGCTCACCGAACCTCTCCAATCCTATCACTGCTGCGTTTATGCCCCTGTACACACACTTGATTCTCTTTCAGAGCCATAGTAATCCATAGGTTTTAAGACACTTACTAGTCAGGTACATTCTTATGCGTTTAATATGGGGTGTTGAGTCCATTTCGTTGAGCAAGGAGTAGCTCTTGTCTATTCCATATTTGGCTTAAGGAACTTTATCTGTGCTCATTTCAATCTCTGGTTTTATGCAGCTCCCCAACTGACCTTTCCCCTTAAGCAAGCATATTGGTTTTCTATATTTGAGAACCTGTTCTGTTTTGTAATCCAGTTCCTGTGTAGCCAAGATTACATTCCGTGTATTAGTGATATCTTATGATGTTTCTTTTTCTGTGTGACTTATTTCAATTAGAATCATCATACCTAAATCCACTCATTATGCTGCTACGGGCCTGATGACATAGATTTCATTGCTGAGTGATATTGCATTGTACGTAAGTACCACAACTTCTTTATCCATTTTTCGCTTTCTGCGATATTGAATTTGTACCGTAAACGAGGTTCTTGTAAACAGAGCCGTCCCAAACTTTGGGGTGGCTGTGTCTTTTTGATTTTAATTTCCCTAAGCCATAGGAGCATAAGTGGAAGTGCCCTAGGCTCTGTTGCTTTGTTTTTTAGATGTTTCGGGAAACACCATACACCTCTCCCCAGTGGCTGTTGGCAATTTACATCCCGTCCATCAGCATAACAAGGCTCCTAGTTCTCCATGGCCTGTCCTGCCTTTCTGGATTTTGCACTTTTTTCAGATGGCCCTTTTGACTGGGGGGAAGTGCGACTTCATTGTAGTGCAGATTTCCTTTGCAAGCTTGCTTGGTTGGCCAAAAAGGGCATATGCGTTTTTTCCTGAATATATTCAGGAAAAAACGCATACGCCCTTTTTGGCCAAGTGCATCATTGTCGACGTTCTGCCTCTTTTCCTATGCTTTAAATGCAATTCCAGTCTACCTCCTGAAATCGGTTTCCTGCAATTCTGTTCCTTGCTTTCAATGCCTCTTCATAGCCTTACCTCAATATATTTTTTGAATATATTTGGCCTTTATAACTCTGTAGGTTTTTGAATTGCAGTGGCCCTTAGCTCCATTTTTCAGCTCTTATTTTTTTGATCGTGCCTCATAACCGCAGGATTGCTTCAGGCCCTATTTTTCTTCTGGGGCACCTTGCTGTGCCTTTGGTTTATTCTTCTTACTGATGTGAAATTAGAGTGACATGTGCCCATTGAAACCACTACAGCTAGTTTCTCACTGGTTCCCCCATTCCCATTCATCCTCCGCACTAACTGCAGACTGTGCGATACCAGAACTTAAAGGCATTGACTCTCCATGTGGGGATGTTTTTAGTAAAGCAGCTGGAATGTCGATCCGGAGTCCCAGGAGAGGAAAAATGAGGTGCATTTTAGAAACCTTTCCCGATCATATGGTATACCAGTCGCTGGGTTTCCCAAGCATGGTTTAGCTGTAGGAAGATTCCCTTCAACCTGGAGTGTTGGGACCCTTGGAATGAGTAGCATGAAGTATTGCATTAAACTTTTGGCAGTTGCTCACCAAAGCTCACCAATCCTCTCAGCCCCAAGTGTCCAGCCTTATGTCTCATCCAGCTGTGGGTTTACATGTGGTCAATCCAGGTTGCATCACAGCCCCTGAGCGAATTTTGTAAGAATTTTTCTCTCTTTCATTGTTTCTGCGTTTTGTTTTTAAAATTTATTTCTATAATGGGGTTTAGCTCATTTTCACTGCTGTGTTTGTGCCGCTCTGCACACATTTGATTCCCTTATGGAGATATATCAATACATGGGTTTTAAGATTCTTATTACTCAGATATATTTCTCTGCGGTGTATAGGGTGTGTTGAGGCCAGTTCGTTGAGCAAGGTGTAGATCTTGTCTAATATCTATTTGGTTTATTGAACGGTATCTGTGCTAATTTCAAACTCTGGTTTTATGCATCACCCCACCTCTCCTTTCCCCTTAAGCTGACATAAGTGTGTTTTCTAAATGTGAAACACTGTTCTGTTCTGTAATTCATTTCTTGTGCAGCCATATTTACCCTCCCTCTATAAGTGATATCTTATGATATGTTTCTTTTTCTGTTTGACTTATTTCAAGTAGTATTATCGGACCTAAATGCACTCTTTATCCTTCTACTAGCCTTATTACATTGATTTCATGGTGAAGAGATATTCCATTGTACATAAGTACCACATCTTCTTTATCCATTGTTCTCTTTCCTGGGATATTTAAGGTGTACTGAAGTTGAGGTTCTTGTAAACAGAGTAGCCCTAAACTGTGGTGTGCTTGTGTCTTGTTGATTTTTAGACTTCCCTAGATATACTCCCATGATTGGAAGTGTCCTATGCTCTGTAGCTCTGTTTTTTAGATGATTTAGGGACCACCATACACTTCTCCAGAGTGGCTCTCGGCAGTTCACACACTGCCCATCAGCGTATAAAGGCTCCCTCTTCTCCATGGCCAGTCCTGCATTTCTGGTTTTTACAATTTTTTAGGATGGCCCTTTTGACCGGTGGGAAATGAGACTTCTTTGTTGTGCACATTTGCATTGCTTGCTTTCTTCCTTGCCCATAAAGTGTGTATGCATTTTTTCCTGGATATAATCAGGAAAAAACGCATACGCCCTTTTGGGCCACTGCATCATTGTCGAAATTCTGCCGCTTTTCATGTGCTTTAAAGACGAGTCCAATCTATCTCTTGAAATCTGTTTCTTGCAATTCTGTCTTGCATTCAGATCCTCTTCTTTGCCTTACCTCAACATATTTTTGGACGTTAGTTTTCATTTATAACTCTGCAGGTTTGTGAATTGCAGTGACCCTGAGCTCCATTTTTTAAGTTGCTCTTTTGTGAGCTGGCCTCAAACCCGCAGGATTGCTTCAGGCCCTATTTTGGCTCCGGCGAGGCGGGCTGAGCCTTTTTTCAATTCTTATTCTTAATGGGAAATTAGAGTGATATGTGCCCGTCCAAACCCCTACAACTATTCTCTCATTGGTTCCCCCTCTTCCCGTTCATCCTCCTCACAATTTGCAAAATGTGTGAAACAGAAGTTGAAATGTGCTGATTCTCCAAGTGGGGAGATTCTAAGTAACGTGGCTGGAATGGTGAACAGGAGCACCAGGAGAGGATAAATGAGCTGCATTTTAGACACATCTCCCGATCACATGGTGTACAGTCCTCTGGGTTTTCCATGCATGTTTTAGCTGTAGGAAGATCCCTTGAACCTGCAGATTTGGGACCCATTGAATGGGTACCAGGTAGTATTACTTTAAAGGGTGTGCATTTCCTCACCCAACCTCACATTTCTCTTAGTGCAAACAGTTTCCAGCCTTATGTCTCATCCTGCTGTGGGTCTAGATGTGTTCAATCCATGTTGCATCACCGTCCCTGAGGAAAAGTTGTAAGAGGTTTTCTCTGTCTCTCTGTCATTTATTTTTTCAATGTATTACTATATTGGTTACAGCTGATTTTCAAAGCTCTGTTTCTTGCTGCTGTACATCCACTTGATTCACGTACAGAGAGACATCAGTAAATTCTTTTTCAGATTCTTACCAGTCGTATATATTCTTTTCCGGTGACTTGAGTGTGCTGAGTGCAGTTCTTTCAGCTACCGTGTAGGTCTTGTTGATTATCAGTTTGGTATTTGAAATGGTATCTTTGCTAATTTCAACCTCCTGGATGATGCCTCACCCCTCCCCACCTTTCCCGTTTAGCAGCCTTATGCGTGTTTTCTACATATTTGACTATGTTTTTGTTTTGTAATTTATTTCATGTGTAGCCATTTTGGATTCCACCTTTAAGTGATATCTTATGATATGTGTCTTTTTCTTTTTGAATTATGTCACTTAGAATGATCATACGTAACTCCTCCGGAGTTGTTACAACTGGCCATATTTCATTGATTTCCAGGCTGAATAATATTCCACTCTACCTAAGTACCACATCTCTATCCATTTTTTCTCTCCAGAGACATTTAAGTTATATCCTAGTCGAGGATCTTTTAAACAGAGAGGGGGTAAACATTGGGGTGCCTGTGTCCTCTCGATTTTTGTTTTTCCCAAGATATACGCCCATGAGTGCAAGTGCCCTATGCTCTGTAGCTCATTTTTTAGATGGTTTAGTAAACACAGTACACTTCTCCAGAATGGCCGTTGGCAATATACATTTCCACTATAAGTCTCACAGGGCTCCCTCTTCTCCTTGCCCTGTCCTGCATTTCTGTTGTTTATGCTTTATGACGATGGCTCTTCTGACTGATGCGAAGTGATATCTTTTGTAGTATTGACTTCCAGTGCCCACCTGTTTGGTTGGCTAAAAAAGTGTATGCCCTTTTCTTGAATATATACAGAAAAAAACGCATACACCCTTTGTGGCCAACTGCAATGTTGGCAATGTTCAGCTCCTTTTCTTGTGCTTAATGGCGAGTCCTTTCTACCTCCTCAAATCCCTTTCCTGCCATTCTCCCTTGCTTACAAGTCCTTTTCTCTGACTTTCCTCAAGACATTTTTCAGTGATGGATATTTTCAACTCTGCAGTTTCGTGAATTTTACTGCCCCTGAGTTCCATTGTTCAACTTGTGTTTATGGGAACTGGTCACAAAGCAGTGGGATTTCCTCAAGCCCTATACTGTTTCCATGGGCAACCCTAGCCTTTGGTCAATTCGTCTTCCTGATTGGAAATTAGAGTGACATGTGCCTGTCTGAACACCTAGGACTTGTCTCTCATTGTTCCTCATCCTTCCGCTTCATCCTCTGGACAAATTCCAAACTGTACGCAACAGGATGTTGACAGTGCTGACCTCTCCAAGTGGGGAGACTGTTAGTAAAGACGCTGGAGGGGTGAACCCGAGCACCAGGAGATGAGGAGATGAGATGCCTTTTCCAAACTCTTCCCAATCAGACGGTATACCATCCTCTGGGTGTGACAGACATGTTTTAGCAGTAGGAAGAGTCCCATTCATGTAAGGAGAACACCAGGGCTTTTTCAAAATCAGTGTCTCCCCGAAACCCAAACTGGGGAATTTTTTAAGCTACGGCTACACATATGTTCATTAAGGGCCTTGGGAAGTAGGCAGAGTCCAAACTTTAGATGATTGAAGTCTTCAGGGTCAGAAGCACTCACCACCAACTTCCCTTAGGTTACACTTTAACTGTCATTGATAGATGATGTCAATAAAAATATCTATTCTTTTTCAGATTATTTCCCCTTATAGGTTATTGCAAAATGTTGAGTGTAGTTCCCTGTGCTATACAGTAGTTCCTTGTTGATGATCTATTTTATACATAGCAGTGTGTATGTGTTAATCCCAAACTGTTAATTTATCCCTCCTCCCACCTTTCCCCTTTGGTAATAATAAATTATAAGATTTTATACTTCTCAGAAATGGGGGAGCTGAAAGAGAGGTATCATTTTCAATGGAAAAGCATTTAAAACAAGATTGAAGCTTTAACCAAGATTATTAGATGTACATCCTTGGAAAGAAATCACTTCGTTTCTCTAATATTGACCTGACAAATAAGACAGACCTTTTCACTGAACTTGCTTATAATAAAGTGATGGAAATATCAAATGGAAGTGTTAGAAACATCTTATTTTACCCGAGCCTTATACACTGTTCTATGTTAACTACAGTTGTCTCACACATCTGTTCATTGAGGTTACAATAGTCTCAATTTCTGTTACTGATCCTCCAGAGTGGACCCCAACAAGTGTCCCCCTGCCCAGTGTCATTGGGGCCAACAGATCGAGACTGAGTTTGGTTCACAAGCAAAGGAAACTTTATATTTTGATCAGAGAATGGAGAGGTGAGAGCATGCACTATCCCGTGGGCTGTGGGCTGGGCTGCTGTGTAGAGATCCTGTCAGAGTCAGTGGGAGGGAAGGGGTGGAGCTCTCGAGGGCCGGGTTGGCTGCAGCTCTGGCTCTATATTGCGGAGTCTGCACTGGGCCCCAGGAGCTGAGGTGTCGTCCCAGCCATTCTGCACTAGGAAATCTGGTCTGAAGTGCCGGGTGTGGAACCTCTGCATGCAGGACCCTAGGAGCACAGGAAATTAGACAAAGCACAAAGGATAAAAAAGGTTAGACTTGACTTTATTGCCCAGATTCTATTTTTATCTCCCAGGGATTTTTAATGGGCTTTGCTGGGGACAAACCCCTCCTCTGCCTTTTGTCCCGTTCCTCATTCTTGGAGTGCTGAGGGTGCAGACCCTTCTTCTGTAACTGCTGAGTGCTGAGTTGGGAGCCCTCATACCCGGGGGCGAGGGTCAGAGCTTCTCCCCAGCAGCCTCCAGGTGACGTTGATTGTCCCCAGGCCCCCTGTCTCCCTGCTCGTCCACCTGAGCACCAGCATTGGAAGTGTTATAGATTCTAATGACCTTTAAGGGTCCAGGAAAGAGATGTGCAGAGACGCTGTGGGGGCCGGTTTCACCCCGCCCCACATTTGTTCGGCCACCTTAGGCTGACCGTTTCTGCCAGCCTAGATGCTCTGACCAGTAGTCTGCGCTTTCTTCAATTAGGCCCCTGAATTAACGTACAAACAGCACCAGGTGTCAGAGCCCTGCCCGCTCAACTCCCAGACAGTCCAGGGTCAGTGGTGATCAAGGACCATGATGGCCACTGAGTCAACAGCCTTTTGAAGTAAACAGGAGTCCAGCCGGTCTTATTGGCCACCATCATCACGGTGTCTGTAGGCTTTTCTATGGTGACAGTGTGGTATACGGTTCCCCCGCCAAGATTATTAGCTCCCCTCTGGGTGCAGTAAGTCCTGCAAGCAGTAGTCTACTCTTTTGGGACACACTCTTGTTGTTTTATGAGAGAAACTCCAGGTCAAGTGATGTTCACACGAGTCGTCATGGTGCCCTGTTGCCCCCGGTTATCTCTCTGGATGTTGGAGTTGGAGGGTCTCCTCACTCGAGGTTGGTGTGCCCACAGAGCGAACCCTGCAACTTCAGGGCATGGTTGGTGGTTAGGATCACCACGTGGGGTCCTTTTCCCTTAGGAGGGAGGTGGCCTTTTGGGCTGCTGATTTCCAGGTTTTTAGATACTGCCAGTATCTTGGCCAGATGTGGCAGTGGGCCAAACCCCTTGGTGACCGTAGTTTATCCTACCTGGATGGCATTCTTGCATTGTTCCATTTCAAGTGGTGCCAGATTTTGCACTAATTCTCCAATGGCGATTCACCTTTCACCGGGAATGTAAAGGTCAAAGGGTTTAGCTAAATTAGGGAGTTCCAGGGCAAGGGTCTGAATTGACTGCTCTTTCCATTCTTGAAAGGCCACTTCTGGATTCTATTCAAAAGGATCATCATCTTTTCCTTTCAGTGTTTCATATAGAGGCCCAGCTAGTAGACTGTAGTTAGGGATCCAGAAGCAGCAAACCCTGGCCTCCCCAGGAACCCCTAAGCTGTCTTCTAGTTTTAGAAAGGGGTAAGGCTGAAAATGGTTTCTTCCCTTTCCTGGGATGGGCTTCTCCGACCTTCTGTGAGAATGAAGCCCAGGCAGGTCACCGCAGTCTGTGATATTTGAGCTTTTTCTTGGACAACTTCTATCCTTTATTGGCTTGGTAGTTCAGAGGCCTCCTTAGTAGGGCTGGCGATCAGAATGTCGCCTGCGTACTGAAGGAGGATTTCCTTTTCCAGAGGTAGAACTTTTAGGTCTTTAGCTAAGCTTTTCCCAAAGATGGTGTGGGAATTTTTGCACCCTTGGGGCAAGACGGCCCGGAAGTATTGTTTTAGTTGTACGTTGAGTCCTGCCACTCACAAGCCAAAATTTCTTGTGACTCTGGGACTAATGGAATACAAAAGAAGGCATCATTGAAGACTAATACAGAATACCATGTCCTGGTGGTTGGTAGAATGACCAGCAGGGTGTAGGAATTAGGAGCAGCTGGAGGTATATCCTCGGTGGCTTCACTGACTGTCCTGACATCCTTTACCAGGTCCCCAGCAGCCCATGGGGCTCTCGTGGTCAGACCAACCCCAGAATATGGAGCTCACCTGGGCAGGTACCCCACCCCCACCCCAGCCCACGGGGCTCTTGTGGTCAGGCCCCTCCCAGGATACAGAGCTACCCTTGCAGGTACCGTGGCAGGGCTGGGCACACAGGAACTGTGCACATAGCCCTCATTGCAGAGCACCCCCTGCTCACCTGTCGCTCAGAGCTGACACAGAGCACCTCAGAGCAGGACTTGAACTAACAAACAGCAGCTGCGACAGGTCTGTGACCCTGGGCATCACTCTGTGCGGCCTCCCTCCACCTGGTCTTCCAGAGACTTCCACTGCACCCAGGGCACCAGGCCTCTGTCTCCAACCACCACCCACCCCTCCTCTCCCTGACTCCTGGGTTCCTCTCATTAGGAGAGGGTTTTCTTGAAGTTGTCTCCCACTCATGGGCCAGATAAAATGATTAGAAAACAAGCCAAAGCTGCAGCCCCTTGTCTATCCTGACTCTCAGGAGCCCACACCTGTTCCTTGGACCTGGCCGGTTCAGCAAGTTCCATTTTCTGCAACTGTGAGCCCCTGAGGGGTGATGATTGGCTGACCTGGGCAGCCTTACCATGCCGGCCAGCCCTCCCCAGGTGTGCCTGGGTTGAGATCAATATAAATACCACTCCAGGCAGCAAGAGCCCCTGCAGCCGTGCCTGACGCCATTTTCTCTGCCCTGTCAGCAGTCTCGGGGCTGGGCTGGTGGGAGGGAGTGAGAGGCCACGGCTTTGTGGGTGGCCCAGTGTGAGTGGGGCTCTGCTGGACTTTCTGCAGCAGTTGCCAGGCTGCCACCTGCTAAAGAAGAGGATGTGTCACCCATACCTGCTGCTGGAATTTCTCCCTGGGCAGAGGTGAGGAAGGAAAAAAGCAGTGGGGGCAGGGACAGGACGGGTATCTCAGGCAGGGAAATGGAAAACTTCCAGAAGAGCACCCAGGGCCAGGACCATCCTGGCTGGCCTGCAGGCACCAAGTCGGCCGGCATGCTGTCACTCGTGTGGCTCTATGGCCCTTCCTCTAGGCTTTCAAGTCCTTGTATATATTCAGGTGTTTTACCTGGGACGGGTGGGAATAGTTCAGCAGCAACTGGCCTGGGGCTCAGCTCACGTTTACTCACAGATGCCTCGGCACGGTGCCCCAGCTTTGCAATGAGGACGCTTGTTGCGTGGGGGCTGCTGGCTGAATGGGAGATGATTCCCCACCACTGACCAACTTCAGAATTGTTTACAACTGGAGCAAGTGCCCTGATACGGTTTTCCTCTGTGGAACTGGTGGGTTCTGTGTTTTTTTTCTCTTTTTCGTTTTTGGTTCAAGGTAGATTTTATTCCTCTTTTTTGTATTTACAGATATAAGCATGGAAATAATTTATTCATATAAATACATGTATGTGAAGGGAATAATTGTTTTTTCTGTTTTATTTTTTAAATTTTATTTCTTTCTAATTTTGAATTTTATTTTATATTTTTATACAGCAGGTTCTTATTGGTTATCTATTTTATACATATAAATGTATACATGCCAATCCCAGTCTCTCAACTCCTCCCACCACCACCCCCCAACAGCTTTCCCCCCTTGTTGTCCATACGTTTGTTGTCTACATCTGTTGCTCTATTTATGCCTTGCAAAATGGTTAATCTGTACAGTTTTTCTAGGTTCCACATATATGCATGAATATACAAGATTTGTTTTTCTCTTTCTGACTTACTTCACTCTGTATGACAGTCTCTAGATCCATCGACGTCTCTACAAATGACCCAATTTCATTCCTTTTCATGGCTTAGTAATATTCCATTTTATATATGTACCACAGCTTTATGCATTCGTCTGTCGGTGGGCATTTAGGTTGCTTCCATTACCTCGATATTGTAAAGATTGAGGCAATGAACATTGCGGTGAATGTCTCTTTTTGATTTATGGTTTTGTCTGGGTATATGTCCAGTACTGGGATTGCTGTATCATATGGTAATTCTATTGTTAGTTTCTTAAGAAACTCCATATTGTTCTCCATAGTGACTGTATCAATTTATATTCCCAACAATAGTGGAAGAGGGTTCCTTTTGTCCACACCCTTTCCAGCATTTTTTGTTTGTAGATTTTCTGATGATGCCCATTCTATCAGGTGTGAGGTGATACCTCATTGTGGAGTCTATTTTGTTGAGCAAGGGGTAGGTCTTGTCTATTACATATTTGGCTTATGGAAGGGTATCTGTGCTAAATTCAAACTCTGGTTTTATGCAGCACCCCAACTCACCTTCCCCCTTAAGCAAGCATAAGTTGGTTTTCTAAACTTGAGACCCTGTTCTGTTTTGTAACTCAGTTCATGTGTAGCCAAGTTCACATTCCGTGTATTACTGATACCTTATGAGGTTTCTTTTTCTGTGTGACTTTTTTCACTTAGAATCACTGTGCCTCAATCCACTCATTATGCTGGTACGGGCCTGGTGACATAGTTTTCATTGCTGAGTGATATTGCATTGTACGTAAGTACCACAACTTCTTTATCCATTTTTCGCTTTCTGCGATATTGAATTTGTACCGTAAACGAGGTTCTTGTAAACAGAGCCGTCCCAAACATTGGGGTGGCTGTGTCTTTTTGATTTTAATTTCCCTAAGCCATAGGACCATAAGTGGAAGTGCCCTAGGCTCTGTTGCTTTGTTTTTTAGATGTTTCGGGAAACACCATACACTTCTCCCCAGTGGCTGTTGGCAATTTACATCCCGCCCATCAGCATAACAAGGCTCCCAGTTCTCCATGGCCTGTCCTGCTTTTCTGGATTTTACACTTTTTTCAGATGGCCCTTTTGACCGGGGGGAAGTGAGACTTCATTGTAGTGCAGATTTCCTTTGCAAGCCTGCTTGGTTGTCCAAAAAATGTGCCTATGCATTTTTTCCTGAATATATTCAGGAAAAAACGCATACGCCCTTTTTGGCCAAGTGCATCATTGTCGACGTTCTGCCTCTTTTCCTATGCTTTCAATGCAATTCCAGTCTACCTCCTGAAATCGGTTTCCTGCAATTCTGCCCCGCTTTCAAGTCCTCTTGGCAGCCTTACTTCAGTATATTTTTGGACGATAGCTGTCATTTATAACTCTGCAGGTTTGTGAATTACAGTGCCCCTGAGCTCCTTTCTTCAACTCGCTTTCTTGTGAGCTGGCCGCAACACCGCAGGATTGCTTCAGGCCCTAATCTGGTTCCGGCACGGCACGCTGAGCCTTTGGTTAATTCTTCTTCCTGGTGGGAAATGAGAGTTAAATTTGCCCGGCCAGACACCTCCAGCTAGTCTCTCATTGGCTCTCCCTATTCCTGTTCATCTTCCGCAGAAATTGCAAACTGGGCCAAACAGGAGGTTAAAGGCACTGACTCTCCAAGTCGGGAGAGTGTTAGTAAAGCGTCTGGAATGTTGCACTCGAGTACCAGGGGACGAAAGCTGAGACATGTTTGAACACGTCTCCCGATCACACGGTTGATCATACTCTGGGTTCCACATGCATGTTTTAGCTGAAGGAAGAATCCCTTAAACCTGGAGAGTTGAGACCTGTGGAATGGGTACCATGCAATATGACTTCAAAGGGTCTTCATTTGCTCACCGAACCTCTCCAATCCTATCACTGCTGCGTTTATGCCCCTGTACACATGCTTGATTCTCTTTCGGAGACATACCAATCCATAGGTTTTAAGATACTTACTAGTCAGGTACATTCTTAGGCGTTTAATATGGGGTGTTGAGTCCATTTCACTGAGCAAGGAGTAGCTCTTGTCTATTCCATATTTCGCTTAAGGAACTTTATCTGTGCTCATTTCAATCTCTGGTTTTATGCAGCACCCCAACTCACCTTTCCCCTTAAGCAAGCATAAGTTGGTTTTCTAAATTTGAGAGCCTGTTCTGTTTTGTAATCCAGTTCCTGTGTAGCCAAGTTTACATTCCGTGTATTAGTGGTATCTTATGATGTTTCTTTTTCTGTGTGACATATTTCAGTTAGAATCATCATACATGAATCCACTCATTATGCTGCTATGGGCCTGAAGACATAGATTTCTTTGCTGAGTGATATTGCATTGTACGTATGTACCACAACTTCTTTATCCATTTTTCACTTTCTGCGATATTGAACTTGTACCGTAAACGAGGTTCTTGTAAACAGAGCCATCCCAAACTTTGCTGTGGCTGTGTCTTTTTGATTTTAATTTCCCTAAGCTATAGGACCATAAGTGGAAGTGCCCTAGGCTCTGTTGCTTTGTTTTTTAGATGTTTCAGGAAACACTATACACTTCTCCCGAGTGGTTTTTGGCAGTTTACATCCCGCCCATCAGCATAACAAGGCTCCCAGTTCTCCATAGCCTGTCCTGCCTTTCTGGATTTTACACTTTTTTCAGATGGCCCTTTTGACCAGGGGGAAGTGAGACTTCATTGTAGTGCAGATTTCCTTTGTAAGCTTGCTTTGTTGGCCAAAAAGGGCGTATGCGTTTTTTCCTGAATATATTCAGGAAAAAACGCACACGCCCTTTTTGGCCAAGTGCATCATTGTCGACATTCTGCCTCTTTTCCTATGCTTTAAATGCAGTTCCAGTCTACCTCCTGAAATCGGTTGCCTGCAATTCTGCCCCGCTTTCAAGTGCTCTTGGCAGCCTTACTTCAGTATATTTTTGGACGATAGCTGTCATTTATAACTCTGCAGGTTTGTGAATTACAGTGCCCCTGAGCTCCTTTCTTCAACTCGCTTTCTTGTGAGCTGGCCGTAACACCGCAGGATTGCTTCAGGCCCTAATCTGGTTCCGGCACGGCACGCTGAGCCTTTGGTTAATTCCTCTTCCTGGTGGGAAATGAGAGTTAAATTTGCCCGTCCACACACCTCCAGCTAGTCTCTCATTGGTTCTCCCTATTCCTGTTCATCTTCCGCAGAAATTGCAAACTGGGCCAAACAGGAGGTTAAAGGCACTGACTCTCCAAGTTGGGTGAGTGTTAGTAAACCGTCTGGAATGTTGCACCCGAGTACCAGGGGACGAGAATTGAGACATATTGGAACACGTCTCCCGATCACACGGTTAATCACACTCTGGGTTCCACATGCATGTATTAGCTGAAGGAAGAATCCCTTAAACCTGGAGAGTTGAGACCCGTGGAATGGGTACAATGCAATATGACTTCAAAGGGTCTTCATTTGCTCACCGAACCTCTCCAATCCTATCACTGCTGCGTTTTTGTCCCTGTACACATGCTTGATTCTCTTTCAGAGACATAGCAATCCATAGGTTTTAAGATACTTACTAGTCAGGTACATTCTTAGGTGTTTAATATGGGGTGTTGAGTCCAATTCATTGAGCAAGAAGTAGCTCTTCTCTATTACATATTTGGCTTAAGGAACTTTATCTGTGCTCATTTCACTCTCTGGTTTTATGCAGCACCCCAACTCACCTTTCCCTTTAAGCAAGCATAAGTTGGTTTTCTAAATTTGAGACCCTCTTCTGTTTTGTAATCCAGTTCCTGTGTAGCCAAGTTTACATTCCGTGTATTAGTGATGTCTTATGATGTTTCTATTTCTGTGTGACTTATTTCAGTTAGAATCATCATACCTGAATCCACTCATTATGCTGCTACGGGCCTGATGACATAGATTTCATTGCTGAGTGATATTGCATTGTACGTAAGTACCAAAACTTCTTTATCCATTTTTCACTTTCTGCAATTTGAACCTGTACCGTAAATGAGGTTCTTGTAAACAGAGCCATCCCAAACTTTGTGGTGGTTGTGTCTTTTTGATTTTAATTTCCCAAAGCTTTAGGACCATAATTGGAAGTGCCCTAGGCTCTGTTGCTTTGTTTTTTAGATGTTTCAGGAAACACCATACACTTCTCCTGAGTGGCTGTTGGCAATTTACATCCCGCCCATCAGCATAACAAGGCTCCCAGTTCTCCATGGCCTGTCTTGCCTTTCTGGATTTTACACTTTTTTCAGATGGCCGTTTTGACTGGGGGGAAGTGAGACTTCATTGTAGTGCAGATTTCCTTTGCAAGCTTGCTTGGTTGGCCAAAAAGGGCGTATGCGTTTTTTCCTGAATATATTCAGGAAAAAACGCATACGCCCTTTTTGGCCAAGTGCATCATTGTCGACGTTCTGCCTCTTTTCCTATGCTTTAAATGCAATTCCAGTCTACCTCCTGAAATCGGTTGCCTTCAATTCTGCCCCGCTTTCAAGTGCTCTTGGCAGCCTTACTTCAGTATATTTTTGGACGATAGCTGTCATTTATAACTCTGCAGGTTTGTGAATTACAGTGCCCCTGAGCTCCTTTCTTCAACTCGCTTTCTTGTGAGCTGGCCGCAACACCGCAGGATTGCTTCAGGCCCTAATCTGTTTCTGGCATGGCATGCTGAGCCTTTGGTTAATTCCTCTTCATAGTGGGAAATGAGAGTTAAATTTGCCCGTCCAGACACCTCCAGCTAGTCTCACATTGGTTCTCCCTATTCCTGTTAATCTTCCGCAGAAATTGAAAACTGGTCCAAACAGGAGGTTAAAGGCACTGACTCTCCAAGTCGGGAGAGTTTTAGTAAAGCGTCTGGAATGTTGCACCCGAGTACCAGGGGACGAAAACTGAGACATATTTGAACACGTCTCCCGATCACACGGTTGATCATACTCTGGGTTCCACATGCATGTTTTATCTGAAGGAAGAAACCCTTAAACCTGGAGAGTTGAGACCCGTGGAATGGGTACCCTGCAATATGACTTCAAACGGTCTTCATTTGCTCACCGAACCTCTCCAGTCCTATCACTGCTGCTTTTATGCCCCTGTACACACGCTTGATTCTCTTTCAGAGACATAGCAATCTATAGGTTTTAAGATAGTTACTAGTCATGTACATACTTAGGTGTTTAATATGGGGTGTTGAGTCCATTTGGTTGAGCAAGGAGTAGCTCTTGTCTATTCCATATCTGGCATAAGGAACTTTATCTGTGCTCATTTCAATCCCTGGTTTTATGCAGCTCCCCAACTGACCTTTCCCCTTAAGCAAGCATATTGGTTTGCTAAATTTGTGAACCTGTTCTGTTTTGTAATCCAGTTCCTGTGTAGCCAAGTTTACATTCCGTGCATTAGTGATATCTTATGATGTTTCTTTTTCTGTGTGACTTATTTCAGTTAGAATCATCATACCTGAATCCACTCATTATGCTGCTACGGGCCTGATGACATAGATTTCATTGCTGAGTGATATTGCATTGTACGTAAGTACCACAACTTCTTTATCCATTTTTCGCTTTCTGCGATATTGAATTTGTACCGTAAACGAGGTTCTTGTAAACAGAGCCGTCCCAAACATTGGGGTGGCTGTGTCTTTTTGATTTTAATTTCCCTAAGCCATAGGAGCATAAGTGGAAGTGCCCTAGGCTCTGTTGCTTTGTTTTTTAGATGTTTCGGGAAATACCATACACTTCTCCCCAGTGGCTGTTGGCAATTTACATCCCGTCCATCAGCATAACAAGGCTCCCAGTTCTCCATGGCCTGTCCTGCCTTTCTGGATTTTACACTTTTTTCAGATGGCCCTTGTGACCGGGGGGAAGTGAGACTTCATTGTAGTGCAGATTTCCTTTGCAAGCTTGCTTGGTTGTCCAAAAAGTGCGTATGCATTTTTTCCTGAATATATTCAGGAAAAAACGCATACGCCCTTTTTGGCCAAGTGCATCATTGTCGACGTTCTGCCTCTTTTCCTATGCTTTAAATGCAATTCCAGTCTACCTCCTGAAATTGGTTTCCTGCAATTCTGTTCCTTGCTTTCAATGCCTCTTCATAGCCTTACCTCAATATATTTTTTGAATATATTTGGCCTTTATAACTCTGTAGGTTTTTGAATTGCAGTGGCCCTTAGCTCCATTTTTCAGCTCTTATTTTTTTGATCGTGCCTCATAACCGCAGGATTGCTTCAGGCCCTATTTTTCTTCTGGGGCACCTTGCTGTGCCTTTGTTTTATTCTTCTTACTGATGTGAAATTAGAGTGACATGTGCCCATTGAAACCACTACAGCTAGTTTCTCACTGGTTCCCCCTATTCCCATTCATCCTCCGCACTAACTGCAGACTGTGCGATACCAGAACTTAAAGGCATTGACTCTCCATGTGGGGATGTTTTTAGTAAAGCAGCTGGAATGTCGATCCGGAGTCCCAGGAGAGGAAAAATGAGGTGCATTTTAGAAACCTTTCCCGATCATATGGTATACCAGTCGCTGGGTTTCCCAAGCATGGTTTAGCTGTAGGAAGATTCCCTTCAACCTGGAGTGTTGGGACCCTTGGAATGAGTAGCATGAAGTATTGCATTAAACTTTTGGCAGTTGCTCACCAAAGCTCACCAATCCTCTCATCCCCAAGTGTCCAGCCTTATGTCTCATCCAGCTGTGGGTTTACATGTGGTCAATCCAGGTTGCATCACAACCCCTGAGCGAATTTTGTAAGAATTTTTCTCTCTTTCATTGTTTCTGCGTTTTGTTTTTAAAATTTATTTCTATAATGGGGTTTAGCTCATTTTCACTGCTGTGTTTGTGCCGCTCTGCACTCATTTGATTCCCTTATGGAGATATATCAATACATGGGTTTTAAGATTCTTATTACTCAGATATATTTCTCTGCGGTGTATAGGGTGTGTTGAGGCCAGTTCATTGAGCAAGGTGTAGATCTTGTCTAATATCTATTTGGTTTATTGAACGGTATCTGTGCTAATTTCAAACTCTGGTTTTATGCATCACCCCACCTCTCCTTTCCCCTTAAGCTGACATAAGTGTGTTTTCTAAATGTGAGACACTGTTCTGTTCTGTAATTCATTTCTTGTGCAGCCATATTTATCCTCCCTCTATAAGTGATATCTTATGATATGTTTCTTTTTCTGTTTGACTTATTTCAAGTAGTATTATCGGACCTAAATCCACTCTTTATCCTTCTACTAGCCTTATTACATTGATTTCATGGTGAAGAGATATTCCATTGTACATAAGTACCACATCTTCTTTATCCATTGTTCTCTTTCCTGGGATATTTAAGGTGTACTGAAGTTGAGGTTCTTGTAAACAGAGTAGCCCTAAACTGTGGTGTGCTTGTGTCTTGTTGATTTTTAGACTTCCCTAGATATACTCCCATGATTGGAAGTGTCCTATGCTCTGTAGCTCTGTTTTTTAGATGATTTAGGAACCACCATACACTTCTCCAGAGTGGCTCTCGGCAGTTCACACACTGCCCATCAGCGTATAAAGGCTCCCTCTTCTCCATGGCCAGTCCTGCATTTCTGGTTTTTACAATTTTTTAGGATGGCCCTTTTGACCGGTGGGAAATGAGACTTCTTTGTTGTGCACATTTGCATTGCTTGCTTTCTTCCTTGCCCATAAAGTGTGTATGCGTTTTTTCCTGGATATAATCAGGAAAAAACGCATACGCCCTTTTGGGCCACTGCATCATTGTCGAAATTCTGCCGCTTTTCATGTGCTTTAAAGACGAGTCCAATCTATCTCTTGAAATCTGTTTCTTGCAATTCTGTCTTGCATTCAGATCCTCTTCTTTGCCTTACCTCAACATATTTTTGGACGTTAGTTTTCATTTATAACTCTGCAGGTTTGTGAATTGCAGTGACCCTGAGCTCCATTTTTTAAGTTGCTCTTTTGTGAGCTGGCCTCAAACCCGCAGGATTGCTTCAGGCCCTATTTTGGCTCCGGCGAGGCGGGCTGAGCCTTTTTTCAATTCTTATTCTTAATGGGAAATTAGAGTGATATGTGCCCGTCCAAACCCCTACAACTATTCTCTCATTGGTTCCCCCTCTTCCCGTTCATCCTCCTCACAATTTGCAAAATGTGTGAAACAGAAGTTGAAATGTGCTGATTCTCCAAGTGGGGAGATTCTAAGTAACGTGGCTGGAATGGTGAACAGGAGCACCAGGAGAGGATAAATGAGCTGCATTTTAGACACATCTCCCGATCACATGGTGTACAGTCCTCTGGGTTTTCCATGCATGTTTTAGCTGTAGGAAGATCCCTTGAACCTGCAGATTTGGGACCCATTGAATGGGTACCAGGTAGTATTACTTTAAAGGGTGTGCATTTCCTCACCCAACCTCACATTTCTCTTAGTGCAAACAGTTTCCAGCCTTATGTCTCATCCTGCTGTGGGTCTAGATGTGTTCAATCCATGTTGCATCACCGTCCCTGAGGAAAAGTTGTAAGAGGTTTTCTCTGTCTCTCTGTCGTTTATTTTTTCAATTTATTACTATATTGGTTACAGCTGATTTTCAAAGCTCTGTTTCTTGCTGCTGTACATCCACTTGATTCACATACAGAGAGACATCAGTAAATTCTTTTTCAGATTCTTACCAGTCGTATATATTCTTTTCCGGTGACTTGAGTGTGCTGAGTGCAGTTCTTTCAGCTACCGTGTAGGTCTTGTTGATTATCAGTTTGGTATTTGGAATGGTATCTTTGCTAATTTCAACCTCCTGGATGATGCCTCACCCCTCCCCACCTTTCCCGTTTAGCAGCCTTATGCGTGTTTTCTACATATTTGACTATGTTTTTGTTTTGTAATTTATTTCATGTGTAGCCATTTTGGATTCCACCTTTAAGTGATATCTTATGATATGTGTCTTTTTCTTTTTGAATTATGTCACTTAGAATGATCATACGTAACTCCTCCGGAGTTGTTACAACTGGCCATATTTCATTGATTTCCAGGCTGAATAATATTCCACTCTACCTAAGTACCACATCTCTATCCATTTTTTCTCTCCAGAGACATTTAAGTTATATCCTAGTCGAGGATCTTTTAAACAGAGAGGGGGTAAACATTGGGGTGCCTGTGTCCTCTCGATTTTTGTTTTTCCCAAGATATACGCCCATGAGTGCAAGTGCCCTATGCTCTGTAGCTCATTTTTTAGATGGTTTAGTAAACACAATACACTTCTCCAGAATGGCCGTTGGCAATATACATTTCCACTGTAAGTCTCACAGGGCTCCCTCTTCTCCTTGCCCTGTCCTGCATTTCTGTTGTTTATGCTTTATGAGGATGGCTCTTCTGACTGATGCGAAGTGATATCTTTTGTAGTATTGACTTCCAGTGCCCACCTGTTTGGTTGGCTAAAAAAGTGTATGCCCTTTTCTTGAATATATACAGAAAAAAACGCATACACCCTTTGTGGCCAACTGCAATGTTGGCAATGTTCAGCTCCTTTTCTTGTGCTTAATGGCGAGTCCTTTCTACCTCCTCAAATCCCTTTCCTGCCATTCTCCCTTGCTTACAAGTCCTTTTCTCTGACTTTCCTCAAGACATTTTTCAGTGATGGATATTTTCAACTCTGCAGTTTCGTGAATTTTACTGCCCCTGAGTTCCATTGTTCAACTTGTGTTTATGGGAACTGGTCACAAAGCAGTGGGATTTCCTCAAGCCCTATACTGTTTCCATGGGCAACCCTAGCCTTTGGTCAATTCGTCTTCCTGATTGGAAATTAGAGTGACATGTGCCTGTCTGAACACCTAGGACTTGTCTCTCATTGTTCCTCATCCTTCCGCTTCATCCTCTGGACAAATTCCAAACTGTACGCAACAGGATGTTGACAGTGCTGACCTCTCCAAGTGGGGAGACTGTTAGTAAAGACGCTGGAGGGGTGAACCCGAGCACCAGGAGATGAGGAGATGAGATGCCTTTTCCAAACTCTTCCCGATCAGATGGTATACCATCCTCTGGGTGTGACAGACATGTTTTAGCAGTAGGAAGAGTCCCATTCATGTAAGGAGAACACCAGGGCTTTTTCAAAATCAGTGTCTCCCCGAAACCCAAACTGGGGAATTTTTTAAGCTACGGCTACACATATGTTCATTAAGGGCCTTGGGAAGTAGGCAGAGTCCAAACTTTAGATGATTGAAGTCTTCAGGGTCAGAAGCACTCACCACCAGCTTCCCTTAGGTTACACTTTAACTGTCATTGATAGATGATGTCAATAAAAATATCTATTCTTTTTCAGATTATTTCCCCTTATAGGTTATTGCAAAATGTTGAGTGTAGTTCCCTGTGCTATACAGTAGTTCCTTGTTGATGATCTATTTTATACATAGCAGTGTGTATGTGTTAATCCCAAACTGTTAATTTATCCCTCCTCCCACCTTTCCCCTTTGGTAATAATAAATTATAAGATTTTATACTTCTCAGAAATGGGGGAGCTGAAAGAGAGGTATCATTTTCAATGGAAAAGCATTTAAAACAAGATTGAAGCTTTAACCAAGATTATTAGATGTACATCCTTGGAAAGAAATCACTTCGTTTCTCTAATATTGACCTGACAAATAAGACAAACCTTTTCACTGAACTTGCTTATAATAAAGTGATGGAAATATCAAATGGAAGTGTTAGAAACATCTTATTTTACCCGAGCCTTATACACTGTTCTATGTTAACTACAGTTGTCTCACACATCTGTTCATTGAGGTTACAATAGTCTCAATTTCTGTTACTGATCCTCCAGAGTGGACCCCAACAAGTGTCCCCCTGCCCAGTGTCATTGGGGCCAACAGATCGAGACTGAGTTTGGTTCACAAGCAAAGGAAACTTTATATTTTGATCAGAGAATGGAGAGGTGAGAGCATGCACTACCCCGTGGGCTGTGGGCTGGGCTGCTGTGTAGAGATCCTGTCAGAGTCAGTGGGAGGGAGGGGGCGGAGCTCTCGAGGGCCGGGTTGGCTGCAGCTCAGGCTCTATATTGCGGAGTCTGCACTGGGCCCCAGGAGCTGAGGTGTCATCCCAGCCATTCTGCACTAGGAAATCTGGTCTGAAGTGCCGGGTGTGGAACCTCTGCATGCGGGACCCTAGGAGCACAGGAAATTAGACAAAGCACAAAGGATAAAAAAGGTTAGACTTGACTTTATTGCCCAGATTCTATTTTTATCTCCCAGGGATTTTTAATGGGCTTTGCTGGGGACAAACCCCTCCTCTGCCTTTTGTCCCATTCCTCATTCTTGGAGTGCTGAGGGTGCAGACCCTTCTTCTGTAACTGCTGAGTGCTGAGTTGGGAGCCCTCATACCCGGGGGCGAGGGTCAGAGCTTCTCCCCAGCAGCCTCCAGGTGACGTTGATTGTCCCCAGGCCCCCTGTCTCCCTGCTCGTCCACCTGAGCACCAGCATTGGAAGTGTTATAGATTCTAATGACCTTTAAGGGTCCAGGAAAGAGATGTGCAGAGACGCTGTGGGGGCCGGTTTCACCCCGCCCCACATTTGTTCGGCCACCTTAGGCTGACCGTTTCTGCCAGCCTAGATGCTCTGACCAGTAGTCTGCACTTTCTTCAATTAGGCCCCTGAATTAACGTACAAACAGCACCAGGTGTCAGAGCCCTGCCCGCTCAACTCCCAGACAGTCCAGGGTCAGTGGTGATCAAGGACCATGATGGCCACTGAGTCAACAGCCTTTTGAAGTAAACAGGAGTCCAGCCGGTCTTATTGGCCACCATCATCATGGTGTCTGTAGGCTTTTCTATGGTGACAGTGTGGTATACGGTTCCCCCGCCAAGATTATTAGCTCCCCTCTGGGTGCAGTAAGTCCTGCAAGCAGTAGTCTACTCTTTTGGGACACACTCTTGTTGTTTTATGAGAGAAACTCCAGGTCAAGTGATGTTCACACGAGTCGTCATGGTGCCCTGTTGCCCCCGGTTATCTCTCTGGATGTTGGAGTTGGAGGGTCTCCTCACTCGAGGTTGGTGTGCCCACGGAACGAACCCTGCAACTTCAGGGCATGGTTGGTGGTTAGGATCACCACGTGGGGTCCTTTTCCCTTAGGAGGGAGGTGGCCTTTTGGGCTGCTGATTTCCAGGTTTTTAGATACTGCCAGTATCTTGGCCAGATGTGGCAGTGGGCCAAACCCCTTGGTGACCGTAGTTTATCCTACCTGGATGGCATTCTTGCATTGTTCCATTTCAAGTGGTGCCAGATTTTGCACTAATTCTCCAATGGCGATTCACCTTTCACCGGGAATGTAAAGGTCAAAGGGTTTAGCTAAATTAGGGAGTTCCAGGGCAAGGGTCTGAATTGACTGCTCTTTCCATTCTTGAAAGGCCACTTCTGGATTCTATTCAAAAGGATCATCATCTTTTCCTTTCAGTGTTTCATATAGAGGCCCAGCTAGTAGACTGTAGTTAGGGATCCAGAAGCAGCAAACCCTGGCCTCCCCAGGAACCCCTAAGCTGTGTTCTAGTTTTAGAAAGGGGTAAGGCTGAAAATGGTTTCTTCCCTTTCCTGGGATGGGCTTCTCCGACCTTCTGTGAGAATGAAGCCCAGGCAGGTCACCGCAGTCTGTGATATTTGAGCTTTTTCTTGGACAACTTCTATCCTTTATTGGCTTGGTAGTTCAGAGGCCTCCTTAGTAGGGCTGGCGATCAGAATGTCGCCTGCGTACTGAAGGAGGATTTCCTTTTCCAGAGGTAGAACTTTTAGGTCTTTAGCTAAGCTTTTCCCAAAGATGGTGTGGGAATTTTTGCACCCTTGGGGCAAGACGGCCCGGAAGTATTGTTTTAGTTGTACGTTGAGTCCTGCCACTCACAAGCCAAAATTTCTTGTGACTCTGGGACTAATGGAATACAAAAGAAGGCATCATTGAAGACTAATACAGAATACCATGTCCTGGTGGTTGGTAGAATGACCAGCAGGGTGTAGGAATTAGGAGCAGCTGGAGGTATATCCTTGGTGGCTTCACTGACTGTCCTGACATCCTTTACCAGGTCCCCAGCAGCCCATGGGGCTCTCGTGGTCAGACCAATCCCAGAATATGGAGCTCACCTGGGCAGGTACCCCACCCCCACCCCAGCCCACGGGGCTCTCGTGGTCAGGCCCCTCCCAGGATACAGAGCTACCCTTGCAGGTACCGTGGCAGGGCTGGGCACACAGGAACTGTGCACATAGCCCTCATTGCAGAGCACCCCCTGCTCACCTGTCGCTCAGAGCTGACACAGAGCACCTCAGAGCAGGACTTGAACTAACAGACAGCAGCTGCGACAGGTCTGTGACCCTGGGCATCACTCTGTGCGGCCTCCCTCCACCTGGTCTTCCAGAGACTTCCACTGCACCCGGGGCACCAGGCCTCTGTCTCCAACCACCACCCACCCCTCCTCTCCCTGACTCCTGGGTTCCTCTCATTAGGAGAGGGTTTTCTTGAAGTTGTCTCCCACTCATGGGCCAGATAAAATGATTAGAAAACAAGCCAAAGCTGCAGCCCCTTGTCTATCCTGACTCTCAGGAGCCCACACCTGTTCCTTGGACCTGGCCGGTTCAGCAAGTTCCATTTTCTGCAACTGTGAGCCCCTGAGGGGTGATGATTGGCTGACCTGGGCAGCCTTACCATGCCGGCCAGCCCTCCCCAGGTGTGCCTGGGTTGAGATCAATATAAATACCACTCCAGGCAGCAAGAGCCCCTGCAGCCGTGCCTGACGCCATTTTCTCTGCCCTGTCAGCAGTCTCGGGGCTGGGCTGGTGGGAGGGAGTGAGAGGCCACGGCTTTGTGGGTGGCCCAGTGTGAGTGGGGCTCTGCTGGACTTTCTGCAGCAGTTGCCAGGCTGCCACCTGCTAAAGAAGAGGATGTGTCACCCATACCTGCTGCTGGAATTTCTCCCTGGGCAGAGGTGAGGAAGGAAAAAAGCAGTGGGGGCAGGGACAGGACGGGTATCTCAGGCAGGGAAATGGAAATCTTCCAGAAGAGCACCCAGGGCCAGGACCATCCTGGCTGGCCTGCAGGCACCAAGTCGGCCGGCATGCTGTCACTCGTGTGGCTCTATGGCCCTTCCTCTAGGCTTTCAAGTCCTTGTATATATTCAGGTGTTTTACCTGGGACGGGTGGGAATAGTTCAGCAGCAACTGGCCTGGGGCTCAGCTCACGTTTACTCACAGATGCCTCGGCACGGTGCCCCAGCTTTGCAATGAGGACGCTTGTTGCGTGGGGGCTGCTGGCTGAATGGGAGATGATTCCCCACCACTGACCAACTTCAGAATTGTTTACAACTGGAGCAAGTGCCCTGATACGGTTTTCCTCTGTGGAACTGGTGGGTTCTGTGTTTTTTTTCTCTTTTTCGTTTTTGGTTCAAGGTAGATTTTATTCCTCTTTTTTGTATTTACAGATATAAGCATGGAAATAATTTATTCATATAAATACATGTATGTGAAGGGAATAATTGTTTTTTCTGTTTTATTTTTTAAATTTTATTTCTTTCTAATTTTGAATTTTATTTTATATTTTTATACAGCAGGTTCTTATTGGTTATCTATTTTATACATATAAATGTATACATGCCAATCCCAGTCTCTCAACTCCTCCCACCACCACCCCCCCAACAGCTTTCCTCCCTTGTTGTCCATACGTTTGTTGTCTACATCTGTTGCTCTATTTATGCCTTGCAAAATGGTTAATCTGTACAGTTTTTCTAGGTTCCACATATATGCATGAATATACAAGATTTGTTTTTCTCTTTCTGACTTACTTCACTCTGTATGACAGTCTCTAGATCCATCAACGTCTCTACAAATGACCCAATTTCATTCCTTTTCATGGCTTAGTAATATTCCATTTTATATATGTACCACAGCTTTATGCATTCGTCTGTCGGTGGGCATTTAGGTTGCTTCCATTACCTCGATATTGTAAAGATTGAGGCAATGAACATTGCGGTGAATGTCTCTTTTTGATTTATGGTTTTGTCTGGGTATATGTCCAGTACTGGGATTGCTGTATCATATGGTAATTCTATTGTTAGTTTCTTAAGAAACTCCATATTGTTCTCCATAGTGACTGTATCAATTTATATTCCCAACAATAGTGGAAGAGGGTTCCTTTTGTCCACACCCTTTCCAGCATTTTTTGTTTGTAGATTTTCTGATGATGCCCATTCTATCAGGTGTGAGGTGATACCTCATTGTGGAGTCCATTTTGTTGAGCAAGGGGTAGGTCTTGTCTATTACATATTTGGCTTATGGAAGGGTATCTGTGCTAAATTCAAACTCTGGTTTTATGCAGCACCCCAACTCACCTTCCCCCTTAAGCAAGCATAAGTTGGTTTTCTAAACTTGAGACCCTGTTCTGTTTCGTAATTCACTTCATGTGTAGCCAAGTTCACATTCCGTGTATTAGTGATACCTTATGAGGTTTCTTTTTCTGTGTGACTTTTTTCACTTAGAATCACCGTGCCTCAATCCACTCATTATGCTGGTACGGGCCTGGTGACATAGTTTTCATTGCTGAGAGGTATTCTGTTGTACGTAAGTACCGCAACTTCTTTATCCATTATTTGCTATCTGGCATATTTAACTTGTGCTACAGAAGAGGTTCCTGTAAACAGAGCCATCCCAAATTTTGGGGTGGCTGTGTCTTTTTGATTTTAATTTCCCTAAGCTATAGGACCATAAGTGGAAGTGCCCTAGGCTCTGTTGCTTTGTTTTTTAGATGTTTCAGGAAACACCATACACTTCTCCCAAGAGACTGTTGGCAATTTACATCCCGTCCATCAGCATAACAACGCTCCCAGTTCTACATGCCTGCCTGCCTTTCTGGATTTTACACTTTTTTCAGATGGCCCTTTTGACCGGGGGGAAGTGAGACTTCATTGTAGTGCAGATTTCCTTTGCAAGCTTGCTTGGTTGGCCAAAAAGGGCGTATGCGTTTTTTCCTGAATATATTCAGGAAAAAACGCATACGCCCTTTTTGGCCAAGTGCATCATTGTCGACGTTCTGCCTCTTTTCCTATGCTTTAAATGCAATTCCAGTCTACCTCCTGAAATCGGTTTCCTGCAATTCTGCCCCGCTTTCAAGTCCTCTTGGCAGCCTTACTTCAGTATATTTTTGGACGATAGCTGTCATTTATAACTCTGCAGGTTTGTGAATTACAGTGCCCCTGAGCTCCTTTCTTCAACTCGCTTTCTTGTGAGCTGGCCGCAACACCGCAGGATTGCTTCAGGCCCTAATCTGGTTCCGGCACGGCACGCTGAGCCTTTGGTTAATTCCTCTTCCTGGTGGGAAATGAGAGTTAAATTTACCCGTCCATACAACTCCAACTAGTCTCTCATTGGCTCTCCCTATTCCTGTTCATCTTCCGCAGAATTTGCAAACTGGGCCAAACAGGAGGTTAAAGGCACTGACTCTCCAAGTCGGGAGAGTGTTAGTAAAGCGTCTGGAATGTTGCACCCGAGTACCAGGGGACGAGAACTGAGACATATTGGAACACGTCTCCCGATCACACGGTTGATCATACTCTGGGTTCCACATGCATGTTTTAGCTGAAGGAAGAATCCCTTAAACCTGGAGAGTTGAGACCCGTGGAATGGGTACCATGCAATATGACTTCAAAGGGTCTTCATTTGCTCACCGAACCTCTCCAATCCTTTCACTGCTGCGTTTATGCCCCTGTGCACATGCTTGATTCTCTTTCGGAGACATACCAATCCATAGGTTTTAAGATACTTACTAGTCAGGTACATTCTTAGGCGTTTAATATGGGGTGTTGAGTCCATTTCACTGAGCAAGGAGTAGCTCTTGTCTATTCCATATTTCGCTTAAGGAACTTTCTCTGTGCTCATTTCAATCTCTGGTTTTATGCAGCACCCCAACTCACCTTTCCCCTTAAGCAAGCATAAGTTGGTTTTCTAAATTTGAGAGCCTGTTCTGTTTTGTAATCCAGTTCCTGTGTAGCCAAGTTTACATTCCGTGTATTAGTAGTATCTTATGATGTTTCTTTTTCTGTGTGACTTATTTCAGTTAGAATCATCATACATGAATCCACTCATTATGCTGCTATGGGCCTGAAGACATAGATTTCTTTGCTGAGTGATATTGCATTGTACGTAAGTACCACAACTTCTTTATCCATTTTTCACTTTCTGTGATATTGAACTTGTACCGTAAACGAGGTTCTTGTAAACAGAGCCATCCCAAACTTTGCTGTGGCTGTGTCTTTTAGATTTTAATTTCCCTAAGCTATAGGACCATAAGTGGAAGTGCCCTAGGCTCTGTTGCTTTGTTTTTTAGATGTTTCAGGAAACACCATACACTTCTCCCGAGTGGCTGTTGGCAGTTTACATCCCGCCCATCAGCATAACAAGGCTCCCAGTTCTCCATAGCCTGTCCTGCCTTTCTGGATTTTACACTTTTTTCAGATGGCCCTTTTGACCAGGGGGAAGTGAGACTTCATTGTAGTGCAGATTTCCTTTGTAAGCTTGCTTTGTTGGCCAAAAAGGGCGTATGCGTTTTTTCCTGAATATATTCAGGAAAAAACGCATACGCCCTTTTTGGCCAAGTTCATCATTGTCGAAGTTCTGCCTCTTTTCCTATGCTTTAAATGCAGTTCCAGTCTACCTCCTGAAATCGGTTGCCTGCAATTCTGCCCCGCTTTCAAGTGCTCTTGGCAGCCTTACTTCAGTATATTTTTGGACGATAGCTGTCATTTATAACTCTGCAGGTTTGTGAATTACAGTGCCCCTGAGCTCCTTTCTTCAACTCGCTTTCTTGTGAGCTGGCCGTAACACCGCAGGATTGCTACAGGCCCTAATCTGGTTCCGGCACGGCACGCTGAGCCTTTGATTAATTCCTCTTCCTGGTGGGAAATGAGAGTTAAATTTGCCCGTCCAGACACCTGCAGCTAGTCTCTCATTGGTTCTCCCTATTCCTGTTCATCTTCCGCAGAAGTTGCAAACTGGGCCAAACAGGAGTTTAAAGGCACTGACTCTCCAAGTCGGGAGAGTGTTAGTAAAGCGTCTGGAATGTTGCACCCGAGTACCAGGAGACGAGAATTGAGACATATTGGAACACGTCTCCCGATCACACGGTTGATCATACTCTGGGTTCCACATGCATGTTTTAGCTGAAGGAAGAATCCCTTAAACCTGGAGAGTTGAGACCCGTGGAATGGGTACCATGCAATATGATTTCAAAGGGTCTTCATTTGCTCACCGAACCTCTCCAATCCTATCACTGCTGCGTTTATGCCCCTGTACACACGCTTGATTCTCTTTTGGAGACATAGCAATCTATAGGATTTAAGATACTTACTAGTCAGGTACATTCTTAGACGTTTAATATGCGGTGTTGAGTCCATTTCGTTGAGCAAGGAGTAGCTCTTGTCTATTCCATATTTGGCTTAAGGAACTTTATCTGTGCTCATTTCAGTCTCTGGTTTTATGCAGCACCCCAACTCACCTTTCCCCTTAAGCAAGCATAAGTTGGTTTTCTACATTTGAGAACCTGTTCTGTTTTGTAATCCAGTTCCTGTGTAGCCAAGTTTACATTCCGTGTATTAGTGATATCTTATGATGTTTCTTTTTCTGTGTGACTTATTTCAGTTAGAATCATCATACCTGAATCCACTCATTATGCTGCTACGGGCCTGATGACATAGATTTCATTGCTGAGTGATATTGCATTGTATGTAAGTACCACAACTTCTTTATCCATTTTTCGCTTTCTGCGATATTGAACTTGTACCGTAAACGAGGTTCTTGTAAACAGAGCCGTCCCAAACTTTGGGGTGGCTGTGTCTTTTTGATTTTAATTTCCCTAAGCTATAGGACCATAAGTGGAAGTGCCCTAGACTCTGTTGCTTTGTTTTTTAGATGTTTCGGGAAACACCATACACTTCTCCCCAGTGGCTGCTGGCAATTTACATCCCGCCCATCAGCATAACAAGGCTCCCAGTTCTCCATGGCCTGTCCTGCCTTTCTGGATTTTACACTTTTTTCAGATGGCCCTTTTGACCGGGGGGAAGTGAGACTTCATTGTAGTGCAGATTTCCTTTGCAAGCTTGCTTGGTTGGCCAAAAAGGGCGTATGCGTTTTTTCCTGAATATATTCAGGAAAAAACGCATACGCCCTTTTTGGCCAAGTGCATCATTGTCGACGTTCTGCCTCTTTTCCTATGCTTTAAATGCAATTCCAGTCTACCTCCTGAAATCGGTTTCCTGCAATTCTGTTCCTTGCTTTCAATGCCTCTTCATAGCCTTACCTCAATATATTTTTTGAATATATTTGGCCTTTATAACTCTGTAGGTTTTTGAATTGCAGTGGCCCTTAGCTCCATTTTTCAGCTCTTATTTTTTTGATCGTGCCTCATAACCGCAGGATTGCTTCTGGCCCTATTTTTCTTCTGGGGCACCTTGCTGTGCCTTTGGTTTATTCTTCTTACTGATGTTAAATTAGAGTGACATGTGCCCATTGAAACCACTACAGCTAGTTTCTCACTGGTTCCCCCTATTCCCATTCATCCTCCGCACTAACTGCAGACTGTGCGATACCAGAACTTAAAGGCATTGACTCTCCATGTGGGGATGTTTTTAGTAAAGCGGCTGGAATGTCGATCCGGAGTCCCAGGAGAGGAAAAATGAGGTGCATTTTAGAAACCTTTCCCGATCATATGGTATACCAGTCGCTGGGTTTCCCAAGCATGGTTTAGCTGTAGGAAGATTCCCTTCAACCTGGAGTGTTGGGACCCTTGGAATGAGTAGCATGAAGTATTGCATTAAACTTTTGGCAGTTGCTCACCAAAGCTCACCAATCCTCTCATCCCCAAGTGTCCAGCCTTATGTCTCATCCAGCTGTGGGTTTACATGTGGTCAATCCAGGTTGCATCACAGCCCCTGAGCAAATTTTGTAAGAATTTTTCTCTCTTTCATTGTTTCTGCGTTTTGTTTTTAAAATTTATTTCTATAATGGGGTTTAGCTCATTTTCACTGCTGTGTTTGTGCCGCTCTGCACACATTTGATTCCCTTATGGAGATATATCAATACATGGGTTTTAAGATTCTTATTACTCAGATATATTTCTCTGCGGTGTATAGGGTGTGTTGAGGCCAGTTCATTGAGCAAGGTGTAGATCTTGTCTAATATCTATTTGGTTTATTGAACGGTATCTGTGCTAATTTCAAACTCTGGTTTTATGCATCACCCCACCTCTCCTTTCCCCTTAAGCTGACATAAGTGTGTTTTCTAAATGTGAGACACTGTTCTGTTCTGTAATTCATTTCTTGTGCAGCCATATTTATCCTCCCTCTATAAGTGATATCTTATGATATGTTTCTTTTTCTGTTTGACTTATTTCAAGTAGTATTATCGGACCTAAATCCACTCTTTATCCTTCTACTAACCTTATTACATTGATTTCATGGTGAAGAGATATTCCATTGTACATAAGTACCACATCTTCTTTATCCATTGTTCTCTTTCCTGGGATATTTAAGGTGTACTGAAGTTGAGGTTCTTGTAAACAGAGTAGCCCTAAACTGTGGTGTGCTTGTGTCTTGTTGATTTTTAGACTTCCCTAGATATACTCCCATGATTGGAAGTGTCCTATGCTCTGTAGCTCTGTTTTTTAGATGATTTAGGAACCACCATACACTTCTCCAGAGTGGCTCTCGGCAGTTCACACACTGCCCATCAGCGTATAAAGGCTCCCTCTTCTCCATGGCCAGTCCTGCATTTCTGGTTTTTACAATTTTTTAGGATGGCCCTTTTGACCGGTGGGAAATGAGACTTCTTTGTTGTGCACATTTGCATTGCTTGCTTTCTTCCTTGCCCATAAAGTGTGTATGCGTTTTTTCCTGGATATAATCAGGAAAAAATGCATACGCCCTTTTGGGCCACTGCATCATTGTCTAGATTCTGCCGCTTTTCATGTGCTTTAAAGACGAGTCCAATCTATCTCTTGAAATCTGTTTCTTGCAATTCTGTCTTGCATTCAGATCCTCTTCTTTGCCTTACCTCAACATATTTTTGGACGTTAGTTTTCATTTATAACTCTGCAGGTTTGTGAATTGCAGTGACCCTGAGCTCCATTTTTTATGTTGCTCTTTTGTGAGCTGGCCTCAAACCCGCAGGATTGCTTCAGGCCCTATTTTGGCTCCGGCGAGGCGGGCTGAGCCTTTTTTCAATTCTTATTCTTAATGGGAAATTAGAGTGATATGTGCCCGTCCAAACCCCTACAACTATTCTCTCATTGGTTCCCCCTCTTCCCGTTCATCCTCCTCACAATTTGCAAAATGTGTGAAACAGAAGTTGAAATGTGCTGATTCTCCAAGTGGGGAGATTCTAAGTAACGTGGCTGGAATGGTGAACAGGAGCACCAGGAGAGGATAAATGAGCTGCATTTTAGACACATCTCCCGATCACATGGTGTACTGTCCTCTGGGTTTTCCATGCATGTTTTAGCTGTAGGAAGATCCCTTGAACCTGCAGATTTGGGACCCATTGAATGGGTACCAGGTAGTATTACTTTAAAGGGTGTGCATTTCCTCACCCAACCTCACATTTCTCTTAGTGCAAACAGTTTCCAGCCTTATGTCTCATCCTGCTGTGGGTCTAGATGTGTTCAATCCATGTTGCATCACCGTCCCTGAGGAAAAGTTGTAAGA
This sequence comes from Orcinus orca, assembly GCF_937001465.1. NCBI lineage: Eukaryota > Metazoa > Chordata > Mammalia > Artiodactyla > Delphinidae > Orcinus > Orcinus orca. The sequence goes on along the minus strand of NW_026043749.1, from coordinate 157,635 downwards.
GGTTTTCTCTGTCTCTCTGTCGTTTATTTTTTCAATTTATTACTATATTGGTTACAGCTGATTTTCAAAGCTCTGTTTCTTGCTGCTGTACATCCACTTGATTCACGTACAGAGAGACATCAGTAAATTCTTTTTCAGATTCTTACCAGTCGTATATATTCTTTTCCGGTGACTTGAGTGTGCTGAGTGCAGTTCTTTCAGCTACCGTGTAGGTCTTGTTGATTATCAGTTTGGTATTTGAAATGGTATCTTTGCTAATTTCAACCTCCTGGATGATGCCCCACCCCTCCCCACCTTTCCCGTTTAGCAGCCTTATGCGTGCTTTCTACATATTTGACTATGTTTTTGTTTTGTAATTTATTTCATGTGTAGCCATTTTGGATTCCACCTTTAAGTGATATCTTATGATATGTGTCTTTTTCTTTTTGAATTATGTCACTTAGAATGATCATACGTAACTCCTCCGGAGTTGTTACAACTGGCCATATTTCATTGATTTCCAGGCTGAATAATATTCCACTCTACCTAAGTACCACATCTCTATCCATTTTTTCTCTCCAGAGACATTTAAGTTATATCCTAGTCGAGGATCTTTTAAACAGAGAGGGGGTAAACATTGGGGTGCCTGTGTCCTCTCGATTTTTGTTTTTCCCAAGATATACGCCCATGAGTGCAAGTGCCCTATGCTCTGTAGCTCATTTTTTAGATGGTTTAGTAAACACAATACACTTCTCCAGAATGGCCGTTGGCAATATACATTTCCACTGTAAGTCTCACAGGGCTCCCTCTTCTCCTTGCCCTGTCCTGCATTTCTGTTGTTTATGCTTTATGAGGATGGCTCTTCTGACTGATGCGAAGTGATATCTTTTGTAGTATTGACTTCCAGTGCCCACCTGTTTGGTTGGCTAAAAAAGTGTATGCCCTTTTCTTGAATATATACAGAAAAAAACGCATACACCCTTTGTGGCCAACTGCAATGTTGGCAATGTTCAGCTCCTTTTCTTGTGCTTAATGGCGAGTCCTTTCTACCTCCTCAAATCCCTTTCCTGCCATTCTCCCTTGCTTACAAGTCCTTTTCTCTGACTTTCCTCAAGACATTTTTCAGTGATGGATATTTTCAACTCTGCAGTTTCGTGAATTTTACTGCCCCTGAGTTCCATTGTTCAACTTGTGTTTATGGGAACTGGTCACAAAGCAGTGGGATTTCCTCAAGCCCTATACTGTTTCCATGGGCAACCCTAGCCTTTGGTCAATTCGTCTTCCTGATTGGAAATTAGAGTGACATGTGCCTGTCTGAACACCTAGGACTTGTCTCTCATTGTTCCTCATCCTTCCGCTTCATCCTCTGGACAAATTCCAAACTGTACGCAACAGGATGTTGACAGTGCTGACCTCTCCAAGTGGGGAGACTGTTAGTAAAGACGCTGGAGGGGTGAACCCGAGCACCAGGAGATGAGGAGATGAGATGCCTTTTCCAAACTCTTCCCGATCAGACGGTATACCATCCTCTGGGTGTGACAGACATGTTTTAGCAGTAGGAAGAGTCCCATTCATGTAAGGAGAACACCAGGGCTTTTTCAAAATCAGTGTCTCCCCGAAACCCAAACTGGGGAATTTTTTAAGCTACGGCTACACATATGTTCATTAAGGGCCTTGGGAAGTAGGCAGAGTCCAAACTTTAGATGATTGAAGTCTTCAGGGTCAGAAGCACTCACCACCAGCTTCCCTTAGGTTACACTTTAACTGTCATTGATAGATGATGTCAATAAAAATATCTATTCTTTTTCAGATTATTTCCCCTTATAGGTTATTGCAAAATGTTGAGTGTAGTTCCCTGTGCTATACAGTAGTTCCTTGTTGATGATCTATTTTATACATAGCAGTGTGTATGTGTTAATCCCAAACTGTTAATTTATCCCTCCTCCCACCTTTCCCCTTTGGTAATAATAAATTATAAGATTTTATACTTCTCAGAAATGGGGGAGCTGAAAGAGAGGTATCATTTTCAATGGAAAAGCATTTAAAACAAGATTGAAGCTTTAACCAAGATTATTAGATGTACATCCTTGGAAAGAAATCACTTCGTTTCTCTAATATTGACCTGACAAATAAGACAAACCTTTTCACTGAACTTGCTTATAATAAAGTGATGGAAATATCAAATGGAAGTGTTAGAAACATCTTATTTTACCCGAGCCTTATACACTGTTCTATGTTAACTACAGTTGTCTCACACATCTGTTCATTGAGGTTACAATAGTCTCAATTTCTGTTACTGATCCTCCAGAGTGGACCCCAACAAGTGTCCCCCTGCCCAGTGTCATTGGGGCCAACAGATCGAGACTGAGTTTGGTTCACAAGCAAAGGAAACTTTATATTTTGATCAGAGAATGGAGAGGTGAGAGCATGCACTACCCCATGGGCTGTGGGCTGGGCTGCTGTGTAGAGATCCTGTCAGAGTCAGTGGGAGGGAGGGGGCGGAGCTCTTGAGGGCCGGGTTGGCTGCAGCTCAGGCTCTATATTGCGGAGTCTGCACTGGGCCCCAGGAGCTGAGGTGTCGTCCCAGCCATTCTGCACTAGGAAATCTGGTCTGAAGTGCCGGGTGTGGAACCTCTGCATGCGGGACCCTAGGAGCACAGGAAATTAGACAAAGCACAAAGGATAAAAAAGGTTAGACTTGACTTTATTGCCCAGATTCTATTTTTATCTCCCAGGGATTTTTAATGGGCTTTGCTGGGGACAAACCCCTCCTCTGCCTTTTGTCCCGTTCCTCATTCTTGGAGTGCTGAGGGTGCAGACCCTTCTTCTGTAACTGCTGAGTGCTGAGTTGGGAGCCCTCATACCCGGGGGCGAGGGTCAGAGCTTCTCCCCAGCAGCCTCCAGGTGACGTTGATTGTCCCCAGGCCCCCTGTCTCCCTGCTCGTCCACCTGAGCACCAGCATTGGAAGTGTTATAGATTCTAATGACCTTTAAGGGTCCAGGAAAGAGATGTGCAGAGACGCTGTGGGGGCCGGTTTCACCCCGCCCCACATTTGTTCGGCCACCTTAGGCTGACCGTTTCTGCCAGCCTAGATGCTCTGACCAGTAGTCTGCGCTTTCTTCAATTAGGCCCCTGAATTAACGTACAAACAGCACCAGGTGTCAGAGCCCTGCCCGCTCAACTCCCAGACAGTCCAGGGTCAGTGGTGATCAAGGACCATGATGGCCACTGAGTCAACAGCCTTTTGAAGTAAACAGGAGTCCAGCCGGTCTTATTGACCACCATCATCACGGTGTCTGTAGGCTTTTCTATGGTGACAGTGTGGTATACGGTTACCCCGCCAAGATTATTAGCTCCCCTCTGGGTGCAGTAAGTCCTGCAAGCAGTAGTCTACTCTTTTGGGACACACTCTTGTTGTTTTATGAGAGAAACTCCAGGTCAAGTGATGTTCACACGAGTCGTCATGGTGCCCTGTTGCCCCCGGTTATCTCTCTGGATGTTGGAGTTGGAGGGTCTCCTCACTCGAGGTTGGTGTGCCCACGGAGCGAACCCTGCAACTTCAGGGCATGGTTGGTGGTTAGGATCACCACGTGGGGTCCTTTTCCCTTAGGAGGGAGGTGGCCTTTTGGGCTGCTGATTTCCAGGTTTTTAGATACTGCCAGTATCTTGGCCAGATGTGGCAGTGGGCCAAACCCCTTGGTGACCGTAGTTTATCCTACCTGGATGGCATTCTTGCATTGTTCCATTTCAAGTGGTGCCAGATTTTGCACTAATTCTCCAATGGCGATTCACCTTTCACCGGGAATGTAAAGGTCAAAGGGTTTAGCTAAATTAGGGAGTTCCAGGGCAAGGGTCTGAATTGACTGCTCTTTCCATTCTTGAAAGGCCACTTCTGGATTCTATTCAAAAGGATCATCATCTTTTCCTTTCAGTGTTTCATATAGAGGCCCAGCTAGTAGACTGTAGTTAGGGATCCAGAAGCAGCAAACCCTGGCCTCCCCAGGAACCCCTAAGCTGTGTTCTAGTTTTAGAAAGGGGTAAGGCTGAAAATGGTTTCTTCCCTTTCCTGGGATGGGCTTCTCCGACCTTCTGTGAGAATGAAGCCCAGGCAGGTCACCGCAGTCTGTGATATTTGAGCTTTTTCTTGGACAACTTCTATCCTTTATTGGCTTGGTAGTTCAGAGGCCTCCTTAGTAGGGCTGGCGATCAGAATGTCGTCTGCGTACTGAAGGAGGATTTCCTTTTCCAGAGGTAGAACTTTTAGGTCTTTAGCTAAGCTTTTCCCAAAGATGGTGTGGGAATTTTTGCACCCTTGGGGCAAGACGGCCCGGAAGTATTGTTTTAGTTGTACGTTGAGTCCTGCCACTCACAAGCCAAAATTTCTTGTGACTCTGGGACTAATGGAATACAAAAGAAGGCATCATTGAAGACTAATACAGAATACCATGTCCTGGTGGTTGGTAGAATGACCAGCAGGGTGTAGGAATTAGGAGCAGCTGGAGGTATATCCTCGGTGGCTTCACTGACTGTCCTGACATCCTTTACCAGGTCCCCAGCAGCCCATGGGGCTCTCGTGGTCAGACCAATCCCAGAATATGGAGCTCACCTGGGCAGGTACCCCACCCCCACCCCAGCCCACGGGGCTCTTGTGGTCAGGCCCCTCCCAGGATACAGAGCTACCCTTGCAGGTACCGTGGCAGGGCTGGGCACACAGGAACTGTGCACATAGCCCTCATTGCAGAGCACCCTCTGCTCACCTGTCGCTCAGAGCTGACACAGAGCACCTCAGAGCAGGACTTGAACTAACAAACAGCAGCTGCGACAGGTCTGTGACCCTGGGCATCACTCTGTGCGGCCTCCCTCCACCTGGTCTTCCAGAGACTTCCACTGCACCCGGGGCACCAGGCCTCTGTCTCCAACCACCACCCACCCCTCCTCTCCCTGACTCCTGGGTTCCTCTCATTAGGAGAGGGTTTTCTTGAAGTTGTCTCCCACTCATGGGCCAGATAAAATGATTAGAAAACAAGCCAAAGCTGCAGCCCCTTGTCTATCCTGACTCTCAGGAGCCCACACCTGTTCCTTGGACCTGGCCGGTTCAGCAAGTTCCATTTTCTGCAACTGTGAGCCCCTGAGGGGTGATGATTGGCTGACCTGGGCAGCCTTACCATGCCGGCCAGCCCTCCCCAGGTGTGCCTGGGTTGAGATCAATATAAATACCACTCCAGGCAGCAAGAGCCCCTGCAGCCGTGCCTGACGCCATTTTCTCTGCCCTGTCAGCAGTCTCGGGGCTGGGCTGGTGGGAGGGAGTGAGAGGCCACGGCTTTGTGGGTGGCCCAGTGTGAGTGGGGCTCTGCTGGACTTTCTGCAGCAGTTGCCAGGCTGCCACCTGCTAAAGAAGAGGATGTGTCACCCATACCTGCTGCTGGAATTTCTCCCTGGGCAGAGGTGAGGAAGGAAAAAAACAGTGGGGGCAGGGACAGGACGGGTATCTCAGGCAGGGAAATGGAAATCTTCCAGAAGAGCACCCAGGGCCAGGACCATCCTGGCTGGCCTGCAGGCACCAAGTCGGCCGGCATGCTGTCACTCGTGTGGCTCTATGGCCCTTCCTCTAGGCTTTCAAGTCCTTGTATATATTCAGGTGTTTTACCTGGGACGGGTGGGAATAGTTCAGCAGCAACTGGCCTGGGGCTCAGCTCACGTTTACTCACAGATGCCTCGGCACGGTGCCCCAGCTTTGCAATGAGGACGCTTGTTGCGTGGGGGCTGCTGGCTGAATGGGAGATGATTCCCCACCACTGACCAACTTCAGAATTGTTTACAACTGGAGCAAGTGCCCTGATACGGTTTTCCTCTGTGGAACTGGTGGGTTCTGTGTTTTTTTTCTCTTTTTCGTTTTTGGTTCAAGGTAGATTTTATTCCTCTTTTTTGTATTTACAGATATAAGCATGGAAATAATTTATTCATATAAATACATGTATGTGAAGGGAATAATTGTTTTTTCTGTTTTATTTTTTAAATTTTATTTCTTTCTAATTTTGAATTTTATTTTATATTTTTATACAGCAGGTTCTTATTGGTTATCTATTTTATACATATAAATGTATACATGCCAATCCCAGTCTCTCAACTCCTCCCACCACCACCCCCCCAACAGCTTTCCCCCCTTGTTGTCCATACGTTTGTTGTCTACATCTGTTGCTCTATTTATGCCTTGCAAAATGGTTAATCTGTACAGTTTTTCTAGGTTCCACATATATGCATGAATATACAAGATTTGTTTTTCCCTTTCTGACTTACTTCACTCTGTATGACAGTCTCTAGATCCATCGACGTCTCTACAAATGACCCAATTTCATTCCTTTTCATGGCTTAGTAATATTCCATTTTATATATGTACCACAGCTTTATGCATTCGTCTGTCGGTGGGCATTTAGGTTGCTTCCATTACCTCGATATTGTAAAGATTGAGGCAATGAACATTGCGGTGAATGTCTCTTTTTGATTTATGGTTTTGTCTGGGTATATGTCCAGTACTGGGATTGCTGTATCATATGGTAATTCTATTGTTAGTTTCTTAAGAAACTCCATATTGTTCTCCATAGTGACGGTATCAATTTATATTCCCAACAATAGTGGAAGAGGGTTCCTTTTCTCCACACCCTTTCCAGCATTTTTTGTTTGTAGATTTTCTGATGATGCCCATTCTATCAGGTGTGAGGTGATACCTCATTGTGGAGTCCATTTTGTTGAGCAAGGGGTAGGTCTTGTCTATTACATATTTGGCTTATGGAAGGGTATCTGTGCTAAATTCAAACTCTGGTTTTATGCAGCACCCCAACTCACCTTCCCCCTTAAGCAAGCATAAGTTGGTTTTCTAAACTTGAGACCCTGTTCTGTTTTGTAACTCAGTTCATGTGTAGCCAAGTTCACATTCCGTGTATTAGTGATACCTTATGAGGTTTCTTTTTCTGTGTGACTTTTTTCACTTAGAATCACCGTGCCTCAATCCACTCATTAAGCTGGTACGGGCCTGGTGACATAGTTTTCATTGCTGAGAGGTATTCTGTTGTACGTAAGTACCGCAACTTCTTTATCCATTATTTGCTATCTGGCATATTTAACTTGTGCTACAGAAGAGGTTCCTGTAAACAGAGCCATCCCAAATTTTGGGGTGGCTGTGTCTTTTTGATTTTAATTTCCCTAAGCTATAGGACCATAAGTGGAAGTGCCTTAGGCTCTGTTGCTTTGTTTTTTAGATGTTTCAGGAAACACCATACACTTCTCCCGAGTGGCTGTTGGCAATTTACATCCCACCCATCAGCATAACAAGGCTCCCAGTTCTCCATGGCCTGTCCTGCCTTTCTGGATTTTACACATTTTTCTGATGGCCCTTTTGACCGGGGGGAAGTGAGACTTCATTGTAGTGCAGATTTCCTTTGCAAGCTTGCTTGGTTGTCCAAAAAGTGCGTATGCATTTTTTCCTGAATATATTCAGGAAAAAACGCATACGCCCTTTTTAGCCAAGTGCATCATTGTCGACGTTCTGCCTCTTTTCCTATGCTTTAAATGCAATTCCAGTCTACCTCCTGAAATCGGTTTCCTGCAATTCTGCCCCGCTTTCAAGTCCTCTTGGCAGCCTTACTTCAGTATATTTTTGGACGATAGCTGTCATTTATAACTCTGCAGGTTTGTGAATTACAGTGCCCCTGAGCTCCTTTCTTCAACTCGCTTTCTTGTGAGCTGGCCGCAACACCGCAGGATTCTTTCAGGCCCTAATTTGGTTCCGGCGCGGCACGCTGAGCCTTTGGTTAATTCCTCTTCCTGGTGGGAAATGAGAGTTAAATTTCCCCGTCCAGACACCTCCAGCTAGTCTCTCATTGGTTCTCCCTATTCCTGTTCATCTTCTGCAGAAATTGCAAACTGGGCCAAACAGGAGGTTAAAGGCACTGACTCTCCAAGTCGGGAGAGTGTTAGTAAAGCGTCTGGAACGTTGCACCCGAGTACCAGGGGACGAGAACTGAGACATATTTGAACACGTCTCCCGATCACACGGTTGATCATACTCTGGGTTCCACATGCATGTTTTAGCTGAAGGAAGAATCCCTTAAACCTGGAGAGTTGAGACCCGTGGAATGGGTACCATGCAATATGACTTCAAAGGGTCTTCATTTGCTCACCGAACCTCTCCAATCCTATCACTGCTGCGTTTATGCCCCTGTACACACGCTTGATTCTCTTTCGGAGACATACCAGTCCATAGGTTTTAAGATACTTACTAGTCAGGTACATTCTTAGGCGTTTAATATGCGGTGTTGAGTCCATTTGGTTGAGCAAGGAGTAGCTCTTGTCTATTCCATATCTGGCATAAGGAACTTTATCTGTGCTCATTTCAATCTCTGGTTTTATGCAGCACCCCAACTCACCTTTCCCCTTAAGCAAGCATAAGTTGGTTTTCTAAATTTGAGACCCTGTTCTGTTTTGTAATTCAGTTCCTGTGTAGCCAAGTTTACATTCCGTGTATTAGTGATATCTTATGATGTTTCTTTTTCTGTGTGACTTAATTCAGTTAGAATCATCATACCTGAATCCACTCATTATGCTGCTACGGGCCTGATGACATAGATTTCATTGCTGAGTGATATTGCATTGTATGTAAGTACCACAACTTCTTTATCCATTTTTCGCTTTCTGCGATATTGAACTTGTACCGTAAACGAGGTTCTTGTAAACAGAGCCGTCCCAAACTTTGGGGTGGCTGTGTCTTTTTGATTTTAATTTCCCTAAGCTATAGGACCATAAGTGGAAGTGTCCTAGACTCTGTTGCTTTGTTTTTTAGATGTTTCAGGAAACACCATACACTTCTCCCCAGTGGCTGTTGGCAATTTACATCCCGTCCATCAGCATAACAAGGCTCCCAGTTCTCCATGGCCTGTCCTGCCTTTCTGGATTTTACACTTTTTTCAGATGGCCCTTTTGACCTGGGGGAAGTGCGACTTCATTGTAGTGCAGATTTCCTTTGCAAGCTTGCTTGGTTGGCCAAAAAGGGCTTATGCGTTTTTTCCTGAATATATTCAGGAAAAAACGCATACGCCCTTTTTGGCCAAGTGCATCATTGTCGACGTTCTGCCTCTTTTCCTATGCTTTCAATGCAATTCCAGTCTACCTCCTGAAATCGGTTTCCTGCAATTCTGCCCCGCTTTCAAGTCCTCTTGGCAGCCTTACTTCAGTATATTTTTGGACGATAGCTGTCATTTATAACTCTGCAGGTTTGTCAATTACAGTGCCCCTGAGCTCCTTTCTTCAACTCGCTTTCTTGTGAGCTGGCCGCAACACCGCAGGATTGCTTCAGGCCCTAATCTGGTTCCGGCACGGCACGCTGAGCCTTTGGTTAATTCCTCTTCCTGGTGGGAAATGAGAGTTAAATTTGCCCGTCCAGACACCTGCAGCTAGTCCCTCATTTGTTCTCCCTATTCCTGTTCATCTTCCGCAGAAATTGCAAACTGGGCCAAACAGGAGGTTAAAGGCACTGACTCTCCAAGTCGGGAGAGTGTTAGTAAAGCGTCTGGAATGTTGCACCCGAGTACCAGGGGACGAAAACTGAGACATATTTGAACACGTCTCCCGATCACACGGTTGATCATACTCTGGGTTCCACATGCATGTTTTAGGTGAAGGAAGAATCCCTTAAACCTGGAGAGTTGAGACCCGTGGAATGGGTACCATGCAATATGACTTCAAACGGTCTTCATTTGCTCACCGAACCTCTCCAGTCCTATCACTGCTGCTTTTATGCCCCTGTACACACGCTTGATTCTCTTTCAGAGACATAGCAATCTATAGGTTTTAAGATAGTTACTAGTCATGTACATTCTTAGGTGTTTAATATGGGGTGTTGAGTCCATTTTGTTGAGCAAGGAGTAGCTCTTCTCTATTCCATATTTGGCTTCAGGAACTTTATCTGTGCTCATTTCAATCCCAGGTTTTATGCAGCTCCCCAACTGACCTTTCCCCTTAAGCAAGCATATTGGTTTTCTAAATTTGAGAACCTGTTCTGTTTTGTAATCCAGTTCCTGTGTAGCCAAATTTACATTCCGTGCATTAGTGATATCTTATGTTGTTTCTCTTTCTGTGTGACTTATTTCAGTTAGAATCATCATACCTGAATCCACTCATTATGCTGCTACGGGCCTGATGTCACAGATTTCATTGCTGAGTGATATTGCATTGTACGTAAGTACCACAACTTCTTTATCCATTTTTCGCTTTCTGCGATATTGAATTTGTACCGTAAACGAGGTTCTTGTAAACAGAGCCGTCCCAAACATTGGGGTGGCTGTGTCTTTTTGATTTTAATTTCCCTTAGCCATAGGACCATATGTGGAAGTGCCCTAGGCTCTCTTGCTTTGTTTTTTACATGTTTCGGGAAACACCATACACTTCTCCCCAGTGGCTGTTGGCAATTTACATCCCGCCCATCAGCATAACAAGGCTCCCAGTTCTCCATGGCCTGTCCTGCCTTTCTGGATTTTACACTTTTTTCTGATGGCCCTTTTGACCGGGGGGAAGTGAGATTTCATTGTAGTGCAGATTTCCTTTGCAAGCTTGCTTGGTTGTCCAAAAAGTGCGTATGCATTTTTTCCTGAATATATTCAGGAAAAAACGCATACGCCCTTTTTAGCCAAGTGCATCATTGTCGACGTTCTGCCTCTTTTCCTATGCTTTAAATGCAATTCCAGTCTACCTCCTGAAATCGGTATCCTGCAATTCTGCCCCGCTTTCAAGTCCTCTTGGCAGCCTTACTTCAGTATATTTTTGGACGATAGCTGTCATTTATAACTCTGCAGGTTTGTGAATTACAGTGCCCCTGAGCTCCTTTCTTCAACTCGCTTTCTTGTGAGCTGGCCGCAACACCGCAGGATTCCTTCAGGCCCTAATTTGGTTCCGGCACGGCACGCTGAGCCTTTGGTTAATTCCTCTTCCTGGTGGGAAATGAGAGTTAAATTTGCCCGTCCAGACACCTCCAGCTAGTCTCTCATTGGTTCTCCCTATTCCTGTTCATCTTCCGCAGAAATTGCAAACTGGCCAAACAGGAGGTTAAAGGCACTGACTCTCCAAGTCGGGAGAGTGTTAGTTAAAGCGTCTGGAACGTTGCACCCCGAGTACCAGGGGACGAGAACTGAGACATATTTGAACACGTCTCCCGATCACACGGTTGATCATACTCTGGGTTCCACATGCATGTTTTAGCTGAAGGAAGAATCCCTTAAACCTGGAGAGTTGAGACCCGTGGAATGGGTACCATGCAATATGACTTCAAAGGGTCTTTCATTTGCTCACCGAACCTCTCCAGTCCTATCACTGCTGCGTTTATGCCCCTGTACACACGCTTGATTCTCTTTCGGAGACATACCAATCCATAGGTTTTAAGATACTTACTAGTCAGGTACATTCTTAGGCGTTTAATATGCGGTGTTGAGTCCATTTGGTTGAGCAAGGAGTAGCTCTTGTCTATTCCATATCTGGCATAAGAACTTTATCTGTGCTCATTTCAATCTCTGGTTTTATGCAGCACCCCAACTCACCTTTCCCCTTAAGCAAGCATAAGTTGGTTTTCTAAATTTGAGACCCTGTTCTGTTTTGTAATTCAGTTCCTGTGTAGCCAAGTTTACATTCCGTGTATTAGTGATATCTTATGATGTTTCTTTTTCTGTGTGACTTAATTCAGTTAGAATCATCATACCTGAATCCACTCATTATGCTGCTACGGGCCTGATGACATAGATTTCATTGCTGAGTGATATTGCATTGTATGTAAGTACCACAACTTCTTTATCCATTTTTCGCTTTCTGCGATATTGAACTTGTACCGTAAACGAGGTTCTTGTAAACAGAGCCGTCCCAAACTTTGGGGTGGCTGTGTCTTTTTGATTTTAATTTCCCTAAGCTATAGGACCATAAGTGGAAGTGTCCTAGACTCTGTTGCTTTGTTTTTTAGATGTTTCAGGAAACACCATACACTTCTCCCCAGTGGCTGTTGGCAATTTACATCCCGTCCATCAGCATAACAAGGCTCCCAGTTCTCCATGGCCTGTCCTGCCTTTCTGGATTTTACACTTTTTTCAGATGGCCCTTTTGACCGGGGGGAAGTGCGACTTCATTGTAGTGCAGATTTCCTTTGCAAGCTTGCTTGGTTGGCCAAAAAGGGCTTATGCGTTTTTTCCTGAATATATTCAGGAAAAAACGCATACCGCCCTTTTTGGCCAAGTGCATCATTGTCGACGTTCTGCCTCTTTTCCTATGCTTTAAATGCAATTCCAGTCTACCTCCTGAAATCGGTTTCCTGCAATTCTGTTCCTTGCTTTCAATGCCTCTTCATAGCCTTACCTCAATATATTTTTTGAATATATTTGGCCTTTATAACTCTGTAGGTTTTTGAATTGCAGTGGCCCTTAGCTCCATTTTTCAGCTCTTATTTTTTTGATTGTGCCTCATAACCGCAGGATGCTTCAGGCCCTATTTTTCTTCTGGGCACCTTGCTGTGCCTTTGGTTTATTCTTCTTACTGATGTGAAATTAGAGTGACATGTGCCCATTGAAACCACTACAGCTAGTTTCTCACTGGTTCCCCCTATTCCCATTCATCTCCGCACTAACTGCAGACTGTGCGATACCAGAACTTAAAGGCATTGACTCTCCATGTGGGGATGTTTTTAGTTAAAGCAGCTGGAATGTCGATCCAGAGTCCCAGGAGAGGAAAAATGAGGTGCATTTTAGAAACCTTTCCCGATCATATGGTATACCAGTCGCTGGGTTTCCCAAGCATGGTTTAGCTGTAGGAAGATTTCCTTCAACCTGGAGTGTTGGGACCCTTGGAATGAGTAGCATGAAGTATTGCATTAAACTTTTGGCAGTTGCTCACCAAAGCTCACCAATCCTCTCTTCCCCAAGTGTCCAGCCTTATGTCTCATCCAGCTGTGGGTTTACATGTGGTCAATCCAGGTTGCATCACAACCCCTGAGCGAATTTTGTAAGAATTTTTCTCTCTTTCATTGTTTCTGCGTTTTGTTTTAAAATTTATTTCTATAATGGGGTTTAGCTCATTTTCACTGCTGTGTTTGTGCCGCTCTGCACACATTTGATTCCCTTATGGAGATATATCAATACATGGGTTTTAAGATACTTATTACTCAGATATATTTCTCTGCGGTGTATAGGGTGTGTTGAGGCCAGTTCATTGAGCAAGGTGTAGATCTTGTCTAATATCTATTTGGTTTATTGAACGGTATCTGTGCTAATTTCAAACTCTGGTTTTATGCATCACCCCACCTCCCTTTCCCTTAAGCTGACATAAGTGTGTTTTCTAAATGTGAGACACTGTTCTGTTCTGTAATTCATTTCTTGTGCAGCCATATTTATCCTCCCTCTATAAGTGATATCTTATGATATGTTTCTTTTTCTGTTTGACTTATTTCAAGTAGTATTATCGGACCTAAATCCACTCTTTATCCTTCTACTAGCCTTATTACATTGATTTCATGGTGAAGAGATATTCCATTGTACATAAGTACCACATCTTCTTTATCCATTGTTCTCTTTCCTGGGATATTTAAGGTGTACTGAAGTTGAGGTTCTTGTAAACAGAGTAGCCCTAAACTGTGGTGTGCTTGTGTCTTGTTGATTTTTAGACTTCCCTAGATATACTCCCATGATTGGAAGTGTCCTATGCTCTGTAGCTCTGTTTTTTAGATGATTTAGGAACCACCATACACTTCTCCAGAGTGGCTCTCGGCAGTTCACACACTGCCCATCAGCGTATAAAGGCTCCCTCTTCTCCATGGCCAGTCCTGCATTTCTGGTTTTTACAATTTTTTAGGATGGCCCTTTTGACCGGTGGGAAATGAGACTTCTTTGTTGTGCACATTTGCATTGCTTGCTTTCTTCCTTGCCCATAAAGTGTGTATGCGTTTTTTCCTGGATATAATCAGGAAAAAACGCATACGCCCTTTTGGGCCACTGCATCATTGTCGAAATTCTGCCGCTTTTCATGTGCTTTAAAGACGAGTCCAATCTATCTCTTGAAATCTGTTTCTTGCAATTCTGTCTTGCATTCAGATCCTCTTCTTTGCCTTACCTCAACATATTTTTGGACGTTAGTTTTCATTTATAACTCTGCAGGTTTGTGAATTGCAGTGACCCTGAGCTCCATTTTTTAAGTTGCTCTTTTGTGAGCTGGCCTCAAACCCGCAGGATTGCTTCAGGCCCTATTTTGGCTCCGGCGAGGCGGGCTGAGCCTTTTTTCAATTCTTATTCTTAATGGGAAATTAGAGTGATATGTGCCCGTCCAAACCCCTACAACTATTCTCTCATTGGTTCCCCCTCTTCCCGTTCATCCTCCTCACAATTTGCAAAATGTGTGAAACAGAAGTTGAAATGTGCTGATTCTCCAAGTGGGGAGATTCTAAGTAACGTGGCTGGAATGGTGAACAGGAGCACCAGGAGAGGATAAATGAGCTGCATTTTAGACACATCTCCCGATCACATGGTGTACAGTCCTCTGGGTTTTCCATGCATGTTTTAGCTGTAGGAAGATCCCTTGAACCTGCAGATTTGGGACCCATTGAATGGGTACCAGGTAGTATTACTTTAAAGGGTGTGCATTTCCTCACCCAACCTCACATTTCTCTTAGTGCAAACAGTTTCCAGCCTTATGTCTCATCCTGCTGTGGGTCTAGATGTGTTCAATCCATGTTGCATCACCGTCCCTGAGGAAAAGTTGTAAGAGGTTTTCTCTGTCTCTCTGTCGTTTATTTTTTCAATGTATTACTATATTGGTTACAGCTGATTTTCAAAGCTCTGTTTCTTGCTGCTGTACATCCACTTGATTCACGTACAGAGAGACATCAGTAAATTCTTTTTCAGATTCTTACCAGTCGTATATATTCTTTTCCGGTGACTTCAGTGTGCTGAGTGCAGTTCTTTCAGCTACCGTGTAGGTCTTGTTGATTATCAGTTTGGTATTTGAAATGGTATCTTTGCTAATTTCAACCTCCTGGATGATGCCTCACCCCTCCCCACCTTTCCCGTTTAGCAGCCTTATGCGTGTTTTCTACATATTTGACTATGTTTTTGTTTTGTAATTTATTTCATGTGTAGCCATTTTGGATTCCACCTTTAAGTGATATCTTATGATATGTGTCTTTTTCTTTTTGAATTATGTCACTTAGAATGATCATACGTAACTCCTCCGGAGTTGTTACAACTGGCCATATTTCATTGATTTCCAGGCTGAATAATATTCCACTCTACCTAAGTACCACATCTCTATCCATTTTTTCTCTCCAGAGACATTTAAGTTATATCCTAGTCGAGGATCTTTTAAACAGAGAGGGGGTAAACATTGGGGTGCCTGTGTCCTCTCGATTTTTGTTTTTCCCAAGATATACGCCCATGAGTGCAAGTGCCCTATGCTCTGTAGCTCATTTTTTAGATGGTTTAGTAAACACAATACACTTCTCCAGAATGGCCGTTGGCAATATACATTTCCACTCTAAGTCTCACAGGGCTCCCTCTTCTCCTTGCCCTGTCCTGCATTTCTGTTGTTTATGCTTTATGAGGATGGCTCTTCTGACTGATGCGAAGTGATATCTTTTGTAGTATTGACTTCCAGTGCCCACCTGTTTGGTTGGCTAAAAAAGTGTATGCCCTTTTCTTGAATATATACAGAAAAAAACGCATACACCCTTTGTGGCCAACTGCAATGTTGGCAATGTTCAGCTCCTTTTCTTGTGCTTAATGGCGAGTCCTTTCTACCTCCTCAAATCCCTTTCCTGCCATTCTCCCTTGCTTACAAGTCCTTTTCTCTGACTTTCCTCAAGACATTTTTCAGTGATGGATATTTTCAACTCTGCAGTTTCGTGAATTTTACTGCCCCTGAGTTCCATTGTTCAACTTGTGTTTATGGGAACTGGTCACAAAGCAGTGGGATTTCCTCAAGCCCTATACTGTTTCCATGGGCAACCCTAGCCTTTGGTCAATTCGTCTTCCTGATTGGAAATTAGAGTGACATGTGCCTGTCTGAACACCTAGGACTTGTCTCTCATTGTTCCTCATCCTTCCGCTTCATCCTCTGGACAAATTCCAAACTGTACGCAACAGGATGTTGACAGTGCTGACCTCTCCAAGTGGGGAGACTGTTAGTAAAGACGCTGGAGGGGTGAACCCGAGCACCAGGAGATGAGGAGATGAGATGCCTTTTCCAAACTCTTCCCGATCAGACGGTATACCATCCTCTGGGTGTGACAGACATGTTTTAGCAGTAGGAAGAGTCCCATTCATGTAAGGAGAACACCAGGGCTTTTTCAAAATCAGTGTCTCCCTGAAACCCAAACTGGGGAATTTTTTAAGCTACGGCTACACATATGTTCATTAAGGGCCTTGGGAAGTAGGCAGAGTCCAAACTTTAGATGATTGAAGTCTTCAGGGTCAGAAGCACTCACCACCAGCTTCCCTTAGGTTACACTTTAACTGTCATTGATAGATGATGTCAATAAAAATATCTATTCTTTTTCAGATTATTTCCCCTTATAGGTTATTGCAAAATGTTGAGTGTAGTTCCCTGTGCTATACAGTAGTTCCTTGTTGATGATCTATTTTATACATAGCAGTGTGTATGTGTTAATCCCAAACTGTTAATTTATCCCTCCTCCCACCTTTCCCCTTTGGTAATAATAAATTATAAGATTTTATACTTCTCAGAAATGGGGGAGCTGAAAGAGAGGTATCATTTTCAATGGAAAAGCATTTAAAACAAGATTGAAGCTTTAACCAAGATTATTAGATGTACATCCTTGGAAAGAAATCACTTCGTTTCTCTAATATTGACCTGACAAATAAGACAAACCTTTTCACTGAACTTGCTTATAATAAAGTGATGGAAATATCAAATGGAAGTGTTAGAAACATCTTATTTTACCCGAGCCTTATACACTGTTCTATGTTAACTACAGTTGTCTCACACATCTGTTCATTGAGGTTACAATAGTCTCAATTTCTGTTACTGATCCTCCAGAGTGGACCCCAACAAGTGTCCCCCTGCCCAGTGTCATTGGGGCCAACAGATCGAGACTGAGTTTGGTTCACAAGCAAAGGAAACTTTATATTTTGATCAGAGAATGGAGAGGTGAGAGCATGCACTACCCCGTGGGCTGTGGGCTGGGCTGCTGTGTAGAGATCCTGTCAGAGTCAGTGGGAGGGAGGGGGCGGAGCTCTCGAGGGCCGGGTTGGCTGCAGCTCAGGCTCTATATTGCGGAGTCTGCACTGGGCCCCAGGAGCTGAGGTGTCGTCCCAGCCATTCTGCACTAGGAAATCTGGTCTGAAGTGCCGGGTGTGGAACCTCTGCATGCGGGACCCTAGGAGCACAGGAAATTAGACAAAGCACAAAGGATAAAAAAGGTTAGACTTGACTTTATTGCCCAGATTCTATTTTTATCTCCCAGGGATTTTTAATGGGCTTTGCTGGGGACAAACCCCTCCTCTGCCTTTTGTCCCGTTCCTCATTCTTGGAGTGCTGAGGGTGCAGACCTTTCTTCTGTAACTGCTGAGTGCTGAGTTGGGAGCCCTCATACCCGGGGGCGAGGGTCAGAGCTTCTCCCCAGCAGCCTCCAGGTGACGTTGATTGTCCCCAGGCCCCCTGTCTCCCTGCTCGTCCACCTGAGCACCAGCATTGGAAGTGTTATAGATTCTAATGACCTTTAAGGGTCCAGGAAAGAGATGTGCAGAGACGCTGTGGGGGCCGGTTTCACCCCGTCCCACGTTTGTTCGGCCACCTTAGGGTGACCGTTTCTGCCAACCTAGATGCTCTGACCAGTAGTCTGCGCTTTCTTCAATTAGGCCCCTGAATTAACGTACAAACAGCACCAGGTGTCAGAGCCCTGCCCGCTCAACTCCCAGACAGTCCAGGGTCAGTGGTGATCAAGGACCATGATGGCCACTGAGTCAACAGCCTTTTGAAGTAAACAGGAGTCCAGCCGGTCTTATTGGCCACCATCATCACGGTGTCTGTAGGCTTTTCTATGGTGACAGTGTGGTATACGGTTCCCCCGCCAAGATTATTAGCTCCCCTCTGGGTGCAGTAAGTCCTGCAAGCAGTAGTCTACTCTTTTGGGACACACTCTTGTTGTTTTATGAGAGAAACTCCAGGTCAAGTGATGTTCACACGAGTCGTCATGGTGCCCTGTTGCCCCCGGTTATCTCTCTGGATGTTGGAGTTGGAGGGCCTCCTCACTCGAGGTTGGTGTGCCCACGGAACGAACCCTGCAACTTCAGGGCATGGTTGGTGGTTAGGATCACCACGTGGGGTCCTTTTCCCTTAGGAGGGAGGTGGCCTTTTGGGCTGCTGATTTCCAGGTTTTTAGATACTGCCAGTATCTTGGCCAGATGTGGCAGTGGGCCAAACCCCTTGGTGACCGTAGTTTATCCTACCTGGATGGCATTCTTGCATTGTTCCATTTCAAGTGGTGCCAGATTTTGCACTAATTCTCCAATGGCGATTCACCTTTCACCGGGAATGTAAAGGTCAAAGGGTTTAGCTAAATTAGGGAGTTCCAGGGCAAGGGTCTGAATTGACTGCTCTTTCCATTCTTGAAAGGCCACTTCTGGATTCTATTCAAAAGGATCATCATCTTTTCCTTTCAGTGTTTCATATAGAGGCCCAGCTAGTAGACTGTAGTTAGGGATCCAGAAGCAGCAAACCCTGGCCTCCCCAGGAACCCCTAAGCTGTGTTCTAGTTTTAGAAAGGGGTAAGGCTGAAAATGGTTTCTTCCCTTTCCTGGGATGGGCTTCTCCGACCTTCTGTGAGAATGAAGCCCAGGCAGGTCACTGCAGTCTGTGATATTTGAGCTTTTTCTTGGACAACTTCTATCCTTTATTGGCTTGGTAGTTCAGAGGCCTCCTTAGTAGGGCTGGCGATCAGAATGTCGTCTGCGTACTGAAGGAGGATTTCCTTTTCCAGAGGTAGAACTTTTAGGTCTTTAGCTAAGCTTTTCCCAAAGATGGTGTGGGAATTTTTGCACCCTTGGGGCAAGACGGCCCGGAAGTATTGTTTTAGTTGTACGTTGAGTCCTGCCACTCACAAGCCAAAATTTCTTGTGACTCTGGGACTAATGGAATACAAAAGAAGGCATCATTGAAGACTAATACAGAATACCATGTCCTGGTGGTTGGTAGAATGACCAGCAGGGTGTAGGAATTAGGAGCAGCTGGAAGTATATCCTCAGTGGCTTCACTGACTGTCCTGACATCCTTTACCAGGTCCCCAGCAGCCCATGGGGCTCTCGTGGTCAGACCAATCCCAGAATATGGAGCTCACCTGGGCAGGTACCCCACCCCCACCCCAGCCCACGGGGCTCTTGTGGTCAGGCCCCTCCCAGGATACAGAGCTACCCTTGCAGGTACCGTGGCAGGGCTGGGCACACAGGAACTGTGCACATAGCCCTCATTGCAGAGCACCCCCTGCTCACCTGTCGCTCAGAGCTGACACAGAGCACCTCAGAGCAGGACTTGAACTAACAAACAGCAGCTGCGACAGGTCTGTGACCCTGGGCATCACTCTGTGCGGCCTCCCTCCACCTGGTCTTCCAGAGACTTCCACTGCACCCGGGGCACCAGGCCTCTGTCTCCAACCACCACCCACCCCTCCTCTCCCTGACTCCTGGGTTCCTCTCATTAGGAGAGGGTTTTCTTGAAGTTGTCTCCCACTCATGGGCCAGATAAAATGATTAGAAAACAAGCCAAAGCTGCAGCCCCTTGTCTATCCTGACTCTCAGGAGCCCACACCTGTTCCTTGGACCTGGCCGGTTCAGCAAGTTCCATTTTCTGCAACTGTGAGCCCCTGAGGGGTGATGATTGGCTGACCTGGGCAGCCTTACCATGCCGGCCAGCCCTCCCCAGGTGTGCCTGGGTTGAGATCAATATAAATACCACTCCAGGCAGCAAGAGCCCCTGCAGCCGTGCCTGACGCCATTTTCTCTGCCCTGTCAGCAGTCTCGGGGCTGGGCTGGTGGGAGGGAGTGAGAGGCCACGGCTTTGTGGGTGGCCCAGTGTGAGTGGGGCTCTGCTGGACTTTCTGCAGCAGTTGCCAGGCTGCCACCTGCTAAAGAAGAGGATGTGTCACCCATACCTGCTGCTGGAATTTCTCCCTGGGCAGAGGTGAGGAAGGAAAAAAGCAGTGGGGGCAGGGACAGGACGGGTATCTCAGGCAGGGAAATGGAAATCTTCCAGAAGAGCACCCAGGGCCAGGACCATCCTGGCTGGCCTGCAGGCACCAAGTCGGCCGGCATGCTGTCACTCGTGTGGCTCTATGGCCCTTCCTCTAGGCTTTCAAGTCCTTGTATATATTCAGGTGTTTTACCTGGGACGGGTGGGAATAGTTCAGCAGCAACTGGCCTGGGGCTCAGCTCACGTTTACTCACAGATGCCTCGGCACGGTGCCCCAGCTTTGCAATGAGGACGCTTGTTGCGTGGGGGCTGCTGGCTGAATGGGAGACGATTCCCCACCGCTGACCAACTTCAGAATTGTTTACAACTGGAGCAAGTGCCCTGATACGGTTTTCCTCTGTGGAACTGGTGGGTTCTGTGACTTTTTTCTCTTTTTCGTTTTTGGTTCAAGGTAGATTTTATTCCTCTTTTTTGTATTTACAGATATAAGCATGGAAATAATTTATTCATATAAATACATGTATGTGAAGGGAATAATTGTTTTTTCTGTTTTATTTTTTAAATTTTATTTCTTTCTAATTTTGAATTTTATTTTATATTTTTATACAGCAGGTTCTTATTGGTTATCTATTTTATACATATAAATGTATACATGCCAATCCCAGTCTCTCAACTCCTCCCACCACCACCCCCCCAACAGCTTTCCCCCCTTGTTGTCCATACGTTTATTGTCTACATCTGTTGCTCTATTTATGCCTTGCAAAATGGTTAATCTGTACAGTTTTTCTAGGTTCCACATATATGCATGAATATACAAGATTTGTTTTTCTCTTTATGACTTACTTCACTCTGTATGACAGTCTCTAGATCCATCGACGTCTCTACAAATGACCCAATTTCATTCCTTTTCATGGCTTAGTAATATTCCATTTTATATATGTACCACAGCTTTATGCATTCGTCTGTCGGTGGGCATTTAGGTTGCTTCCATTACCTCGATATTGTAAAGATTGAGGCAATGAACATTGCGGTGAATGTCTCTTTTTGATTTATGGTTTTGTCTGGGTATATGTCCAGTACTGGGATTGCTGTATCATATGGTAATTCTATTGTTAGTTTCTGAAGAAACTCCATATTGTTCTCCATAGTGACTGTATCAATTTACATTCCCAACAATAGTGGAAGAGGGTTCCTTTTCTCCACACCCTTTCCAGCATTTTTTGTTTGTAGATTTTCTGATGATGCCCATTCTATCAGGTGTGAGGTGATACCTCATTGTGGAGTCCATTTTGTTGAGCAAGGGGTAGGTCTTGTCTATTACATATTTGGCTTATGGAAGGGTATCTGTGCTAAATTCAAACTCTGGTTTTATGCAGCACCCCAACTCACCTTCCCCCTTAAGCAAGCATAAGTTGGTTTTCTAAACTTGAGACCCTGTTCTGTTTTGTAACTCAGTTCATGTGTAGCCAAGTTCACATTCCGTGTATTAGTGATACCTTATGAGGTTTCTTTTTCTGTGTGACTTTTTTCACTTAGAATCACCGTGCCTCAATCCACTCATTATGCTGGTACGGGCCTGGTGACATAGTTTTCATTGCTGAGAGGTATTCTGTTGTACGTAAGTACCGCAACTTCTTTATCCATTATTTGCTATCTGGCATATTTAACTTGTGCTACAGAAGAGGTTCGTGTAAACAGAGCCGTCCCAAATTTTGGGGTGGCTGTGTCTTTTTGATTTTAATTTCCCTAAGCTATAGGACCATAAGTGGAAGTGCCCTAGGCTCTGTTGCTTTGTTTTTTAGATGTTTCAGGAAACACCATACACTTCTCCCGAGTGGCTGTTGGCAATTTACATCCCGCCCATCAGCATAACAAGGCTCCCAGTTCTCCATGGCCTGTCCTGCCTTTCTGGATTTTACACTTTTTTCAGATGGCCCTTTTGACCGGGGGAAGTGCGACTTCATTGTAGTGCAGATTTCCTTTGCAAGCTTGCTTGGTTGGCCAAAAAGGGCGTATGCGTTTTTTCCTGAATATATTCAGGAAAAAACGCATACGCCCTTTTTAGCCAAGTGCTTCATTGTCGACGTTCTGCCTCTTTTCCTATGCTTTAAATGCAATTCCAGTCTACCTCCTGAAATCGGTTTCCTGCAATTCTGCCCCGCTTTCAAGTCCTCTTGGCAGCCTTACTTCAGTATATTTTTGGACGATAGCTGTCATTTATAACTCTGCAGGTTTGTGAATTACAGTGCCCCTGAGCTCCTTTCTTCAACTCGCTTTCTTGTGAGCTGGCCGCAACACCGCAGGATTGCTTCAGGCCCTAATCTGGTTCCGGCACGGCATGCTGAGCCTTTGGTTAATTCCTCTTCATGGTGGGAAATGAGAGTTAAATTTGCCCGTCCAGACACCTCCAGCTAGTCTCTCATTGGCTCTCCCTATTCCTGTTCATCTTCCGCAGAAATTGCAAACTGGGCCAAACAGGAGGTTAAAGGCACTGACTTTCCAAGTTGGGAGAGTGTTAGTAAAGCGTCTGGAATGTTGCACCCGAGTACCAGGGGACGAGAACTAAGACATATTGGAACACGTCTCCCCATCACACGGTTGATCATACTCTGGGTTTCACATGCATGTTTTAGCTGAAGGAAGAATCCCTTAAACCTGGAGAGTTGAGACCCATGGAATGGGTACCATGCAATATGACTTCAAAGGGTCTTCATTTGTTCACCGAACCTCTCCAATCCTATCACTGCTGCGTTTATGCCCCTGTACACATGCTTGATTCTCTTTCGGAGACATACCAATCCATAGGTTTTAAGATACTTACTAGTCAGGTACATTCTTAGGCGTTTAATATGGGGTGTTGAGTCCATTTCATTGAGCAAGGAGTAGCTCTTGTCTATTCCATATTTGGCTTAAGGAACTTTATCTGTGCTCATTTCAATCTCTGGTTTTATGCAGCACCACAACTCACCTTTCCCCTTAAGCAAGCATAAGTTGGTTTTCTAAATTTGAGACCCTGTTCTGTTTTGTAATCCAGTTCCTGTGTAGCCAAGTTTACATTCCGTGTATTAGTGGTATCTTATGATGTTTCTTTTTCTGTGTGACTTATTTCAGTGAGAATCATCATACCTGAATCCACTCATTATGCTGCTACGGGACTGATGACATAGATTTCATTGCTGAGTGATATTGCATTGTACCTAAGTACCACAACTTCTTTATGCATTTTTCACTTTCTGCGATATTGAACTTGTACCGTAAACGAGGTACTTGTAAACAGAGCCGTCGCAAATTTGGGGTGGCTGTGTCTTTTTGATTTTAATTTCCCTAAGCTATAGGACCATAAGTGGAAGTGCCCTAGGCTCTGTTGCTTTGTTTTTTAGATGTTTCAGGAAACACCATACACTTCTCCCGAGTGGCTGTTGGCAATTTACATCCCGCCCATCAGCATAACAAGGCTCCCAGTTCTCCATGGCCTGTCCTGCCTTTCTGGATTTTACACTTTTTTCAGATGGCCCTTTTGACCGGGGGGAAGTGAGACTTCATTGTAGTGCAGATTTCTTTTGCAAGCTTGCTTGGCTGGCCAATAAGGTCGTATGTGTTTTTTCCTGAATATATTCAGGACAAAACGCATACGCCATTTTTGGCCAAGTGCATTATTGTCGACGTTCTGCCTCTTTTCCTATGCTTTAAATGCACTTCCAGTGTACCTCCTGAAATCGGTTTCCTGCAATTCTGCCCCACTTTCAAGTCCTCTTGGCAGCCTTACTTCAGTATATTTTTGGACGATAGCTGTCATTTATAACTCTGCAGGTTTGTGAATTACAGTGCCCCTGAGCTCCTTTCTTCAACTCGCTTTCTTGTGAGCTGGCCGCAACACCGCAGGATTGCTTCAGGCCCTAATCTGGTTCCGGCACGGCACGCTGATCCTTTGGTTAATTCCTCTTCCTGGTGGGAAATGAGAGTTAAATTTACCCGTCCACACACCTCCAGCTAGTCTCTCATTGATTCTCCCTATTCCTGTTCATCTTCCGCAGAAATTGCAAACTGGGCCAAACAGGAGGTTAAAGGCACTGACTCTCCAAGTCGGGAGAGTGTTAGTAAAGCGTCTGGAATGTTGCACCCGAGTACCAGGGGACGAGAATTGAGACATATTGGAACACGTCTCCCGATCACACGGTTGATCATACTCTGGGTTCCACATGCTTGTATTAGCTGAAGGAAGAATCCCTTAAACCTGGAGAGTTGAGACCCGTGGAATGGGTACAATGCAATATGACTTCAAAGGGTCTTCATTTGCTCACCGAACCTCTCCAATCCTATCACTGCTGCGTTTTTGTCCCTGTACACATGCTTGATTCTCTTTCAGAGACATAGCAATCCATAGGTTTTAAGATACTTACTAGTCAGGTACATTCTTAGGCGTTTAATATAGGGTGTTGAGTCCAATTCATTGAGCAAGAAGTAGCTCTTCTCTATTACATATTTGGCTTAAGGAACTTTATCTGTGCTCATTTCAATCTCTGGTTTTATGCAGCACCCCGACTCACCTTTCCCCTTAAGCAAGCATAAGTTGGTTTTCTAAATTTGAGACCCTCTTCTGTTTTGTAATCCAGTTCCTGTGTAGCCAAGTTTACATTCCGTGTATTAGTGATATCTTATGATGTTTCTTTTTCTGTGTGACTTATTTCAGTTAGAATCATCATACCTGAATCCACTCATTATGCTGCTATGGGCCTGATGACATAGATTTCATTGCTGAGTGATATTGCATTGTACGTAAATACCAAAACTTCTTTATCCATTTTTCACTTTCTGCAATTTTGAACCTGTACTGTAAATGAGGTTCTTGTAAACAGAGCCGTCCCAAACTTTGTGGTGGCTGTGTCTTTTTGATTTTAATTTCCCTAAGCTTTAGGACCATAATTGGAAGTGCCCTAGGCTCTGTTGCTTTGTTTTTTAGATGTTTCAGAAAACACCATACACTTCTCCTGAGTGGCTGTTGGCAATTTACATCCCGCCCATCAGCATAACAAGGCTCCCAGTTCTCCATGGCCTGTCTTGCCTTTCTGGATTTTACACTTTTTTCACATGGCCCTTTTGACCGTGGGGAAGTGAGACTTCATTGTAGTGCAGATTTCCTTTGCAAGCTTGCTTGGTTGGCCAAAAAGTGCGTATGCGTTTTTTCCTGAATATATTCAGGAAAAAACGCATACGCCCTTTTTGGCCAAGTGCATCATTGTCGACGTTCTGCCTCTTTTCCTATGCTTTAAATGCAATTCCAGTCTACCTCCTGAAATCGGTTTCCTGCAATTCTGCCCCGCATTCAAGTCCTCTTGGCAGCCTTACTTCAGTATATTTTTGGACGATAGCTGTCTTTTAAAACTCTGCAGTTTTGTGAATTACAGTGCCCCTGAGCTCCTTTCTTCAACTCGCTTTCTTGTGAGCTGGCCGCAACACCGCAGGATTGCTTCAGGCCCTAATCTGTTTCCGGCATGGCACGCTGAGCCTTTGGTTAATTCCTCTTCCTGGTGGGCAATGAGAGTTAAATTTGCCCGTCCAGACACCTCCAGCTAGTCTCTCATTGGTTCTCCCTTTTCCTGTTCATATTCCGCAGAAATTGCAAACTGGGCCAAACAGGAGGTTAAAGGCACTGACTCTCCAAGTCGGGAGAGTGTTAGTAAAGCATCTGGAATGTTGCACCCGAGTACCAGGGGACGAAAACTGAGACATATTAGAACACGTCTTCCGATCACACGGTTGATCATACTCTGGGTTGCACATGCATGTTTTAGGTGAAGGAAGAATCCCTTAAACCTGGAGAGTTGAGACCCGTGGAATGGGTACCATGCAATATGACTTCCAAGGGTCTTCATTTGCTCACCGAACCTCTCCAATCCTATCACTGCTGCGTTTATGCCCCTGTACACACGCTTGATTCTCTTTCGGAGACATAGCAATCCATACGTTTTAAGATACTTACTAGTCAGGTACATTCTTAGGCGTTTAATATGGGGTGTTGAGTGCATTTCGTTGAGCAAGGAGTAGCTCTTGTCTATTCCATATTTGGCTTAAGGAACTTTATCTGTGCTCATTTCAATCTCTGGTTTTATGCAGCACCCCAACTCACCTATCCCCTTAAGCAAGCATAAGTTGGTTTTCTACATTTGAGACCCTGTTCTGTTTTGTAATCCAGTTCCTGTGTAGCCAAGTTTACATTCCATGTATTAGTGATGTCTTATGATATTTCTATTTCTGTGTGACTTATTTCAGTTAGAATCATCATACCTGAATCCACTCATTATGCTGCTATGGGCCTGATGACATAGATTTCATTGCTGAGTGATATTGCATTGTACGTAAGTACCACAACTTCTTTATCTTATTTTCACTTTCTGTGATATTGAACTTTTACCGTAAACGAGGTTCTTGTAAACAGAGCCGTCCCAAACTTTGGGGTGGCTGTGTCTTTTTGATTTTAATTTCCCTAAGGTATAGGACCATAAGTGGAAGTGCCCTAGGCTCTGTTGCTTTTTTTTTTTAGATGTTTCAGGAAACACCATACACTTCTCCCCAGTGGCTGTTGGCAATTTACATCCCGCACATCAGCATAACAAGGCTCCCAGTTCTCCATGGCCTGTCCTGCCTTTCTGGATTTTACACTTTTTTCAGATGGCCCTTTTGACCGGGGGGAAGTGAGACTTCATTGTAGTGCAGATTTCCTTTGCAAGCTTGCTTGTTTGACCAAAAAGTGTATATGCGTTTTTTCCTGAATATATTCAGGAAAAAACGCATACACCCTTTATGGCCAAGTGCATCATTGTGGACGTTCTGCCTCTTTTCCTATGCTTTAAATGCAATTCCAGTCTACCTCCTGAAATCGGTTTCCTGCAATTATGCCCCGATTTCAAGTCCTCTTGGCAGCCTTAATTCAGTTTATTTTTGGACGATAGGTGTCATTTATAACTCTGCAGGTTTGTGAATTACAGTGCCACTGAGCTCCTTTCTTCCACTCGCTTTCTTGTGAGCTGGCCGCAACACCGCAGGATTGCTTCAGGCCTTAATCTGGTTCCGGCACGGCACGCTGAGCCTTTGGTTAATTCCTCTTCCCGGTGGGAAATGAGAGTTAAATTTGCCCGTCCAGACACCTCCAGCTAGTCTCTCATTGGTTCTCCCTATTCCTGTTCATCTTCCGCAGAAATTGCAAACTGGGCCAAACAGGAGGTTAAAGGCACTGACTCTCCAAGTCGGGAGAGTGTTAGTAAAACATCTGGAATATTGCACCCGAGTACCAGGGGACGAGAACTGAGACATATTTGAACACGTCTCCCAATCACACGGTTGATCATACTCTGGGTTCCACATGCATGTTTTAGCTGAAGGAAGAATCCCTTAAACCTGGAGAGTTGAGACCCGTGGAATGGGTACCATGCAATATGACTTCCAAGGGTCTTCATTTGCTCACCGAACCTCTCCAATCCTATCACTGCTGCCGTTATGCCCCTGTACACATGCTTGATTCTCTTTCAGAGCCATAGTAATCCATAGGTTTTAAGATACTTACTAGTCAGGTACATTCTTAGGCGTTTAATATGGGGTGTTGAGTCCATTTCGTTGAGCAAGGAGTAGCTCTTGTCTATTCCATATTTGGCTTAAAGAACTTTATCTGTGCTCATTTCAATCTCTGGTTTTATGCAGCACCCCAACTCACCTTTCCCCTTAAGCAAGAATTAGTTGGTTTCCTAAATTTGAGACACTGTTCTGTTTTGTAATTCAGTTCCTGTGTAGCCAAGATTACATTCCGTGTATTAGTGATATCTTATGTTTCTTTTTCTCTGTGACTTACTTCAGTTAGAATCATCATACCTGAATCCACTCATTATGCTGCTACGGGCCTGATGACATAGATTTCATTGCTGAGTGATATTGCATTGTACGTAAGTACCACAAATTCCTTATCCATTTTTCACTTTCTGCGATATTGAAGTTGTACCGTAAACGAGGTTCTTGTAAACAGAGCCGTCCCAAACTTTGGGGTGGCTGTGTCTTTTTGATTTTAATTTCCCTAAGCTATAGGACCATAAGTGGAAGTGCCCTAGGCTCTGTTGCTTTGTTTTTTAGATGTTTCAGGAAACACCATACACTTCTCCCGAGTGGCTGTTGGCAATTTACATCCCGCCCATCAGCATAACAAGGCTCCCAGTTCTCCATGGCCTGTCCTGCCTTTCTGGATTTTACACTTTTTTCAGATGTCCCTTTTGCCCGGGGGGAAGTGAGACTTCATTTTAGTGCAGATCTCTTTTGCAAGCTTGCTTGGTTGACCAAAATGGGCATATGCGTTTTTTCCTGAATATATTCAGGAAAAAACGCATATGCCCTTTTTGGCCAAGTGCATCATTGTCGACGTTCTGCCTCTTTTCCTATGCTTTAAATGCAATTCCAGTCTACCTCCTGAAATCAGTTTCCTGCAATTCTGCCCCGGATTCAAGTCCTCTTGGCAGCATTACTTCAGCATATTTTTGGACGATAGCTGTCATTTATAACTCTGCAGGTTTGTCAATTACAGTGCCCCTGAGCTCCTTTCTTCAACTCCCTTTCTTGTGAGCTGGCCGCAACAATGCAGGATTGCTTCAGGCCCTAATCTGGTTCCGTCACGGCACGCTGAGCCTTTGGTTAATTCCTCTTCCTGGTGGGAAATGAGAGTTAAATTTGCCCGTCCAGACACCTCCAGCTAGTCTCTCATTGGTTCTCCCTATTCCTGTTCATCTTCCGCAGAAATTGCAAACTGGGCCAAACAGGAGGTTAAAGGCACTGACTGTCCAAGTCGGGAGAGTGTTAGTAAAGCATCTGGAATGTTGCACCCGAGTACCAGGGGACGAAAACTGAGACATATTTGAACACGTCTCCAATCACACGGTTGATCATACTCTGGGTTCCACATGCATGTTTTAGCTGAAGGAAGAATCCCTTAAACCTGGAGAGTTGAGACCCGTGGAATGGGTACCATGAAATATGACTTCAAAGGGTCTTCATTTGCTCACCGAACCTCTCCAATCCTATCACTGCTGCGTTTATGCCGCTGTACACACGCTTGATTCTCTTTTGGAGACATAGCAATCTATAGGATTTAAGATACTTACTACTCAGGTACATTCATAGGTGTTTAATATGGGGTGTTGAGTCCATTTCGTTGAGCAAGGAGTAGCTCTTGTCTATTCCATATTTGGCTTAAGGAACTTTCTCTGTGCTCATTTCAATCTCTGGTTTTATGCAGCACCCCAACTCACCTTTCCCCTTAAGCAAGCATAAGTTGGTTTTCTACATTTGAGACACTGTTCTGTTTTGTAATCCAGTTCCTGTGTAGCCAAGTTTACATTCCGTGTATTAGTGATATCTTATGATGTTTCTTTTTCTGTGTGACTTATTTCAGTTAGAATCATCATACCTGAATCCACTCATTATGCTGCTACGGGCCTGATGACATAGATTTCATTGCTGAGTGATATTGCATTGTACGTAAGTACCATAACTTCTTTATCCATTTTTCACTTTCTGCGATATTGAACTTGTACCGTAAACGAGGTTCTTGTAAACAGAGCCGTCCCAAACTTTGGGGTGGCTGTGTCTTTTTGATTTTAATTTCCCTAAGCTATAGGAGCATAAGTGGAAGTGCCCTAGGCTCTGTTGCTTTGTTTTTTAGATGTTTCAGGAAACACCATACACTTCTCCCGAGTGGCTGTTGGCAATTTACATCCCGCCCATCAGCATAACAAGGCTCCCAGTTCTCCATGGCCTGTCCTGCCTTTCTGGATTTTACACTTTATTCAGATGGCCCTTTTGACCGGGGGAAAGTGAGACTTCATTGTAGTGCAGATTTCCTTTGCAAGCTTGCTTGGTTGGCCAAAAAGGGCATATGCGTTTTTTCCTGAATATATTCAGGAAAAACGCATACGCCCTTCATGGCCAATTGCATCATTGTGGACGTTCTGCCTCTTTTCCTATGCTTTAAATGCAATTCCAGTCTACCTCCTGAAATCGGTTTCCTGCAATTCTGCCCCGCTTTCAAGTCCCCTTGGCAGCCTTACTTCAGTATATTTTTGGACGATAGCTGTCATTTATAACTCTGCAGGTTTGTGAATTACAGTGCCCCTGAGCTCCTTTCTTCAACTCTCTTTCTTGTGAGCTGGCCGCAACACCGCAGGATTGCTTCAGGCCCTAATCTGGTTCCGGCACGGCACGCTGAACCTTTGGTTAATTCCTCTTCCCGGTGGGAAATGAGAGTTAAATTTGCCCATCCAGACACCTGCAGCTAGTCTCTCATTGGTTCTCCCTATTCCTGTTCATCTTCCGCAGAAATTGCAAACTGGGCCAAACAGGAGGTAAAAGGCACTGACTCTCCAAGTCGGGAGAGTGTTAGTAAAGCATCTGGAATGTTGCACTCGAGTACCAGGGGACGAAAACTGAGACATATTTGAACACGTCTCCCAATCACACGGTTGATCATACTCTGGGTTGCACATGCATGTTTTAGCTGAAGGAAGAATCCCTTAAACCTGGAGAGTTGAGACCCGTGGAATGGGTACCATTCAATATGACTTCAAAGGGTCTTCATTTGCTCACCGAACCTCTCCAATCCTATCACTGCTGCGTTTATGCCCCTGTACACACGCTTGATTCTCTTTCGGAGACATAGCAATCCATAGGTTTTAAGATACTTACTAGTCAGGTACATTCTTAGGCGTTTAATATGGGGTGTTGAGTCCATTTCGTTGAGCAAGGCGTAGCTCTTGTCTATTCCATATTTGGCTTAAGGAACTTTATCTGTGCTCATTTCAATCTCTGGTTTTATGCAGCACCCCAACTCACCTATCCCCTTAAGCAAGCATAAGTTGGTTTTCTACATTTGAGACCCTGTTCTGTTTTGTAATCCAGTTCCTGTGTAGCCAAGTTTACATTCCATGTATTAGTGATGTCTTATGATATTTCTATTTCTGTGTGACTTATTTCAGTTAGAATCATCATACCTGAATCCACTCATTATGCTGCTATGGGCCTGATGACATAGATTTCATTGCTGAGTGATATTGCATTGTACGTAAGTACCACAACTTCTTTATCTATTTTTCACTTTCTGTGATATTGAACTTGTACCGTAAACGAGGTTCTTGTAAACAGAGCCGTCCCAAACTTTGGGGTGGCTGTGTCTTTTTGATTTTAATTTCCCTAAGCTATAGGACCATAAGTGGAAGTGCCCTAGGCTCTGTTGCTTTTTTTTTTAAGATGTTTCAGGAAACACCATACATTTCTCCCGAGTGGCTGTTGGCAATTTACATCCTGCCCATAAGCATAACAAGGCTCCCAGTTCTCCATGGCCTGTCCTGCCTTTCTGGATTTTACACTTTTTTCAGATGGCCCTTTTGACCGGGGGGAAGTGAGACTTCATTGTAGTGCAGATTTCCTTTGCAAGCTTGCTTGGTTGACCAAAAAGTGCGTATGCGTTTTTTCCTGAATATATTTAGGAAAAAACGCATACACCCTTTATGGCCAAGTGCATCATTGTGGACGTTCTGCCTCTTTTCCTATGCTTTAAATGCAATTCCAGTCTACCTCCTGAAATCGGTTTCCTGCAATTCTGCCCCGCTTTCAAGTCCTCTTGGCAGCCTTACTTCAGTATATTTTTGGACGATAGCTGTCATTTATAACTCTGCAGGTTTGTGAATTACAGTGCCCCTGAGCTCCTTTCTTCAACTCGCTTTCTTGTGAGCTGGCCGCAACACCGCAGGATTGCTTCAGGCCCTAATCTGGTTCCGGCATGGCACGCTGAGCCTTTGGTTAATTCCTCTTCCTGGTGGGAAATGAGAGTTAAATTTGCCCGTCCAGACACCTCCAGCTAGTCTCTCATTGGCTCTCCCTATTCCTGTTCATCTTCCGCAGAAATTGCAAACTGGGCCAAACAGGAGGTTAAAGGCACTGACTCTCCAAGTCGGGAGAGTGTTAGTAAAGCGTCTGGAATGTTGCACCCGAGTACCAGGAGACGAGAACTGAGACATATTGGAACACGTCTCCCGATCACACGGTTGATCATACTCTGGGTTCCACATGCATGTTTTAGCTGAAGGAAGAATCCCTTAAACCTGGAGAATTGAGACCCGTGGAATGGGTACCATGCAATATGACTTCAAAGGGCCTTCATTTGCTCACCGAACCTCTCCAATCCTATCACTGCTGCGTTTATGCCCCTGTACACATGCTTGATTCTCTTTCGGAGACATACCAATCCATTGGTTTTAAGATACTTACTAGTCAGGTACATTCTTAGGCGTTTAATATGGGGTGTTGAGTCCATTTGGTTGAGCAAGGAGTAGCTCTTGTCTATTCCATATCTGGC
This sequence comes from Orcinus orca, assembly GCF_937001465.1. Lineage (NCBI taxonomy): Eukaryota > Metazoa > Chordata > Mammalia > Artiodactyla > Delphinidae > Orcinus > Orcinus orca. The sequence goes on along the minus strand of NW_026043749.1, from coordinate 125,056 downwards.
ATAAGGAACTTTATCTGTGCTCATTTCAATCTCTGGTTTTATGCAGCACCCCAACTCACATTTCCCCTTAAGCAAGCATAAGTTGGTTTTCTAAATTTGAGACACTGTTCTGTTTTGTAATCCAGTTCCTGTGTAGCCAAGTTTACATTCCGTGTATTAGTGATCTCTTATGATGTTTCTTTTTCTGTGTGACTTATTTCAGTTAGAATCATCATACCTGAATCCACTCATTATGCTGCTACGGGCCTGATGACATAGATTTCATTGCTGAGTGATATTGCATTGTACGTAAGTACCACAAATTCTTTATCCATTTTTCACTTTCTGCGATATTGAATTTGTACCGTAAACGAGGTTCTTGTAAACAGAGCCGTCCCAAACATTGGGGTGGCTGTGTCTTTTTGATTTTAATTTCCCTAAGCTATAGGACCGTAAGTGGAAGTGCCCTATGCTCTGTTGCTTTTTTTTTTAGATGTTTCAGGAAACACCATACACTTCTCCCGAGTGGCTGTTGGCAATTTACATCCCGCCCATCAGCATAACAAGGCTCCCAGTTCTCCATGGCCTGTCCTGCCTTTCTGGATTTTACACTTTTTTCAGATGGCCCGTTTGACCGGGGGGAAGTGAGACTTCACGTAGTGCAGATTTCCTTTGCAAGCTTGCTTGGTTGGCCAAAAAGGGCATATGCGTTTTTTCCTGAATATATTCAGGAAAAACGCATACACCCTTTATGGCCAATTGCATCATTGTGGACGTTCTGCCTCTTTTCCTATGCTTTAAATGCAATTCCAGTCTACCTCCTGAAATCGGTTTCCTGCAATTCTGCCCCGCTTTCAAGTCCTCTTGGCAGCCTTACTTCAGTATATTTTTGGACGAAAGCTGTCATTTATAACTCTGAAGGTTTGTGAATTACAGTGCCCCTGAGCTCCTTTCTTCAACTCTCTTTCTTGTGAGCTGGCCGCAACACCGCATGATTGCTTCAGGCCCTAATCTGGTTCCGGCACGGCACGCTGAACCTTTGGTTAATTCCTCTTCCCGGTGGGAAATGAGAGTTAAATTTGCCCGTCCAGACACCTGCAGCTAGTCTCTCATTGGTTCTCCCTATTCCTGTTCATCTTCCGCAGAAATTGCAAACTGGGCCAAACAGGAGGTTAAAGGCACTGACTCTCCAAGTCGGGAGAGTGTTAGTAAAACATCTGGAATATTGCACCCGAGTACCAGGGGACGAGAACTGAGACATATTTGAACACGTCTCCCAATCACACGGTTGATCATACTCTGGGTTCCACATGCATGTTTTAGCTGAAGGAAGAATCCCTTAAACCTGGAGAGTTGAGACCCGTGGAATGGGTACCATGCAATATGACTTCCAAGGGTCTTCATTTGCTCACCGAACCTCTCCAATCCTATCACTGCTGCCGTTATGCCCCTGTACACACGCTTGATTCTCTTTCAGAGCCATAGTAATCCATAGGTTTTAAGATACTTACTAGTCAGGTACATTCTTAGGCGTTTAATATGGGGTGTTGAGTCCATTTCGTTGAGCAAGGAGTAGCTCTTGTCTATTCCATATTTGGCTTAAGGAACTTTATCTGTGCTCATTTCAATCTCTGGTTTTATGCAGCACCCCAACTCACCTTTCCCCTTAAGCAAGCATTAGTTGGTTTTCTAAATTTGAGACACTGTTCTGTTTTGTAATTCAGTTCCTGTGTAGTCAAGTTTACATTCCGTGTATTAGTGATATCTTATGATGTTTCTTTTTCTCTGTGACTTATTTCAGTTAGAATCATCATACCTGAATCCACTCATTATGCTGCTACGGGCCTGAGGACATAGATTTCATTGCTGAGTGATATTGCATTGTACGTAAGTACCACAACTTCTTTATCCATTTTTCACTTTCTGCGATATTGAACTTGTACCGTAAACGAGGTTCTTGTAAACAGAGCCATCCCAAACTTTGGGGTGGCTGTGTCTTTTTGATTTTAATTTCCCTAAGCTATAGGACCATAAGTGGAAGTGCCCTAGGCTCTGTTGCTTTGTTTTTTAGATGTTTCAGGAAACACCATACACTTCTCCCGAGTGGCTGTTGGCAATTTACATCCCGCCCATCAGCATAACAAGGCTCCCAGTTCTCCATGGCCTGTCCTGACTTTCTGGATTTTACACTTTTTTCAGATGGCCTTTTTGACCGGGGGGAAGTGAGACTTCATTGTAGTGCAGATTTCCTTTGCAAGCTTGCTTGGTTGGCCAAAAAGGGCGTATGCGTTTTTTCCTGAATATATTCAGGAAAAAACGCATACGCCCTTTCTGGCCAAGTGCATCATTGTCGACGTTCTGCCTCTTTTCCTATGCTTTCAATGCAATTCCAGTCTACCTCCTGAAATCGGTTTCCTGCAATTCTGCCCCGCTTTCAAGTCCTCTTGGCAGCCTTACTTCAGTATATTTTTGGACGATAGCTGTCATTTATTACTCTGCAGGTTTTTGAATTACAGTGCCCCTGAGCTCCTTTCTTCAACTCGCTTTCTTGTGAGCTGGCCGCAACACCGCAGGATTGCTTCAGGCCCTAATCTGGTTCCGGCATGGCACGCTGAGCCTTTGGTTAATTCCTCTTCCTGGTGGGAAATGAGAGTTAAATTTGCCCGTCCAGACACCTCCAGCTAGTCTCTCATTGGTTCTCCCTATTCCTGTTCATCTTCCGCAGAAATTGCAAACTGGGCCAAACAGGAGGTTAAAGGCACTGACTCTCCAAGTCGGGAGAGTGTTAGTAAAGCGTCTGGAATGTTGCACCCGAGTACCAGGGGACGAGAACTGAGACATATTGGAACACGTCTCCCGATCACACGGTTGATCATACTCTGGGTTCCACATGCATGTTTTAGCTGAAGGAAGAATCCCTTAAACGTGGAGAATTGAGACCCGTGGAATGGGTACCATGCAATATGACTTCAAAGGGTCTTCATTTGCTCACCGAACCTCTCCAATCCTATCACTGCTGCGTTTATGCCCCTGTACACATGCTTGATTCTCTTTCGGAGACATACCAATCCATTGGTTTTAAGATACTTACTAGTCAGGTACATTCTTAGGCGTTTAATATGGGGTGTTGAGTCCATTTGGTTGAGCAAGGAGTAGCTCTTGTCTATTCCATATCTGGCATAAGGAACTTTATCTGTGCTCATTTCAATCTCTGGTTTTATGCAGCACCCCAACTCACATTTCCCCTTAAGCAAGCATAAGTTGGTTTTCTAAATTTGAGACACTGTTCTGTTTTGTAATCCAGTTCCTGTGTACCCAAGTTTACATTCCGTGTATTAGTGATCTCTTATGATGTTTCTTTTTCTGTGTGACTTATTTCAGTTAGAATCATCATACCTGAATCCACTCATTATGCTGCTACGGGCCTGATGACATAGATTTCATTGCTGAGTGATATTGCATTGTACGTAAGTACCACAAATTCTTTATCCATTTTTCGCTTTCTGCGATATTGAACTTGTACCGTAAACGAGGTTCTTGTAAACAGAGCCGTCCCAAATATTGGGGTGGCTGTGTCTTTTTGATTTTAATTTCCCTAAGCTATAGGACCATAAGTGGAAGTGCCCTAGGCTCTGTTGCTTTTTTTTTTAGATGTTTCAGGAAACACCATACACTTCTCCCGAGTGGCTGTTGGCAATTTACATCCCGCCCATCAGCATAACAAGGCTCCCAGTTCTCCATGGCCTGTCCTGCCTTTCTGGATTTTACACTTTATTCAGATGGCCCGTTTGACAGGGGGGAAGTGAGACTTCATTGTAGTGCAGATTTCCGTTGCAAGCTTGCTTGGTTGGCCAAAAAGGGCATATGCGTTTTTTCCTGAATATATTCAGGAAAAACGCATACACCCTTTATGGCCAATTGCATCATTGTGGACGTTCTGCCTCTTTTCCTATGCTTTAAATGCAATTCCAGTCTACCTCCTGAAATCGGTTTCCTGCAATTCTGCCCCGCTTTCAAGTCCTCTTGGCAGCCTTACTTCAGTATATTTTTGGACGATAGCTGTCATTTATAACTCTGAAGGTTTGTGAATTACAGTGCCCCTGAGCTCCTTTCTTCAACTCTCTTTCTTGTGAGCTGGCCGCAACACCGCATGATTGCTTCAGGCCCTAATCTGGTTCCGGCACGGCACGCTGAACCTTTGGTTAATTCCTCTTCCCGGTGGGAAATGAGAGTTAAATTTGCCCGTCCAGACACCTGCAGCTAGTCTCTCATTGGTTCTCCCTATTCCTGTTCATCTTCCGCAGAAATTGCAAACTGGGCCAAACAGGAGGTTAAAGGCACTGACTCTCCAAGTCGGGAGAGTGTTAGTAAAGCATCTCGAATGTTGCACTCGAGTACCAGGGGATGAAAACTGAGACATATTTGAACACGTCTCCCAATCACACGGTTGATCATACTCTGGGTTCCACATGCATGTTTTAGCTGAAGGAAGAATCCCTTAAACCTGGAGAGTTGAGACCCGTGGAATGGGTACCATGCAATATGACTTCAAAGGGTCTTCATTTGCTCACCGAACCTCTCCAATCCTATCACTGCTGCGTTTATGCCCCTGTACACACGCTTGATTCTCTTTCGGAGACATAGCAATCCATAGGTTTTAAGATACTTACTAGTCAGGTACATTCTTAGGCGTTTAATATGGGGTGTTGAGTCCATTTCGTTGAGCAAGGAGTAGCTCTTGTCTATTCCATATTTGGCTTAAGGAACTTTATCTGTGCTCATTTCAATCTCTGGTTTTATGCAGCACCCCAACTCACCTATCCCCTTAAGCAAGCATAAGTTGTTTTTCTACATTTGAGACCCTGTTCTGTTTTGTAATCCAGTTCCTGTGTAGCCAAGTTTACATTCCATGTATTAGTGATGTCTTATGATATTTCTTTTTCTGTGTGACTTATTTCAGTTAGAATCATCATACCTGAATCCACTCATTATGCTGCTACGGGCCTGATGACATAGATTTCATTGCTGAGTGATATTGCATTGTATGTAAGTACCACAACTTCTTTATCCATTTTTCGCTTTCTGCAATATTGAACTTGTACCATAAACGAGGTTCTTGTAAACAGAGCCGTCCCAAACTTTGGGGTGGCTGTGTCTTTTTGATTTTAATTTCCCTAAGCTATAGGACCATATGTGGAAGTGCCCTAGAATCTGTTGCTTTGTTTTTTAGATGTTTCAGGAAACACCATACACTTCTCCCCAGTGGCTGTTGGCAATTTACATCCCGTCCATCAGCATAACAAGGCTCCCAGTTCTCCATGGCCTGTCCTGCCTTTCTGGATTTTACACTTTTTTCAGATGGCCCTTTTGACCGGGGGGAAGTGCGACTTCATTGTAGTGCAGATTTCCTTTGCAAGCTTGCTTGGTTGTCCAAAAAGGGCGTATGCGTTTTTTCCTGAATATATTCAGGAAAAAACGCATACGCACTTTTTGGCCAAGTGCATCATTGTCGACGTTCTGCCTCTTTTCCTATGCTTTCAATGCAATTCCAGTCTACCTCCTGAAATCGGTTTCCTGCAATTCTGCCCCGCTTTCAAGTCCTCTTGGCAGCCTTACTTCAGTATATTTTTGGACGATAGCTGTCATTTATAACTCTGCAGGTTTGTGAATTACAGTGCCCCTGAGCTCCTTTCTTCAACTCGCTTTCTTGTGAGCTGGCCGCAACACCGCAGGATTGCTTCAGGCCCTAATCTGGTTCCGGCATGGCACGCTGAGCCTTTGGTTAATTCCTCTTCCTGGTGGGAAATGAGAGTTAAATTTGCCCGTCCAGACACCTCCAGCTAGTCTCTCATTGGCTCTCCCTATTCCTGTTCATCTTCCGCAGAAATTGCAAACTGGGCCAAACAGGAGGTTAAAGGCACTGACTCTCCAAGTCGGGAGAGTGTTAGTAAAGCGTCTGGAATGTTGCACCCGAGTACCAGGGGACGAGAACTGAGACATATTGGAACACGTCTCCCGATCACACGGTTGATCATACTCTGGGTTCCACATGCATGTTTTAGCTGAAGGAAGAATCCCTTAAACCTGGAGAATTGAGACCCGTGGAATGGGTACCATGCAATATGACTTCAAAGGGTCTTCATTTGCTCACCGAACCTCTCCAATCCTATCACTGCTGCGTTTATGCCCCTGTACACATGCTTGATTCTCTTTCGGAGACATACCAATCCATTGGTTTTAAGATACTTACTAGTCAGGTACATTCTTAGGCGTTTAATATGGGGTGTTGAGTCCATTTGGTTGAGCAAGGAGTAGCTCTTGTCTATTCCATATCTGGCATAAGGAACTTTATCTGTGCTCATTTCAATCTCTGGTTTTATGCAGCACCCCAACTCACATTTCCCCTTAAGCAAGCATAAGTTGGTTTTCTAAATTTGAGACACTGTTCTGTTTTGTAATCCAGTTCCTGTGTAGCCAAGTTTACATTCCGTGTATTAGTGATCTCTTATGATGTTTCTTTTTCTGTGTGACTTATTTCAGTTAGAATCATCATACCTGAATCCACTCATTATGCTGCTACGGGCCTGATGACATAGATTTCATTGCTGAGTGATATTGCATTGTACGTAAGTACCACAAATTCTTTATCCATTTTTCACTTTCTGCGATATTGAATTTGTACCGTAAACGAGGTTCTTTTAAACAGAGCCGTCCCAAACATTGGGGTGGCTGTGTCTTTTTGATTTTAATTTCCCTAAGCCATAGGACCATAAGTGGAAGTGCCCTAGGCTCTGTTGCTTTGTTTTTTAGATGTTTCAGGAAACACCATACACTTCTCCCGAGTGGCTGTTGGCAATTTACATCCCGCCCATCAGCATAACAAGGCTCCCAGTTCTCCATGGCCTGTCCTGACTTTCTGGATTTTACACATTTTTCAGATGGCCTTTTTGACCGGGGGGAAGTGAGACTTCATTGTAGTGCAGATTTCCTTTGCAAGCTTGCTTGGTTGGCCAAAAAGGGCGTATGCGTTTTTTCCTGAATATATTCAGGAAAAAACGCATACGCCCTTTCTGGCCAAGTGCATCATTGTCGACGTTCTGCCTCTTTTCCTATGCTTTCAATGCAATTCCAGTCTACCTCCTGAAATCGGTTTCCTGCAATTCTGCCCCGCTTTCAAGTCCTCTTGGCAGCCTTACTTCAGTATATTTTTGGACGATAGCTGTCATTTATAACTCTGCAGGTTTGTGAATTACAGTGCCCCTGAGCTCCTTTCCTCAACTCGCTTTCTTGTGAGCTGGCCGCAACACCGCAGGATTGCTTCAGGCCCTAATCTGGTTCCGGCATGGCACGCTGAGCCTTTGGTTAATTCCTCTTCCTGGTGGGAAATGAGAGTTAAATTTGCCCGTCCAGACACCTCCAGCTAGTCTCTCATTGGTTCTCCCTATTCCTGTTCATCTTCCGCAGAAATTGCAAACTGGGCCAAACAGGAGGTTAAAGGCACTGACTCTCCAAGTCGGGAGAGTGTTAGTAAAGCGTCTGGAATGTTGCACCCGAGTACCAGGGGACGAGAACTGAGACATATTGGAACACGTCTCCTGATCACACGGTTGATCATACTCTGGGTTCCACATGCATGTTTTAGCTGAAGGAAGAATCCCTTAAACCTGGAGAATTGAGACCCGTGGAATGGGTACCATGCAATATGACTTCAAAGGGTCTTCATTTGCTCACCGAACCTCTCCAATCCTATCACTGCTGCGTTTATGCCCCTGTACACATGCTTGATTCTCTTTCGGAGACATACCAATCCATTGGTTTTAAGATACTTACTAGTCAGGTACATTCTTAGGCGTTTAATATGGGGTGTTGAGTCCATTTGGTTGAGCAAGGAGTAGCTCTTGTCTATTCCATATCTGGCATAAGGAACTTTATCTGTGCTCATTTCAATCTCTGGTTTTATGCAGCACCCCAACTCACATTTCCCCTTAAGCAAGCATAAGTTGGTTTTCTAAATTTGAGACACTGTTCTGTTTTGTAATCCAGTTCCTGTGTAGCCAAGTTTACATTCCGTGTATTAGTGATCTCTTATGATGTTTCTTTTTCTGTGTGACTTATTTCAGTTAGAATCATCATACCTGAATCCACTCATTATGCTGCTACGGGCCTGATGACATAGATTTCATTGCTGAGTGATATTGCATTGTACGTAAGTACCACAAATTCTTTATCCATTTTTCGCTTTCTGCGATATTGAACTTGTACCGTAAACGAGGTTCTTGTAAACAGAGCCGTCCCAAATATTGAGGTGGCTGTGTCTTTTTGATTTTAATTTCCCTAAGCTATAGGACCATAAGTGGAAGTGCCCTAGGCTCTGTTGCTTTTTTTTTTAGATGTTTCAGGAAACACCATACACTTCTCCCGAGTGGCTGTTGGCAATTTACATCCCGCCCATCAGCATAACAAGGCTCCCAGTTCTCCATGGCCTGTCCTGCCTTTCTGGATTTTACACTTTTTTCAGATGGCCCGTTTGACCGGGGGGAAGTGAGACTTCATTGTAGTGCAGATTTCCGTTGCAAGCTTGCTTGGTTGGCCAAAAAGGGCATATGCGTTTTTTCCTGAATATATTCAGGAAAAACGCATACACCCTTTATGGCCAATTGCATCATTGTGGACGTTCTGCCTCTTTTCCTATGCTTTAAATGCAATTCCAGTCTACCTCCTGAAATCGGTTTCCTGCAATTCTGCCCCGCTTTCAAGTCCTCTTGGCAGCCTTACTTCAGTATATTTTTGGACGATAGCTGTCATTTATAACTCTGAAGGTTTGTGAATTACAGTGCCCCTGAGCTCCTTTCTTCAACTCTCTTTCTTGTGAGCTGGCCGCAACACCGCATGATTGCTTCAGGCCCTAATCTGGTTCCGGCACGGCACGCTGAACCTTTGGTTAATTCCTCTTCCCGGTGGGAAATGAGAGTTAAATTTGCCCGTCCAGACACCTGCAGCTAGTCTCTCATTGGTTCTCCCTATTCCTGTTCATCTTCCGCAGAAATTGCAAACTGGGCCAAACAGGAGGTTAAAGGCACTGACTCTCCAAGTCGGGAGAGTGTTAGTAAAGCATCTCGAATGTTGCACTCGAGTACCAGGGGATGAAAACTGAGACATATTTGAACACGTCTCCCAATCACACGGTTGATCATACTCTGGGTTCCACATGCATGTTTTAGCTGAAGGAAGAATCCCTTAAACCTGGAGAGTTGAGACCCGTGGAATGGGTACCATGCAATATGACTTCAAAGGGTCTTCATTTGCTCACCGAACCTCTCCAATCCTATCACTGCTGCGTTTATGCCCCTGTACACACGCTTGATTCTCTTTCGGAGACATAGCAATCCATAGGTTTTAAGATACTTACTAGTCAGGTACATTCTTAGGCGTTTAATATGGGGTGTTGAGTCCATTTCGTTGAGCAAGGAGTAGCTCTTGTCTATTCCATATTTGGCTTAAGGAACTTTATCTGTGCTCATTTCAATCTCTGGTTTTATGCAGCACCCCAACTCACCTATCCCCTTAAGCAAGCATAAGTTGTTTTTCTACATTTGAGACCCTGTTCTGTTTTGTAATCCAGTTCCTGTGTAGCCAAGTTTACATTCCATGTATTAGTGATGTCTTATGATATTTCTTTTTCTGTGTGACTTATTTCAGTTAGAATCATCATACCTGAATCCACTCATTATGCTGCTACGGGCCTGATGACATAGATTTCATTGCTGAGTGATATTGCATTGTATGTAAGTACCACAACTTCTTTATCCATTTTTCGCTTTCTGCAATATTGAACTTGTACCATAAACGAGGTTCTTGTAAACAGAGCCGTCCCAAACTTTGGGGTGGCTGTGTCTTTTTGATTTTAATTTCCCTTAGCTATAGGACCATATGTGGAAGTGCCCTAGAATCTGTTGCTTTGTTTTTTAGATGTTTCAGGAAACACCATACACTTCTCCCCAGTGGCTGTTGGCAATTTACATCCCGTCCATCAGCATAACAAGGCTCCCAGTTCTCCATGGCCTGTCCTGCCTTTCTGGATTTTACACTTTTTTCAGATGGCCCTTTTGACCGGGGGGAAGTGCGACTTCATTGTAGTGCAGATTTCCTTTGCAAGCTTGCTTGGTTGTCCAAAAAGGGCGTATGCGTTTTTTCCTGAATATATTCAGGAAAAAACGCATACGCACTTTTTGGCCAAGTGCATCATTGTCGACGTTCTGCCTCTTTTCCTATGCTTTCAATGCAATTCCAGTCTACCTCCTGAAATCGGTTTCCTGCAATTCTGCCCCGCTTTCAAGTCCTCTTGGCAGCCTTACTTCAGTATATTTTTGGACGATAGCTGTCATTTATAACTCTGCAGGTTTGTGAATTACAGTGCCCCTGAGCTCCTTTCTTCAACTCGCTTTCTTGTGAGCTGGCCGCAACACCGCAGGATTGCTTCAGGCCCTAATCTGGTTCCGGCATGGCACGCTGAGCCTTTGGTTAATTCCTCTTCCTGGTGGGAAATGAGAGTTAAATTTGCCCGTCCAGACACCTCCAGCTAGTCTCTCATTGGCTCTCCCTATTCCTGTTCATCTTCCGCAGAAATTGCAAACTGGGCCAAACAGGAGGTTAAAGGCACTGACTCTCCAAGTCGGGAGAGTGTTAGTAAAGCGTCTGGAATGTTGCACCCGAGTACCAGGGGACGAGAACTGAGACATATTGGAACACGTCTCCCGATCACACGGTTGATCATACTCTGGGTTCCACATGCATGTTTTAGCTGAAGGAAGAATCCCTTAAACCTGGAGAATTGAGACCCGTGGAATGGGTACCATGCAATATGACTTCAAAGGGTCTTCATTTGCTCACCGAACCTCTCCAATCCTATCACTGCTGCGTTTATGCCCCTGTACACATGCTTGATTCTCTTTCGGAGACATACCAATCCATTGGTTTTAAGATACTTACTAGTCAGGTACATTCTTAGGCGTTTAATATGGGGTGTTGAGTCCATTTGGTTGAGCAAGGAGTAGCTCTTGTCTATTCCATATCTGGCATAAGGAACTTTATCTGTGCTCATTTCAATCTCTGGTTTTATGCAGCACCCCAACTCACATTTCCCCTTAAGCAAGCATAAGTTGGTTTTCTAAATTTGAGACACTGTTCTGTTTTGTAATCCAGTTCCTGTGTAGCCAAGTTTACATTCCGTGTATTAGTGATCTCTTATGATGTTTCTTTTTCTGTGTGACTTATTTCAGTTAGAATCATCATACCTGAATCCACTCATTATGCTGCTACGGGCCTGATGACATAGATTTCATTGCTGAGTGATATTGCATTGTACGTAAGTACCACAAATTCTTTATCCATTTTTCACTTTCTGCGATATTGAATTTGTACCGTAAACGAGGTTCTTGTAAACAGAGCCGTCCCAAACATTGGGGTGGCTGTGTCTTTTTGATTTTAATTTCCCTAAGCTATAGGACCGTAAGTGGAAGTGCCCTAGGCTCTGTTGCTTTTTTTTTTAGATGTTTCAGGAAACACCATACACTTCTCCCGAGTGGCTGTTGGCAATTTACATCCCGCCCATCAGCATAACAAGGCTCCCAGTTCTCCATGGCCTGTCCTGCCTTTCTGGATTTTACACTTTTTTCAGATGGCCCGTTTGACCGGGGGGAAGTGAGACTTCATGTAGTGCAGATTTCCTTTGCAAGCTTGCTTGGTTGGCCAAAAAGGGCATATGCGTTTTTTCCTGAATATATTCAGGAAAAACGCATACACCCTTTATGGCCAATTGCATCATTGTGGACATTCTGCCTCTTTTCCTATGCTTTAAATGCAATTCCAGTCTACCTCCTGAAATCGGTTTCCTGCAATTCTGCCCCGCTTTCAAGTCCTCTTGGCAGCCTTACTTCAGTATATTTTTGGACGAAAGCTGTCATTTATAACTCTGAAGGTTTGTGAATTACAGTGCCCCTGAGCTCCTTTCTTCAACTCTCTTTCTTGTGAGCTGGCCGCAACACCGCATGATTGCTTCAGGCCCTAATCTGGTTCCGGCACGGCACGCTGAACCTTTGGTTAATTCCTCTTCCCAGTGGGAAATGAGAGTTAAATTTGCCCGTCCAGACACCTGCAGCTAGTCTCTCATTGGTTCTCCCTATTCCTGTTCATCTTCCGCAGAAATTGCAAACTGGGCCAAACAGGAGGTTAAAGGCACTGACTCTCCAAGTCGGGAGAGTGTTAGTAAAGCATCTCGAATGTTGCACTCGAGTACCAGGGGATGAAAACTGAGACATATTTGAACACGTCTCCCAATCACACGGTTGATCATACTCTGGGTTCCACATGCATGTTTTAGCTGAAGGAAGAATCCCTTAAACCTGGAGAGTTGAGACCCGTGGAATGGGTACCATGCAATATGACTTCAAAGGGTCTTCATTTGCTCACCGAACCTCTCCAATCCTATCACTGCTGCGTTTATGCCCCTGTACACACGCTTGATTCTCTTTCGGAGACATAGCAATCCATAGGTTTTAAGATACTTACTAGTCAGGTACATTCTTAGGCGTTTAATATGGGGTGTTGAGTCCATTTCGTTGAGCAAGGAGTAGCTCTTGTCTATTCCATATTTGGCTTAAGGAACTTTATCTGTGCTCATTTCAATCTCTGGTTTTATGCAGCACCCCAACTCACCTATCCCCTTAAGCAAGCATAAGTTGTTTTTCTACATTTGAGAACCTGTTCTGTTTTGTAATCCAGTTCCTGTGTAGCCAAGTTTACATTCCATGTATTAGTGATGTCTTATGATATTTCTTTTTCTGTGTGACTTATTTCAGTTAGAATCATCATACCTGAATCCACTCATTATGCTGCTACGGGCCTGATGACATAGATTTCATTGCTGAGTGATATTGCATTGTATGTAAGTACCACAACTTCTTTATCCATTTTTCGCTTTCTGCAATATTGAACTTGTACCGTAAACGAGGTTCTTGTAAACAGAGCCGTCCCAAACTTTGGGGTGGCTGTGTCTTTTTGATTTTAATTTCCCTAAGCTATAGGACCATATGTGGAAGTGCCCTAGAATCTGTTGCTTTGTTTTTTAGATGTTTCAGGAAACACCATACACTTCTCCCCAGTGGCTGTTGGCAATTTACATCCCGTCCATCAGCATAACAAGGCTCCCAGTTCTCCATGGCCTGTCCTGCCTTTCTGGATTTTACACTTTTTTCAGATGGCCCTTTTGACCGGGGGGAAGTGCGACTTCATTGTAGTGCAGATTTCCTTTGCAAGCTTGCTTGGTTGTCCAAAAAGGGCGTATGCGTTTTTTCCTGAATATATTCAGGAAAAAACGCATACGCACTTTTTGGCCAAGTGCATCATTGTCGACGTTCTGCCTCTTTTCCTATGCTTTAAATGCAATTCCAGTCTACCTCCTGAAATCGGTTTCCTGCAATTCTGTTCCTTGCTTTCAATGCCTCTTCATAGCCTTACCTCAATATATTTTTTGAATATTTTTGTCCTTTAAAACTCTGTAGGTTTTTGAATTGCAGTGGCCCTTAGCTCCATTTTTCAGCTCTTATTTTTTTGATCGTGTCTCATAACCACAGGATTCCTTCAGGCCCTATTTTTCTTCTGGGGCACCTTGCTGTTCCTTTGGTTTATTCTTCTTACTGTTGTGAAATTAGAGTGACATGTGCCCATTGAAACCGCTACAGCTAGTTTCTCACTGGTTCCCCCTATTCCCATTCATCCTCCGCACTACCTGCAGACTGTGCGATACCAGAACTTAAAGGCATTGTCTCTCCATGTGGGGATGTTTTTAGTAAAGCGGCTGGAATGTCGATCCGGAGTCCCAGGAGAGGAAAAATGAGGTGCACTTTAGAAACCTTTCCCGATCATATGGTATACCAGTCGCTGGGTTTCCCAAGCATGGTTTAGCTGTAGGAAGATTTCCTTCAACCTGGAGTGTTGGGACCCTTGGAATGAGTAGCATGAAGTATTGCATTAAACTTTTGGCAGTTGCTCACCAAAGCTCACCAATCCTCTCATCCCCAAGTGTCCAGCCTTATGTCTCATCCAGCTGTGGGTTTACATGTGGTCAATCCAGGTTGCATCACAGCCCCTGAGCGAATTTTGTAAGAATTTTTCTCTCTTTCATTGTTTCTGCGTTTTGTTTTTAAAATTTATTTCTGTAATGGGGTTTAGCTCATTTTCACTGCTGTGTTTGTGCCGCTCTGCACACATTTGATTCCCTTATGGAGATATATCAATACATGGGTTTTAAGATTCTTATTACTCAGATATATTTCTCTGCGGTGTATAGGGTGTGTTGAGGCCAGTTCATTGAGCAAGGTGTAGATCTTGTCTAATATCTATTTGGTTTATTGAACGGTATCTGTGCTAATTTCAAACTCTGGTTTTATGCATCACCCCACCTCTCCTTTCCCCTTAAGCTGACATAAGTGTGTTTTCTAAATGTGAGACACTGTTCTGTTCTGTAATTCATTTCTTGTGCAGCCATATTTACCCTCCCTCTATAAGTGATATCTTATGATATGTTTCTTTTTCTGTTTGACTTATTTCAAGTAGTATTATCAGACCTAAATCCACTCTTTATCCTACTACTAACCTTATTACATTGATTTCATGGTGAAGAGATATTCCATTGTACATAAGTACCACATCTTCTTTATCCATTGTTCTCTTTCCTGGGATATTTAAGGTGTACTGAAGTTGAGGTTCTTGTAAACAGAGTAGCCCTAAACTGTGGTGTGCTTGTGTCTTGTTGATTTTTAGACTTCCCTAGATATACTCCCATGATTGGAAGTGTCCTATGCTCTGTAGCTCTGTTTTTTAGATGATTTAGGAACCACCATACACTTCTCCAGAGTGGCTCTCGGCAGTTCACACACTGCCCATCAGCGTATAAAGGCTCCCTCTTCTCCATGGCCAGTCCTGCATTTCTGGTTTTTACAATTTTTTAGGATGGCCCTTTTGACCGGTGGGAAATGAGACTTCTTTGTTGTGCACATTTGCATTGCTTGCTTTCTTCCTTGCCCATAAAGTGTGTATGCGTTTTTTCCTGGATATAATCAGGAAAAAACGCATACGCCCTTTTGGGCCACTGCATCATTGTCGAAATTCTGCCGCTTTTCATGTGCTTTAAAGACGAGTCCAATCTATCTCTTGAAATCTGTTTCTTGCAATTCTGTCTTGCATTCAGATCCTCTTCTTTGCCTTACCTCAACATATTTTTGGACGTTAGTTTTCATTTATAACTCTGCAGGTTTGTGAATTGCAGTGACCCTGAGCTCCATTTTTTAAGTTGCTCTTTTGTGAGCTGGCCTCAAACCCGCAGGATTGCTTCAGGCCCTATTTTGGCTCCGGCGAGGAGGGCTGAGCCTTTTTTCAATTCTTATTCTTAATGGGAAATTAGACTGATATGTGCCCGTCCAAACCCCTACAACTATTCTCTCATTGGTTCCCCCTCTTCCCGTTCATCCTCCTCACAATTTGCAAAATGTGTGAAACAGAAGTTGAAATGTGCTGATTCTCCAAGTGGGGAGATTCTAAGTAACGTGGCTGGAATGGTGAACAGGAGCACCAGGAGAGGATAAATGAGCTGCATTTTAGACACATCTCCCGATCACATGGTGTACAGTCCTCTGGGTTTTCCATGCATGTTTTAGCTGTAGGAAGATCCCTTGAACCTGCAGATTTGGGACCCATTGAATGGGTACCAGGTAGTATTACTTTAAAGGGTGTGCATTTCCTCACCCAACCTCACATTTCTCTTAGTGCAAACAGTTTCCAGCCTTATGTCTCATCCTGCTGTGGGTCTAGATGTGTTCAATCCATGTTGCATCACCGTCCCTGAGGAAAAGTTGTAAGAGGTTTTCTCTGTCTCTCTGTCGTTTATTTTTTCAATTTATTACTATATTGGTTACAGCTGATTTTCAAAGCTCTGTTTCTTGCTGCTGTACATCCACTTGATTCACGTACAGAGAGACATCAGTAAATTCTTTTTCAGATTCTTACCAGTCGTATATATTCTTTTCCGGTGACTTGAGTGTGCTGAGTGCAGTTCTTTCAGCTACCGTGTAGGTCTTGTTGATTATCAGTTTGGTATTTGGAATGGTATCTTTGCTAATTTCAACCTCCTGGATGATGCCTCACCCCTCCCCACCTTTCCCGTTTAGCAGCCTTATGCGTGTTTTCTACATATTTGACTATGTTTTTGTTTTGTAATTTATTTCATGTGTAGCCATTTTGGATTCCACCTTTAAGTGATATCTTATGATATGTGTCTTTTTCTTTTTGAATTATGTCACTTAGAATGATCATACGTAACTCCTCCGGAGTTGTTACAACTGGCCATATTTCATTGATTTCCAGGCTGAATAATATTCCACTCTACCTAAGTACCACATCTCTATCCATTTTTTCTCTCCAGAGACATTTAAGTTATATCCTAGTCGAGGATCTTTTAAACAGAGAGGGGGTAAACATTGGGGTGCCTGTGTCCTCTCGATTTTTGTTTTTCCCAAGATATACGCCCATGAGTGCAAGTGCCCTATGCTCTGTAGCTCATTTTTTAGATGCTTTAGTAAACACAGTACACTTCTCCAGAATGGCCGTTGGCAATATACATTTCCACTATAAGTCTCACAGGGCTCCCTCTTCTCCTTGCCCTGTCCTGCATTTCTGTTGTTTACGCTTTATGAGGATGGCTCTTCTGACTGATGCGAAGTGATATCTTTTGTAGTATTGACTTCCAGTGCCCACCTGTTTGGTTGGCTAAAAAAGTGTATGCCCTTTTCTTGAATATATACAGAAAAAAACGCATACACCCTTTGTGGCCAACTGCAATGTTGGCAATGTTCAGCTCCTTTTCTTGTGCTTAATGGCGAGTCCTTTCTACCTCCTCAAATCCCTTTCCTGCCATTCTCCCTTGCTTACAAGTCCTTTTCTCTGACTTTCCTCAAGACATTTTTCAGTGATGGATATTTTCAAGTCTGCAGTTTCGTGAATTTTACTGCCCCTGAGTTCCATTGTTCAACTTGTGTTTATGGGAACTGGTCACAAAGCAGTGGGATTTCCTCAAGCCCTATACTGTTTCCATGGGCAACCCTAGCCTTTGGTCAATTCGTCTTCCTGATTGGAAATTAGAGTGACATGTGCCTGTCTGAACACCTAGGACTTGTCTCTCATTGTTCCTCATCCTTCCGCTTCATCCTCTGGACAAATTCCAAACTGTACGCAACAGGACTCTCTCTCCAAGTGGGGAGACTGTTAGTAAAGACGCTGGAGGGGTGAACCCGAGCACCAGGAGATGAGGAGATGAGATGCCTTTTCCAAACTCTTCCCGATCAGACGGTATACCATCCTCTGGGTGTGACAGACATGTTTTAGCAGTAGGAAGAGTCCCATTCATGTAAGGAGAACACCAGGGCTTTTTCAAAATCAGTGTCTCCCTGAAACCCAAACTGGGGAATTTTTTAAGCTACGGCTACACATATGTTCATTAAGGGCCTTGGGAAGTAGGCAGAGTCCAAACTTTAGATGATTGAAGTCTTCAGGGTCAGAAGCACTCACCACCAGCTTCCCTTAGGTTACACTTTAACTGTCATTGATAGATGATGTCAATAAAAATATCTATTCTTTTTCAGATTATTTCCCCTTATAGGTTATTGCAAAATGTTGAGTGTAGTTCCCTGTGCTATACAGTAGTTCCTTGTTGATGATCTATTTTATACATAGCAGTGTGTATGTGTTAATCCCAAACTGTTAATTTATCCCTCCTCCCACCTTTCCCCTTTGGTAATAATAAATTATAAGATTTTATACTTCTCAGAAATGGGGGAGCTGAAAGAGCGGTATCATTTTCAATGGAAAAGCATTTAAAACAAGATTGAAGCTTTAACCAAGATTATTAGATGTACATCCTTGGAAAGAAATCACTTCGTTTCTCTAATATTGACCTGACAAATAAGACAAACCTTTTCACTGAACTTGCTTATAATAAAGTGATGGAAATATCAAATGGAAGTGTTAGAAACATCTTATTTTACCCGAGCCTTATACACTGTTCTATGTTAACTACAGTTGTCTCACACATCTGTTCATTGAGGTTACAATAGTCTCAATTTCTGTTACTGATCCTCCAGAGTGGACCCCAACAAGTGT
The DNA here is from genome assembly GCF_937001465.1 of Orcinus orca. Classification (NCBI taxonomy): domain Eukaryota; kingdom Metazoa; phylum Chordata; class Mammalia; order Artiodactyla; family Delphinidae; genus Orcinus; species Orcinus orca. Next base: position 106,867 of record NW_026043749.1, on the reverse strand, counting down.
CCCCCTGCCCAGTGTCATTGGGGCCAACAGATCGAGACTGAGTTTGGTTCACAAGCAAAGGAAACTTTATATTTTGATCAGAGAATGGAGAGGTGAGAGCATGCACTACCCCGTGGGCTGTGGGCTGGGCTGCTGTGTAGAGATCCTGTCAGAGTCAGTGGGAGGGAGGGGGCGGAGCTCTCGAGGGCCGGGTTGGCTGCAGCTCAGGCTCTATATTGCGGAGTCTGCACTGGGCCCCAGGAGCTGAGATGTCGTCCCAGCCATTCTGCACTAGGAAATCTGGTCTGAAGTGCCAGGTGTGGAACCTCTGCATGCGGGACCCTAGGAGCACAGGAAATTAGACAAAGCACAAAGGATAAAAAAGGTTAGACTTGACTTTATTGCCCAGATTCTATTTTTATCTCCCAGGGATTTTTAATGGGCTTTGCTGGGGACAAACCCCTCCTCTGCCTTTTGTCCCGTTCCTCATTCTTGGAGTGCTGAGGGTGCAGACCCTTCTTCTGTAACTGCTGAGTGCTGAGTTGGGAGCCCTCATACCCGGGGGCGAGGGTCAGAGCTTCTCCCCAGCAGCCTCCAGGTGACGTTGATTGTCCCCAGGCCCCCTGTCTCCCTGCTCGTCCACCTGAGCACCAGCATTGGAAGTGTTATAGATTCTAATGACCTTTAAGGGTCCAGGAAAGAGATGTGCAGAGACGCTGTGGGGGCCAGTTTCACCCCACCCCACATTTGTTTGACCACCTTAGGCTGACCGTTTCTGCCAGCCTAGATGCTCTGACCAGTAGTCTGCGTTTTCTTCAATTAGGCCCCTGAATTAACGTACAAACAGCACCAGGTGTCAGAGCCCTGCCCGCTCAACTCCCAGACAGTCCAGGGTCAGTGGTGATCAAGGACCATGATGGCCACTGAGTCAACAGCCTTTTGAAGTAAACAGGAGTCCAGCCGGTCTTATTGGCCACCATCATCACGGTGTCTGTAGGCTTTTCTATGGTGACAGTGTGGTATACGGTTCCCCCGCCAAGATTATTAGCTCCCCTCTGGGTGCAGTAAGTCCTGCAAGCAGTAGTCTACTCTTTTGGGACACACTCTTGTTGTTTTATGAGAGAAACTCCAGGTCAAGTGATGTTCACACAAGTCGTCATGGTGCCCTGTTGCCCCCGGTTATCTCTCTGGATGTTGGAGTTGGAGGGTCTCCTCACTCGAGGTTGGTGTGCCCACGGAGCGAACCCTGCAACTTCAGGGCATGGTTGGTGGTTAGGATCACCACGTGGGGTCCTTTTCCCTTAGGAGGGAGGTGGCCTTTTGGGCTGCTGATTTCCAGGTTTTTAGATACTGCCAGTATCTTGGCCAGATGTGGCAGTGGGCCAAACCCCTTGGTGACCGTAGTTTATCCTACCTGGATGGCATTCTTGCATTGTTCCATTTCAAGTGGTCCCAGTTTTTGCACTAATTCTCCAATGGCGATTCACCTTTCACCGGGAATGTAAAGGTCAAAGGGTTTAGCTAAATTAGGGAGTTCCAGGGCAAGGGTCTGAATTGACTGCTCTTTCCATTCTTGAAAGGCCACTTCTGGATTCTATTCAAAAGGATCATCATCTTTTCCTTTCAGTGTTTCATATAGAGGCCCAGCTAGTAGACTGTAGTTAGGGATCCAGAAGCAGCAAACCCTGGCCTCCCCAGGAACCCCTAAGCTGTGTTCTAGTTTTAGAAAGGGGTAAGGCTGAAAATGGTTTCTTCCCTTTCCTGGGATGGGCTTCTCCGACCTTCTGTGAGAATGAAGCCCAGGCAGGTCACCGCAGTCTGTGATATTTGAGCTTTTTCTTGGACAACTTCTATCCTTTATTGGCTTGGTAGTTCAGAGGCCTCCTTAGTAGGGCTGGCGATCAGAATGTCGTCTGCGTACTGAAGGAGGATTTCCTTTTCCAGAGGTAGAACTTTTAGGTCTTTAGCTAAGCTTTTCCCAAAGATGGTGTGGGAATTTTTGCACCCTTGGGGCAAGACGGCCCGGAAGTATTGTTTTAGTTGTACGTTGAGTCCTGCCACTCACAAGCCAAAATTTCTTGTGACTCTGGGACTAATGGAATACAAAAGAAGGCATCATTGAAGACTAATACAGAATACCATGTCCTGGTGGTTGGTAGAATGACCAGCAGGGTGTAGGAATTAGGAGCAGCTGGAGGTATATCCTCGGTGGCTTCACTGACTGTCCTGACATCCTTTACCAGGTCCCCAGCAGCCCATGGGGCTCTCGTGGTCAGACCAATCCCAGAATATGGAGCTCACCTGGGCAGGTACCTCACCCCCACCCCAGCCCACGGGGCTCTTGTGGTCAGGCCCCTCCCAGGATACAGAGCTACCCTTGCAGGTACCGTGGCAGGGCTGGGCACACAGGAACCGTGCACATAGCCCTCATTGCAGAGCACCACCAGCTCACCTGTCGCTCAGAGCTGACACAGAGCACCTCAGAGCAGGACTTGAACTAACAAACAGCAGCTGCGACAGGTCTGTGACCCTGGGCATCACTCTGTGCGGCCTCCCTCCACCTGGTCTTCCAGAGACTTCCACTGCACCCGGGGCACCAGGCCTCTGTCTCCAACCACCACCCACCCCTCCTCTCCCTGACTCCTGGTTTCCTCTCATTAGGAGAGGGTTTTCTTGAAGTTGTCTCCCACTCATGGGCCAGATAAAATGATTAGAAAACAAGCCAAAGCTGCAGCCCCTTGTCTATCCTGACTCTCAGGAGCCCACACCTGTTCCTTGGACCTGGCCGGTTCAGCAAGTTCCATTTTCTGCAACTGTGAGCCCCTGAGGGGTGATGATTGGCTGACCTGGGCAGCCTTACCATGCCGGCCAGCCCTCCCCAGGTGTGCCTGGGTTGAGATCAATATAAATACCACTCCAGGCAGCAAGAGCCCCTGCAGCCGTGCCTGACGCCATTTTCTCTGCCCTGTCAGCAGTCTCGGGGCTGGGCTGGTGGGAGGGAGTGAGAGGCCACGGCTTTGTGGGTGGCCCAGTGTGAGTGGGGCTCTGCTGGACTTTCTGCAGCAGTTGCCAGGCTGCCACCTGCTAAAGAAGAGGATGTGTCACCCATACCTGCTGCTGGAATTTCTCCCTGGGCAGAGGTGAGGAAGGAAAAAAGCAGTGGGGGCAGGGACAGGACGGGTATCTCAGGCAGGGAAATGGAAATCTTCCAGAAGAGCACCCAGGGCCAGGACCATCCTGGCTGGCCTGCAGGCACCAAGTCGGCCGGCATGCTGTCACTCGTGTGGCTCTATGGCCCTTCCTCTAAGCTTTCAAGTCCTTGTATATATTCAGGTGTTTTACCTGGGACGGGTGGGAATAGTTCAGCAGCAACTGGCCTGGGGCTCAGCTCACGTTTACTCACAGATGCCTCGGCACGGTGCCCCAGCTTTGCAATGAGGACGCTTGTTGCGTGGGGGCTGCTGGCTGAATGGGAGACGATTCCCCACCACTGACCAACTTCAGAATTGTTTACAACTGGAGCAAGTGCCCTGATACGGTTTTCCTCTGTGGAACTGGTGGGTTCTGTGTTTTTTTTCTCTTTTTCGTTTTTGGTTCAAGGTAGATTTTATTCCTCTTTTTTGTATTTACAGATATAAGCATGGAAATAATTTATTCATATAAATACATGTATGTGAAGGGAATAATTGTTTTTTCTGTTTTATTTTTTAAATTTTATTTCTTTCTAATTTTGAATTTTATTTTATATTTTTATACAGCAGGTTCTTATTGGTTATCTATTTTATACATATAAATGTATACATGCCAATCCCAGTCTCTCAACACCTCCCACCACCACCACCCCAACAGCTTTCCCCCCTTGTTGTGCATACGTTTGTTGTCTACATCTGTTGCTCTATTTATGCCTTGCAAAATGGTTAATCTGTACAGTTTTTCTAGGTTCCACATATATGCATGAATATACAAGATTTGTTTTTCTCTTTCTGACTTACTTCACTCTGTATGACAGTCTCTAGATCCATCGACGTCTCTACATATGACCCAATTTCATTCCTTTTCATGGCTTAGTAATATTCCATTTTATATATGTACCACAGCTTTATGCATTCATCTGTCTGTGGGCATTTAGGTTGCTTCCATTACCTCGATATTGTAAATAGTGATGCAATGAACATTGCGGTGAATGTCTCTTTTTGATTTATGGTTTTGTCTGGGTATATGTCCGGTACTGGGATTGCTGTATCATATGGTAATTCTATTGTCAGTTTCTTAAGAAACTCCATATTGTTCTCCATAGTGACTGTATCAATTTATATTCCCAACAATAGTGGAAGAGGGTCCTTTTCTCCACACCCTTTCCAGCATTTTTTGTTTGTAGATTTTCTGATGATGCCCATTCTATCAGGTGTGAGGTGATACCTCATTGTGGAGTCCATTTTGTTGAGCAAGGGGTAGGTCTTGTCTATTACATATTTGGCTTATGGAAGGGTATCTGTGCTAAATTCAAACTCTGGTTTTATGCAGCACCCCAACTCACCTTCCCCCTTACGCAAGCATAAGTTGGTTTTCTAAACTTGAGACCCTGTTCTGTTTTGTAACTCAGTTCCTGTGTAGCCAAGTTCACATTCCGTGTATTAGTGATATCTTATGATGTTTCTTTTTCTGTGTGACTTATTTCAGTTAGAATCATCATACCTGAATCCACTCATTGTGTTGCTACGGGCCTGATGACATAGATTTCATTGCTGAGTGATATTGCATTGTACGTAAGTACCACAACTTCTTTATCCATTTTTCACTTTCTGCGATATTGAACTTGTACCGTAAATGAGGTTCTTGTAAACAGAGCCGTCCCAAACTTTGGGGTGGCTGTGTCTTTTTTATTTTATATTCCTTAGCTGTAGGACCATATGTGGAAGTGCCCTAGGCTCTGTTGCTTTGTTTTTTAGATGTTTCAGGAAACACCATACACTTCTCCCGAGTGGCTGTTGGCAATTTACATCCCGCCCATCAGCATAACAAGGCTCCCAGTTCTCCATGGCCTGTCCTGCCTTTCTGGATTTTACACTTTTTTCAGATGGCCCTTTTGACCGGGGGGAAGTGAGACTTCATTGTAGTGCAGATTTCCTTTGCAAGCTTGCTTGGTTGGCCAAACAGTTTTTATGCGTTTTTTCCTGAATATATTCAGGAAAAAACGCATACGCCCTTTTTGGCCAAGTGCATCATTTTGGACGTTCTGCCTCTTTTCCTATGCTTTAAATGCAATTCCAGTCTACCTCCTGAAATCGGTTTCCTGCAATTCTGCCCCGCTTTCAAGTCCTCTTGGCAGCCTTACTTCAGTATATTTTTGGACGATAGCTGTCATTTATAACTCTGCAGGTTTGTGAATTACAGTGCCCCTGAGCTCCTTTCTTCAACTCGTTTTCTTGTGAGCTGGCCGCAACACTGCACGATTGCTTCAGGCCTTAATCTGGTTCCGGCACAGCACGCTGAGCCTTTGGTTAGTTCCTCTTCCTGGTGGGAAATGAGAGTTAAATTTGCCCGTCCAGACACCTCCAGCTAGTCTCTCATTGGTTCTCCCTATTCCTGTTCATCTTCTGCAGAAATTGCAAACTGGGCCAAACAGGAGGTTAAAGGCACTGACTCTCCAAGTCAGGAGAGTGTTATTTAAGCGTCTGGAATGTTGCACCCGAGAACCAGGGGACGAGAACTGAGACATATTTGAAAACGTCTCCCGATCACACGGTTGATCATACTCTGGGTTCCACATGCATGTTTTAGCTGAAGGAAGAATCCCTTAAACATGGAGAGTTGAGACCCGTGGAATGGGTACCATGCAATATGACTTCAAAGGGTCTTCATTTGCTCACCGAACCTCTCCAATCCTATCACTGCTGCGTTTATGCCCCTGTACACATGCTTGATTCTCTTTCGGAGACATAGCAATCCATAGGTTTTAAGATACTTACTAGTCAGGTACATTCTTAGCCGTTTAATATGTGTTGTTGAGTCCATTTCGTTGAGCAAGGAGTAGCTCTTGTCTATTACATATTTGGCTTAAGAACTTTATCTGTGCTAATTTCAATCTCTGGTTTTATGTAGCACCACAACTCGCCTTTCCCCTTTAGCAAGCATAAGTTGGTTTTCTAAATTTGAGACCCTGTTCTGTTTTGTAATCCAGTTCCTGTGTAGCCAAGTTTACATTCCGTGTATTAGTGATATCTTATGATGTTTCTTTTTCTGTGTGACTTATTTCAGTTAGAATCATCATACCTGAATCCACTCATTATGCTGCTACGGGCCTGATGACATAGATTTCATTGCTGAGTGATATTGCATTGTACGTATGTACCACAACTTCTTTATCCATTTTTCAGTTTCTGCGATATTCAACATGTACTGTAAACGAGGTTCTTGTAAACAGAGACATCCCAAATTTTGGGGTGGCTGTGTCTTTTTGATTTTAATTTCCCTAAGCTATAGGACCATAAGTGGAAGTGCCCTAGGCTCTGTTGCTTTGTTTTTTAGATGTTTCAGGAAACACCATACACTTCTCCCAGTGGTGTTGGCAATTTACATCCCGCCCATCAGCATAACAAGGCTCCCAGTTCTCCATGGCCTGTCCTGCCTTTCTGGATTTTACACTTTTTTCAGATGGCCCTTTTGACCGGGGGGAAGTGAGACTTCATTGTAGTGCAGATTTCCTTTGCAAGCTTGCTTGGTTGGCCAAACAGTTTTTATGCGTTTTTTCCTGAATATATTCAGGAAAAAACGCATACGCCCTTTTTGGCCAAGTGCATCATTGTCGACGTTCTGCCTCTTTTCCTATGCTTTAAATGCAATTCCAGTCTACCTCCTGAAATCAGTTTCCTGCAATTCCGCCCCGCTTTCAAGTCCTCTTGGCAGCCTTACTGCCGTATATTTTTGGATGATAGCTGTCATTTATAACTCTGCAGGTTTGTGAATTACAGTGCCCCTGAGCTCCTTTCTTCAACTCGCTTTCTTGTGAGCTGGCCGCAACACCGCAGGATTGCTTCAGGCCCTACTCTGGTTCCGGCACGGCACGCTGAGCCTTTGGTTAATTCCTCTTCCTGGTGGGAAATGAGAGTTAAATTTGCCCGTCCAGACACCTCCAGCTAGTCTCTCATTGGTTCTCCCTATTCCTGTTCATCTTCCGCAGAAATTGCAAACTGGGCCAAACAGGAGGTTAAAGGCACTGACTCTCGAAGTTGGGAGAGTGTTAGTAAAGCGTCTGGAATGTTGCACCCGAGTACCAGGGGACGAGAACTGAGACATATTTGAACACGTCTCCCGATCACACGGTTGATCATACTCTGGGTTCCACATGCATGTTTTAGCTGAAGGAAGAATCCCTTAAACCTGGAGAGTTGAGACCTGTGGAATGGGTACCATGCAATATGACTTCAAAGGGTCTTCATTTGCTCACCGAAACTCTCCACTCCTTTCAGTGCTGTGTTTACGCCCCTGTACACACGCTTGATTCTCTTTCGGAGACATAGCAATCCATAGGTTTTAAGATACTTACTAGTCAGGTACATTCTTAGGCGTTTAATATGGGGTGTTGAGTCCATTTCGTTGAGCAAGGAGTAGCTCTTGTCTATTCCATATTTGGCTTAAGGAATTTTATCTGTGCTCATTTCAATCTCTGGTTTTATGCAGCACCCCAACTCACCTTTCCCCTTAAGCAAGCATAAATTGGTTTTCTAAATTTGAGACCCTGTTCTGTTTTGTAATTCAGTTCCTGTGTAGTCAAGTTTACATTCCGTGTATTAGTGATATCTTATGATGTTTCTTTTTCTGTGTGACTTATTTCAGTTAGAATCATCATACCTGAATCCACTCATTATGCTGCTACGGGCCTGATGACATAGATTTCATTGCTGAGTGATATTGCATTGTACGTAAGTACCACAACTTCTTTATCCATTTTTCGCTTTCTGCGATATTGAACTTGTACCGTAAACGAGGTTCTTGTAAACAGAGCCGTCCCAAACTTTGGGGTGGCTGTGTCTTTTTGATTTTAATTTCCCTAAGCTATAGGACCATAAGTGGAAGTGCCCTAGGCTCTGTTGCTTTGTTTTTTAGATGTTTCAGGAAACACCATACACTTCTCCCGAGTGGCTGTTGGCAATTTACATCCCGCCCATCAGCATAACAAGGCTCCCAGTTCTCCATGGCCTGTCCTGCCTCTCTAGATTTTACACTTTTTTCAGATGGCCCTTTTGACCGGGGGGAAGTGAGACTTCATTGTAGTGCAGATTACATTTGCAAGCTTGCTTGGTTGGCCAAAAAGGGCGTATGCGTTTTTTCCTGAATATATTCAGGAAAAAACGCATACGCCCTTTTTGGCCAAGTGCATCATTTTGGACGTTCTGCCTCTTTTCCTATGCTTTAAATGCAATTCCAGTCTACCTCCTGAAATCGGTTTCCTGCAATTCTGCCCCGCTTTCAAGTCCTCTTGGCAGCCTTACTTCAGTATATTTTTGGACGATAGCTGTCATTTATAACTCTGCAGGTTTGTGAATTACAGTGCCCCTGAGCTCCTTTCTTCAACTCGTTTTCTTGTGAGCTGGCCGCAACACCGCACGATTGCTTCAGGCCTTAATCTGGTTCCGGCACAGCACGCTGAGCCTTTGGTTAGTTCCTCTTCCTGGTGGGAAATGAGAGTTAAATTTGCCCGTCCAGACACCTCCAGCTAGTCTCTCATTGGTTCTCCCTATTCCTGTTCATCTTCTGCAGAAATTGCAAACTGGGCCAAACAGGAGGTTAAAGGCACTGACTCTCCAAGTCAGGAGAGTGTTATTTAAGCGTCTGGAATGTTGCACCCGAGAACCAGGGGACGAGAACTGAGACATATTTGAAAACGTCTCCCGATCACACGGTTGATCATACTCTGGGTTCCACATGCATGTTTTAGCTGAAGGAAGAATCCCTTAAACATGGAGAGTTGAGACCCGTGGAATGGGTACCATGCAATATGACTTCAAAGGGTCTTCATTTGCTCACCGAACCTCTCCAATCCTATCACTGCTGCGTTTATGCCCCTGTACACATGCTTGATTCTCTTTCGGAGACATAGCAATCCATAGGTTTTAAGATACTTACTAGTCAGGTACATTCTTAGCCGTTTAATATGTGTTGTTGAGTCCATTTCGTTGAGCAAGGAGTAGCTCTTGTCTATTACATATTTGGCTTAAGAACTTTATCTGTGCTAATTTCAATCTCTGGTTTTATGTAGCACCACAACTCGCCTTTCCCCTTTAGCAAGCATAAGTTGGTTTTCTAAATTTGAGACCCTGTTCTGTTTTGTAATCCAGTTCCTGTGTAGCCAAGTTTACATTCCGTGTATTAGTGATATCTTATGATGTTTCTTTTCCTGTGTGACTTATTTCAGTTAGAATCATCATACCTGAATCCACTCATTATGCTGCTACGGGCCTGATGACATAGATTTCATTGCTGAGTGATATTGCATTGTACGTAAGTACCACCACTTCTTTATCCAGTTTTCGCTTTCTGCGATATTGAACTTGTACCGTAAACGAGGTTCTTGTAAACAGAGCCGTCCCAAACTTTGGGGTGGCTGTGTCTTTTTGATTTTAATTTCCCTAAGCTATAGGACCATAAGTGGAAGTGCCCTAGGCTCTGTTGCTTTGTTTTTTAGATGTTTCCGGAAACACCATACACTTCTCCCGAGTGGCTGTTGGCAATTTACATCCTGCCCATCAGCATAACAAGGCTCCCAGTTCTCCATGGCCTGTCCTGCCTTTCTGGATTTTACACTTTTTTCAGATGGCCCTTTTGACCGGGGGGAAGTGAGACTTCATTGTAGTGCAGATTTCCTTTGCAAGCTTGCTTGGTTGGCCAAAAAGGGCGTATGCGTTTTTTCCTGAATATATTCAGGAAAAAACGCATACGCCCTTTTTGGCCAAGTGCATCATTGTCGACGTTCTGCCTCTTTTCCTATGCTTTAAATGCAATTCCAGTCTACCTCCTGAAATCGGTTTCCTGCAATTCTGCCTTACTTTCAATGCCTCTTCATAGCCTTACCTCAATATATTTTTTGAAAATTGTTGGCCTTTATAACTCTGCAGGTTTTTGAATTGCAGTGGCCCTTAGCTCCATTTTTCAGCTCTTATTTTTCTGATCTTGCCTCATAACCACAGGATTCCTTCAGGCCCTATTTTTCTTCTGGGGCACCTTGCTGTGCCTTTGGTTTATTCTTCTTACTGATGTGAAATTAGAGTGACATGTGCCCATTGAAACCGCTACAGCTAGTTTCTCACTGGTTCCCCCTATTCCCATTCATCCTCTGCACTAACTGCAGACTGTGCAATACCAGAACTTAAAGACATTGACTCTCCATGTGGGGATGTTGTTAGTAAAGCGTCTGGAATGTCGATCCGGAGTCCCAGGAGAGGAAAAATGAGGTGCATTTTAGAAACCTTTCCCGATCATATGGTATACCAGTCGCTGGGTTTCCCAAGCATGCTTTGGCTGTAGGAAGATTCCCTTCAACCTGGAGTGTTGGGACCCTTGGAATGAGTAGCATGAAGTATTGCATTAAACTTTTGGCAGTTGCTCACCAAAGCTCACCAATCCTCTCAGCCCCAAGTGTCCAGCCTTATGTCTTATCCAGCTGTGGGTTTATATGTGGTCAATCCAGGTTACATCACAGCCCCTGAGCGAATTTTGTAAGAATTTTTCTCTCTTTCATTGTTTCTGCGTTTTGTTTTTAAAATTTATTTCTATAATAGGGTTTAGCTCATTTTCACTGCTGTGTTTGTGCCGCTCTGCACACATTTGATTCCCTTATGGAGATATATCAATACATGGGTTTTAAGATTCTTATTACTCAGATATATTTCTCTGCGGTGTATAGGGTGTGTTGAGGCCAGTTCATTGAGCAAGGTGTAGATCTTGTCTAATATCTATTTGGTTTATTGAACGGTATCTGTGTTAATTTCAAACTCTGGTTTTATGCATCACCCCACCTCTCCTTTCCCCTTAAGCTGACATAAGTGTGTTTTCTACATGTGAGACACTGTTCTGTTCTGTAATTCATTTCTTGTGCAGCCATATTTACCCTCCCTCTATAAGTGATATCTTATGATATGTTTCTTTTTCTGTTTGACTTATTTCAAGTAGTATTATCGGACCTAAATCCACTCTTTATCCTTCTACTAACCTTATTACATTGATTTCATGGTGAAGAGATATTCCATTGTACATAAGTACCACATCTTCTTTATCCATTGTTCTCCTTCCTGGGATATTTAAGGTGTACTGAAGTTGAGGTTCTTGTAAACAGAGTAGCCCTAAACTGTGGTGTGCTTGTGTCTTGTTGATTTTTAGACTTCCCTAGATATACTCCCATGATTGGAAGTGTCCTATGCTCTGTAGCTCTGTTTTTTAGATGATTTAGGAACCACCATACACTTCTCCAGAGTGGCTCTCGGCAGTTCACACACTGCCCATCAGCGTATAAAGGCTCCCTGTTCTCCATGGCCTGTCCTGCATTTCTGGTTTTTACAATTTTTTAGGATGGCCCTTTTGACCGGTGGGAAATGAGACTTCTTTGTTGTGCACATTTGCATTGCTTGCTTGCTTTGTTGACCATAAAGTGCGTATGCATTTTTTCCTGGATATAATCAGGAAAAAACGCATACGCCCTTTTGGGCCTACTGCATCATTTTCGAAATTCTGCCACTTTTCATGTGCTTTAAAGACGAGTCCAATCTATCTCTTGAAATCTGTTTCTTGCAATTCTGTCTTGCATTCAGATCCTCTTCTTTGCCTTACCTCAACATAGTTTTGGACGTTAGTTTTCATTTATAACTCTGCAGGTTTGTGAATTGCAGTGACCCTGAGCTCCATTTTTTAAGTTGCTCTTTTGTGAGCTGGCCTCAAACCCGCAGGATTGCTTCAGGCCCTATTTTGGCTCCGGCGAGGCGGGCTGAGCCTTTTTTCAATTCTTATTCTTAATGGGAAATTAGAGTGATATGTGCCCGTCCAAACCCCTACAACTATTCTCTCATTGGTTCCCCCTCTTCCCGTTCATCCTCCTCACAATTTGCAAAATGTGTGAAACAGAAGTTGAAATGTGCTGATTCTCCAAGTGGGGAGATTCTAAGTAACGTGGCTGGAATGGTGAACAGGAGCACCAGGAGAGGATAAATGAGCTGCATTTTAGACACATCTCCCGATCACATGGTGTACAGTCCTCTGGGTTTTCCATGCATGTTTTAGCTGTAGGAAGATCCCTTGAACCTGCAGATTTGGGACCCATTGAATGGGTACCAGGTAGTATTACTTTCAAGGGTGTGCATTTCCTCACCCAACCTCACATTTCTCTTAGTGCAAACAGTTTCCAGCCTTATGTCTCATCCTGCTGTGGGTCTAGATGTGTTTAATCCATGTTGCATCACCGTCCCTGAGGAAAAGCTGTAAGAGGTTTTCTCTGTCTCTCTGTCGTTTATTTTTTTCAATTTATTACTATATTGGTTACAGCTGATTTTCAAAGCTCTGTTTCTTGCTGCTGTACATCCACTTGATTCACGTACAGAGAGACATCAGTAAATTCTTTTTCAGATTCTTACCAGTCGTATATATTCTTTTCCGGTGACTTGAGTGTGCTGAGTGCAGTTCTTGTAGCTACCGTGTAGGCCTTGTTGATTATCAGTTTGGTATTTGGAATGGTATCTTTGCTAATTTCAACCTCCTGGATGATGCCTCACCCCTCCCCACCTTTCCCGTTTAGCAGCCTTATGCGTGTTTTCTACATATTTGACTATGTTTTTGTTTTGTAATTTATTTCATGTGTAGCCATTTTGGATTCCACCTTTAAGTGATATCTTATGATATGTGTCTTTTTCTTTTTGAATTATGTCACTTAGAAAGATCATACATAACTCCTCCGGAGTTGTTACAACTGGCCATATTTCATTGATTTCCAGGCTGAATAATATTCCACTCTACCTAAGTACCACATCTCTATCCATTTTTTCTCTCCAGAGACATTTAAGTTATATCCTAGTCGAGGATCTTTTAAACAGAGAGGGGGTAAACATTGGGGTGCCTGTGTCCTCTCGATTTTTGTTTTTCCCAAGATATACGCCCATGAGTGCAAGTGCCCTATGCTCTGTAGCTCATTTTTTAGATGCTTTAGTAAACACAGTACACTTCTCCAGAATGGCCGTTGGCAATATACATTTCCACTATAAGTCTCACAGGGCTCCCTCTTCTCCTTGCCCTGTCCTGCATTTCTGTTGTTTACGCTTTATGAGGATGGCTCTTCTGACTGATGCGAAGTGATATCTTTTGTAGTATTGACTTCCAGTGCCCACCTGTTTGGTTGGCTAAAAAAGTGTATGCCCTTTTCTTGAATATATACACAAAAAAACGCATACACCCTTTTTGGCCAACTGCAATGTTGGCAATGTTCAGCTCCTTTTCTCGTGCTTAATGGCGAGTCCTTTCTACCTCCTCAAATCCCTTTCCTGCCATTCTCCCTTGCTTACAAGTCCTTTTCTCTGACTTTCCTCAAGACATTTTTCAGTGATGGATATTTTCAAGTCTGCAGTTTCGTGAATTTTACTGCCCCTGAGTTCCATTGTTCAACTTGTGTTTATGGGAACTGGCCACAAAGCAGCGGGATTTCCTCAAGCCCTATACTGTTTCCATGGGCAACCCTAGCCTTTGGTCAATTCGTCTTCCTGATTGGAAATTAGAGTGACATGTGCCTGTCTGAACACCTAGGACTTGTCTCTCATTGTTCCTCATCCTTCCGCTTCATCCTCTGGACAAATTCCAAACTGTATGCAAGAGGATGTTGACAGTGCTGACCTCTCCAAGTGGGGAGACTGTTAGTAAAGACGCTGGAGGGATGAACCCGAGCACCAGGAGATGAGGAGATGAGATGCCTTTTCCAAACTCTTCCCGATCAGACGGTATACCATCCTCTGGGTGTGACAGACATGTTTTAGCAGTAGGAAGAGTCCCATTCATGTAAGGAGAACACCAGGGCTTTTTCAAAATCAGTGTCTCCCCGAAACCCAAACTGGGGAATTTTTTAAGCTACGGCTACACATATGTTCATTAAGGGCCTTGGGAAGTAGGCAGAGGCCAAACTTTAGATGATTGAAGTCTTCAGGGTCAGAAGCACTCACCACCAGCTTCCCTTAGGTTACACTTTAACTGTCATTGATAGATGATGTCAATAAAAATATCTATTCTTTTTCAGATTATTTCCCCTTATAGGTTATTGCAAAATGTTGAGTGTAGTTCCCTGTGCTATACAGTAGTTCCTTGTTGATGATCTATTTTATACATAGCAGTGTGTATGTGTTAATCCCAAACTGTTAATTTATCCCTCCTCCCACCTTTCCCCTTTGGTAATAATAAATTATAAGATTTTATACTTCTCAGAAATGGGGGAGCTGAAAGAGAGGTATCATTTTCAATGGAAAAGCATTTAAAACAAGATTGAAGCTTTAACCAAGATTATTAGATGTACATCCTTGGAAAGAAATCACTTCGTTTCTCTAATATTGACCTGACGAATAAGACAAACCTTTTCACTGAACTTGCTTATAATAAAGTGATGGAAATATCAAATGGAAGTGTTAGAAACATCTTATTTTACCCGAGCCTTATACACTGTTCTATGTTAACTACAGTTGTCTCACACATCTGTTCATTGAGGTTACAATAGTCTCAATTTCTGTTACTGATCCTCCAGAGTGGACCCCAACAAGTGTCCCCCTGCCCAGTGTCATTGGGGCCAACAGATCGAGACTGAGTTTGGTTCACAAGCAAAGGAAACTTTATATTTTGATCAGAGAATGGAGAGGTGAGAGCATGCACTACCCCGTGGGCTGTGGGCTGGGCTGCTGTGTAGAGATCCTGTCAGAGTCAGTGGGAGGGAGGGGGCGGAGCTCTCGAGGGCCGGGTTGGCTGCAGCTCAGGCTCTATATTGCGGAGTCTGCACTGGGCCCCAGGTGCTGAGGTGTCGTCCCAGCCATTCTGCACTAGGAAATCTGGTCTGAAGTGCCGGGTGTGGAACCTCTGCATGCGGGACCCTAGGAGCACATGAAATTAGACAAAGCACAAAGGATAAAAAAGGTTAGACTTGACTTTATTGCCCAGATTCTATTTTTATCTCCCAGGGATTTTTAATGGGCTTTGCTGGGGACAAACCCCTCCTCTGCCTTTTGTCCCGTTCCTCATTCTTGGAGTGCTGAGGGTGCAGACCCTTCTTCTGTAACTGCTGAGTGCTGAGTTGGGAGCCCTCATACCCGGGGGCGAGGGTCAGGGCTTCTCCCCAGCAGCCTCCAGGTGACGTTGATTGTCCCCAGGCCCCCTGCCTCCCTGCTCGTCCACCTGAGCACCAGCATTGGAAGTGTTATAGATTCTAATGACCTTTAAGGGTCCAGGAAAGAGATGTGCAGAGACGCTGTGGGGGCCGGTTTCACCCCGCCCCACATTTGTTCGGCCACCTTAGGCTGACCGTTTCTGCCAGCCTAGATGCTCTGACCAGTAGTCTGCGCTTTCTTCAATTAGGCCCCTGAATTAATGTACAAACAGCACCAGGTGTCAGAGCCCTGCCTGCTCAACTCCCAGACAGTCCAGGGTCAGTGGTGATCAAGGACCATGATGGCCACTGAGTCAACAGCCTTTTGAAGTAAACAAGAGTCCAGCTGGTCTTATTGGCCACCATCATCACGGTGTCTGTAGGCTTTTCTATGGTGACAGTGTGATATACGGTTCCCCCGCCAAGATTATTAGCTCCCCTCTGCGTGCAGTAAGTCCTGCAAGCAGTAGTCTACTCTTTTGGGACACACTCTTGTTGTTTTATGAGAGAAACTCCAGGTCAAGTGATGTTCACACGAGTCGTCATGGTGCCCTGTTGCCCCCGGTTATCTCTCTGGATGTTGGAGTTGGAGGGCCTCCTCAATCGAGGTTGGTGTGCCCACGGGGCGAACCCTGCAACTTCAGGGCATGGTTGGTGGTTAGGATCACCACGTGGGGTCCTTTTCCCTTAGGAGGGAGGTGGCCTTTTGGGCTGCTGATTTCCAGGTTTTTAGATACCGCCAGTATCTTGGCCAGATGTGGCAGTGGGCCAAGCCCCTTGGTGCCCGTAGTTTATCCTACCTGGATGGCATTCTTGCATTGTTCCATTTCAAGTGGTCCCAGTTTTTGCACTAATTCTCCAATGGCGATTCACCTTTCACCGGGAATGTAAAGGTCAAAGGGTTTAGTTAAATTAGGGAGTTCCAGGGCAAGGGTCTGAATTGACTGCTCTTTCCATTCTTGAAAGGCCACTTCTGGATTCTATTCAAAAGGATCATCATCTTTTCCTTTCAGTGTTTCATATAGAGGCCCAGCTAGTAGACTGTAGTTAGGGATCCAGAAGCAGCAAACCCTGGCCTCCCCAGGAACCCCTAAGCTGTCTTCTAGTTTTAGAAAGGGGTAAGGCTGCAAATGGTTTCTTCCCTTTCCTGGGATGGGCTTCTCCGACCTTCTGTGAGAACGAAGCCCAGGCAGGTCACCGCAGTCTGTGATATTTGAGCTTTTTCTTGGACAACTTCTATCCTTTATTGGCTTGGTAGTTCAGAGGCCTCCTTAGTAGGGCTGGCGATCAGAATGTCGTCTGCGTACTGAAGGAGGGTTTCCTTTCCCAGAGGTAGAACTTTTAGGTCTTTAGCTAAGCTTTTCCCAAAGATGGTGTGGGAATTTTTCCACCCTTGGGGCAAGACGGCCCGGAAGTATTGTTTTAGTTGTACGTTGAGTCCTGCCACTCACAAGCCAAAATTTCTTGTGACTCTGGGACTAATGGAATACAAAAGAAGGCATCATTGAAGACTAATACAGAATACCATGTCCTGGTGGTTGGTAGAATGACCAGCAGGGTGTAGGAATTAGGAGCAGCTGGAGGTATATCCTCGGTGGCTTCACTGACTGTCCTGACATCCTTTACCAGGTCCCCAGCAGCCCATGGGGCTCTCGTGGTCAGACCAATCCCAGAATATGGAGCTCACCTGGGCAGGTACCCCACCCCCACCCCAGCCCACGGGGCTCTTGTGGTCAGGCCCCTCCCAGGATACAGAGCTACCCTTGCAGGTACCGTGGCAGGACTGGGCACACAGGAACCGTGCACATAGCTCTCATTGCAGAGCACCCCCAGCTCACCTGTCGCTCAGAGCTGACACAGAGCACCTCAGAGCAGGACTTGAACTAACAAACAGCAGCTGCGACAGGTCTGTGACCCTGGGCATCACTCTGTGCGGCCTCCCTCCACCTGGTCTTCCAGAGACTTCCACTGCACCCGGGGCACCAGGCCTCTGTCTCCAACCACCACCCACCCCTCCTCTCCCTGACTCCTGGGTTCCTCTCATTAGGAGAGGGTTTTCTTGAAGTTGTCTCCCACTCATGGGCCAGATAAAATGATTTGAAAACAAGCCAAAGCTGCAGCCCCTTGTCTATCCTGACTCTCAGGAGCCCACACCTGTTCCTTGGACCTGGCCAGTTCAGCAAGTTCCATTTTCTGCAACTGTGAGCCCCTGAGGGATGATGATTGGCTGACCTGGGCAGCCTTACCGTGCCGGCCAGCCCTCCCCAGGTGTGCCTGGGTTGAGATCAATATAAATACCACTCCAGGCAGCAAGAGGCCCTGCAGCCGTGCCTGACGCCATTTTCTCTGCCCTGTCAGCAGTCTCGGGGCTGGGCTGGTGGGAGGGAGTGAGAGGCCACGGCTTTGTGGGTGGCCCAGTGTGAGTGGGGCTCTGCTGGACTTTCTGCAGCAGTTGCCAGGCTGCCACCTGCTAAAGAAGAGGATGTGTCACCCATACCTGCTGCTGGAATTTCTCCCTGGGCAGAGGTGAGGAAGGAAAAAAGCAGTGGGGGCAGGGACAGGACGGGTATCTCAGGCAGGGAAATGGAAATCTTCCAGAAGAGCACCCAGGGCCAGGACCATCCTGGCTGGCCTGCAGGCACCAAGTCGGCCGGCATGCTGTCACTCGTGTGGCTCTATGGCCCTTCCTCTAGGCTTTCAAGTCCTTGTATATATTCAGGTGTTTTACCTGGGACGGGTGGGAATAGTTCAGCAGCAACTGGCCTGGGGCTCAGCTCACGTTTACTCACAGATGCCTCGGCACGGTGCCCCAGCTTTGCAATGAGGACGCTTGTTGCGTGGGGGCTGCTGGCTGAATGGGAGACGATTCCCCACCACTGACCAACTTCAGAATTGTTTACAACTGGAGCAAGTGCCCTGATACGGTTTTCCTCTGTGGAACTGGTGGGTTCTGTGTTTTTTTTCTCTTTTTCGTTTTTGGTTCAAGGTAGATTTTATTCCTCTTTTTTGTATTTACAGATATAAGCATGGAAATAATTTATTCATATAAATACATGTATGTGAAGGGAATAATTGTTTTTTCTGTTTTATTTTTTAAATTTTATTTCTTTCTAATTTTGAATTTTATTTTATATTTTTATACAGCAGGTTCTTATTGGTTATCTATTTTATACATATAAATGTATACATGCCAATCCCAGTCTCTCAACTCCTCCCACCACCAACCCCCCCAACAGGTTTCCCCCCTTGTTGTCCATACGTTTGTTGTCTACATCTGTTGCTCTATTTATGCCTTGCAAAATGGTTAATCTGTACAGTTTTTCTAGGTTCCACATATATGCATGAATATACAAGATTTGTTTTTCTCTTTCTGACTTACTTCACTCTGTATGACAGTCTCTAGATCCATCGACGTCTCTACAAATGACCTAATTTCATTCCTTTTCATGGCTTAGTAATATTCCATTTTATATATGTACCACAGCTTTATGCATTCATCTGTCTGTGGGCATTTAGGTTGCTTCCATTACCTCGATATTGTAAAGAGTGATACAATGAACATTGCGGTGAATGTCTCTTTTTGATTTATGGTTTTGTCTGGGTATATGTCCAGAACTGGGATTGCTGTATCATATGGTAATTCTACTGTTAGTTTCTTAAGAAACTCCATATTGTTCTCCATAGTGACTGTATCAATTTATATTCCCAACAATAGTGGAAGAGGGTTCCTTTTCTCCACACATTTCCAGCATTTTTTGTTTGTAGATTTTCTGATGATGCCCATTCTACAAGGTGTGAGGTGATACCTCATTGTGGAGTCCATTTTGTTGAGCAAGGGGTAGGTCTTGTCTATTACATATTTAGCTTATGGAATGGTATCTGTGCTAATTTCAAACTCTGCTTTTATACAGCACCACAACTCACCTTCCCCCTTAAGCAAGCATAAGTTGGTTTTCTAAACATGAGACCCTGTTCTGTTTTGTAATTCAGTTCATGTGTAACCAAGTTCACATTCCATGTATTAGTGATACCTTATGATGTTTCTCTTTCTGTGTGACTTTTTTCACTTAGAATCACCGTGCCTCAATCCACTCATTATGCTGGTACGGGCTTGGTGACATAGTTTTCATTGCTGAGAGGTATTCTGTTGTACGTAAGTACCGCAACTTCTTTATCCATTATTTGCTCTCTGGCATATTTAACTTGTGCTGAAGAAGTGGTTCCTGTAAAAGAGCCGTCCCAAATTTTGGAGTGGCTGTGTCTTTTTGATTTTAAATTCCCTAAACTATAGGACCATAAGTGGAAGTGCCCTAGGCTCTGTTGCTTTGTTTTTTAGATGTTTCAGGAAACACCATACACTTCTCCCAAGTGGCTGTTGGCAATTTACATCCCGTCCATCAGCATAACAAGGCTCCCAATTCTCCATGGCCTGTCCTGCCTTTCTGGATTTTACACTTTTTTCAGATGGCCCTTTTGACTGGGGGAAGTGAGACTTCATTGTAGTGCAGATTTCCTTTGCAAGCTTGCTTGGTTGGCCAAAAAGGGCGTATGCGTTTTCTCCTGAATATATTCAGGAAAAAACGCATCCGCCCTTTTTGTCCAAGTGCATCATTGTCGACGTTCTGCCTCTTTTCCTATGCTTCAAATGCAATTCCAGTCTACCTCCTGAAATCGGGTTCCTACAATTCTGCCCCGCTTTCAAGTCCTCTTGGCAGCCTTACTTCAGTATATTTTTGGACGATAGCTGTCATTTATTACTCTGCAGGTTTGTGAATTACAGTGCCCCTGAGCTCCTTTCTTCAACTCGCTTTCTTGTGAGCTGCCCGGAACACCGCAGGATTGATTCAGGCCCTAATCTGGTTCCGCCATGGCATGCTGAGCCTTTGGTTAATTCCTCTTCCTGGTGGGAAATGAGAGTTAAATTTGCCCGTCCAGACACCTCCAGCTAGTCTCTCATTGGTTCTCCCTATTCCTGTTCATCTTCCGCAGAAATTGCAAACTGGGCCAAACAGGAGGTTAAAGGCACTGACTCTCCAAGTCGGGAGAGTGTTAGTGAAGCATCTGGAATGTTGCACCCAAGTACCAGGTGACAAGAAATGAGACATATTTGAACACGTCTCAGGATCACACGGTTGATCATACTCTGGGTTCCACATGCGTGTTTTAGCTGAAGGAAGAATCCCTTAAACCTGGAGAGTTGAGACCTGTGGATTGGTACCATGCAATATGACTTCAAAGGGTCTTCATTTGCTCACTGAACATCTCCAATCATATCACTGCTGCGTTTTTGCCCCTGTACACACGCTTGATTCTCTTTCGGAGTCATAGCAATCCATAGGTTTTAAGATACTTACTAGTCAGGTACATACTTAGGCGTTTAATATGGGGTGTTGAGTCCATCTCGTTTAGCAAGGAGTAGCTCTTGTCTATTACATATTTGGCTTAAGGAACTTTATCTGTGCTCATTTCAATCTGTGTTTTTGTGCAGCACCCCAACTCACCTTTCCGCATAAGCAAGCATAAGTTGGTTTTCTAAATTTGAGACCTTATTCTGTTTTGTAATTCAGTTCCTGTGTAGCAAGTTTACATTCCGTGTATTAGTGATATCATATGATGTTTCTTTTTCTGTGTGACTTATTTCAGATAGAATCATCATACCTGAATCCACTCTTTATGCTGGTACGGGCCTGATGACATAGATTTTATTGCTGCGTGATATTGCATTGTACGTAAGTACCACAACTTCTTTATCCATTTTTCACTTTCTGCGATATTGAACTAGTCCCGTAAACGAGTTTGTTGTAAACAGAGCCGTCCCAAACTTAGGGGTGGCTGTGTCTTTTTTATTTTATATTCCTTAGCTATAGGACCATAAGTGGAAGTGCCCTAGGCTCTGTTGCTTTGTTTTTTAGATGTTTCAGGAAACACCATACACTTCTCCCGAGTGGCTGTTGGCAATTTACATCCCGCCCATCAGCATAACAAGGCTCCCAGTTCTCCATGGCCTGTCCTGCCTTGCTGGATTTTACACTTTTTTCAGATGGCCCTTTTGACCGGGTGGAAGTGAGACTTCATTGTAGTGCAGATTTCCTTTGCAAGCTTGCTTGGTTGGCCAAAAAGGGCGTATGCGTTTTTTCCTGAATATATTCAGGAAAAAACGCATACGCCCTTTTTGGCCAAGTGCATCATTGTCGACGTTCTGCCTCTTTTCCTATGCTTTAAATGCAATTCCAGTCTACCTCCTGAAATCGGTTTCCTGCAATTCTGCCCCGCTTTCAAGTCCTCTTGGCAGCCTTTCTTCACTATATTTTTGGACGATAGCTGTCATTTATAACTCTGCAGGTTTGTGAATTACAGTGCCCCTGAGCTTCTTTCTTCAACTCGCTTTCTTGTGAGCTGGCGGCAACACCGCAGAATTGCTTCAGGCCCTAATCTGTTTCCAGCACGGCACGCTGAGCCTTCGGTTAATTCCTCTTCCTGGTGGGAAATGAGAGTTAAATTTGCCCGTCCAGACACCTCCAGCTAGTCTCTCATTGATTCTCCCTATTCCTGTTCATCTTCCGCAGAAATTGCAAACTGGGCCAAACAGGAGGTTAAAGGCACTGACTCTCCAAGTCGGGAGAGTGTTAGTAAAGCGTCTGGAATGTTGCACCCGAGTACCAGGGGACCAGAACTGAAACATATTGGAACACGTCTCCCGATCACACGGTTGATCATACTCTGGGTTCCACATACATGATTTAGCTGAAGGAAGAATCCCTTAAACCTGGAGCGTTGAAACCCGTGGAATGGGTACCATGCAATATGACATCAAAGGGTCTTCATTTGCTCACCGAACCTCTCCAATCCTATCACTGCTGCGTTTATGCCCCTGTACACACGCTTGATTCTCTTTCGGAGACATAGCGATCCATAGGTTTTAAGATACTTACTAGTCAGGTACATTCTTAGGCGTTTAATATGGGGTGTTGAGTCCATTTGGTTGAGCAAGGAGTAGCTCTTGTCTATTCCATATTTGGCTTAAGGAACTTTCTCTGTGCTCATTTCAATCTCTGGTTTTATGCAGCACCCCAACTCACCTTTCCCCTTAAGCAAGCATAAGTTGGTTTTCTAAATTTGAGACCCTGTTCTCTTTTGTAATCCAGTTCCTGTGTAGCCAAGTTTTCATTCCGTGTATTAGTGATATCTTATGATGTTTCTTTTTCTGTGTGACTTATTTCAGTTAGAATCATCATACCTGAATCCACTCATTATGCTGCTACGGTCCTGATGACATGGATTTCATTGCTGAGTGATATTGCATTGTACGTACGTACCACAACTTCTTTATATATTTTTCACTTTCTGCGATATTGAACTTGTCCCGTAAATGAGTTTCTTGTAAACAGAGCCGTCCCAAACTTAGGGGTGGCTGTGTCTTTTTGATTTTAATTTCCCTAAGCTATAGGGCCATAAGTGGAAGTGCCCTAGGCTCTGTTGCTTTGTTGTTTAGATGTTTCAGGAAACACCATACACTTCTCCCGAGTGGCTGTTGGCAATTTACATCCCGCCCATCAGCATAACAAGGCTCCCAGTTCTCCATGGCCTGTCCTGCCTTTCTGGATTTTACACTTTTTTCAGATGGCCCTTTTGACCGGGGGGAAGTGAGACTTCATTGTAGTGCAGATATCCTTTGCAAGCTTGCTTGGTTGGCCAAAAAGGGCGTATGCGTTTTTTCCTGAATATATTCAGGAAAAAACGCATACGCCGTTTTTGGCCAAGTGCATCATTGTTGACGTTCTGCCTCCTTTCCTAAGCTTTAAATGCAATTCCAGTCTGCCTCCTGAAATCGGTTTCCTGAAATTCTGCCCCGCTTTCAAGTCCTCTTGGCAGCCTTAATTCAGTATATTTTTGGACGATAGCTGTCATTTATAACTCTGCAGGTTTGTGAATTACAGTTCCCCTGAGTTCCTTTCTTCAACTCTCTTTCTTGTGAGCTGGCCGCAACACCGCAGGATTGCTTCAGGCTCTAATCTGGTTCCGGCACGGCACGCTGAGCCTTTGGTTAATTCCTCTTCCTGGTGGGAAATGAGAGTTAAATTTGCCCGTCCAGACACCTCCAGCTAATCTCTCATTGGTTCTCCCTATTCCTGTTCATCTTCCGCAGAAATTGCAAACTGGGCCAAACAGGGGGTTAAAGGCACTGACTCTCCAAGTCGGGAGAGTGTTAGTAAAGCGTCTGGAATGTTGCACCCTGTACCAGGGGATGAGAACTGAGACATATTGGAACACGTCTCCCGATCACACGGTTGATCATACTCTGGGTTCCACATGCATGTTTTAGCTGAAGGAAGAATCCCTTAAACCTGGAGAGTTGAGACCCGTGGAATGGGTACCATGCAATATGACTTCAAAGGGTCTTCATTTGCTCACCGAACCTCTCCAATCCTATCACTGCTGCGTTTATGCCCCTGTACACACGCTTGATTCTCTTTCGGAGACATAGTGATCCATAGCTTTTAAGATACTTACTAGTCAGGTACATTCTTAGGCGTTTAATATGCGGTGTTGAGTCCATTTCGTTGAGCAAGGAGTAGCTCTTGTCTATTACATATTTGGCTTAAAGAACTTTATCTGTGCTCATTTCAATCTCTGGTTTTATGCAGCACCCCAACTCACCTTTCCCCTTAAGCAAGCATAAGTTGGTTTTCTAAATTTGAGACCCTGTTCTCTTTTGTAATCCAGTTCCTGTGTAGCCAAGTTTACATTCCGTGTATTAGTGATATCTTATGATGTTTCTTTTTCTGTGTGACTTATTTCAGTTAGAATCATCATAACTGAATCCACTCATTATGCTGCCACGGTCCTGATGACATAGATTTCATTGCTGAGTGATATTGCATTGTACGTAAGTACCACAACTTCTTTATCCATTTTGTACTTTCTGCGATATTGTACTTGTACCGTAAACAAGGTTCTTGTAAACAGAGCCGTCCCAAACTTTGGGGTGGCTGTGTCTTTTTTATTTTAATTTCCCTAAGCTATAGGACCATAAGTGGAAGTGCTCTAGGCTCTGTTGCTTTGTTTTTTAGATGTTTCAGGAAACACCATACACTTCTCCCCAGTGGCTGTTGGCAATTTACATCCCGCCCATCAGCATAACAAGGCTCCCAGTTCTCCATGGCCTGTCCTGCCTTTCTGGATTTTACACTTTTTTCAGATGGCCCTTTTGACCGGGGGGAAGTGAGACTTCATTGTAGTGCAGATTTCCTTTGCAAGCTTGCTTGGTTGGGCAAAAAGGGCGTATGCGTTTTTTCCTGAATATACTAAGGAAAGAACGCATACGCCCTTTTTGGCCAAGTGCATCATTGTCGACGTTCTGCCTCTTTTCCTATGCTTTAAATGCAATTCCAGTGTACCTCCTGAAATCAGTATCCTGCAATGCTGCCCCGCTTTCAAGTCCTCTTGGCAGCCTTACTTCAGTATATGTTTGGACGATAGCTGTCATTTATAACTCTGCAGGTTTGTGAATTACAGTGCCCCTGAGCTCCTTTCTTCAACTCGCTTTCTTGTGAGCTGGCCGCAACACCGCAGGATTGCTTCAGGCCCTAATCTGGTTCCGGAACGGCACGCTGAGCCTTTGGTTAATTCCTCTTCCTGGTGGGAAATGAGAGTTAAATTTGCCCGTCCAGACACCTCCAGCTAGTCTCTCATTGGTTCTCCCTATTCCTGTTCATCTAACGCAGAAATTGCAAACTGGACCAAACAGGAGGTTAAAGGCACTGACTCTCCAAGATGGGAGAGTGTTAGTAAAGCGTCTGGAATGTTGCACCCGAGTACCAGGGGACGAGAACTGAGACATATTGGAACACGTCTCCCGATCACACGGTTGATCATACTCTGGGTTCCACATGCATGATTTAGCTGAAGGAAGAATCCCTTAAACCTGGAGCGTTGAGACCCGTGGAATGGGTACCATGCAATATGACTTCAAAGGGTCTTCATTTGCTCACCGAACCTCTCCAATCCTATCACTGCTGCGTTTATGCCCCTGTACACACGCTTGATTCTCTTTCGGAGACATAGCGATCCATAGGTTTTAAGATACTTACTAGTCAGGTACATTCTTAGGCTTTTAATATGGGGTGTTGAGTCCATTTCGTTGAGCAAGGAGTAGCTCTTGTCTATTACATGTTTGGCTTAAGGAACTTTATCTGTGCTCATTTCAATCTCTGGTTTTATGCAGCACCCCAACTCACCTTTCCCCTTAAGCAAGCATAAGTTGTTTTTCTAAATTTGAGACCCTGTTCTCTTTTGTAATCCAGTTCCTGTGTAGCCAAGTTTACATTCCGTGTATTAGTGATATCTTATGATGTTTCTTTTTCTGTGTGACTTATTTCAGTTAGAATCATCATAACTGAATCCACTCATTATGCTGCCATGGTCCTCATGACATAGATTTCATTGCTGAGTGATATTGCATTGTACGTAAGTCCCACAACTTCTTTATCCATTTTGTACTTTCTGCGATATTGTACTTGTACCGTAAACAAGGTTCTTGTAAACAGAGCCGTCCCAAACTTTGGGGTGGCTGTGTCTTTTTTATTTTAATTTCCCTAAGCTATAGGACCATAAGTGGAAGTGCTCTAGGCTCTGTTGCTTTGTTTTTTAGATGTTTCAGGAAACACCATACACTTCTCCCCAGTGGCTGTTGGCAATTTACATCCCGCCCATCAGCATAACAAGGCTCCCAGTTCTCCATGGCCTGTCCTGCCTTTCTGGATTTTACACTTTTTTCAGATGGCCCTTTTGACCGGGGAGAAGTGAGACTTCATTGTAGTGCAGATTTCCTTTGCAAGCTTGCTTGGTTGGGCAAAAAGAGCGTATGCGTTTTTTCCTGAATATACTCAGGAAAGAACGCATACGCCCTTTTTGGCCAAGTGCATCATTGTGGACGTTCTGCCTCTTTTCCTATGCTTTAAATGCAATTCCAGTGTACCTCCTGAAATCAGTATCCTGCAATTCTGCCCCGCTTTCAAGTCCTCTTGGCAGCCTTACTTCAGTATATTTTTGGACGATAGCTGTCCTTTATAACTCTGCAGGTTTGTGGATTACAGTGCCCCTGAGCTCCTTTCTTCAACTCGCTTTTTTATGAGCTGGCCGCAACACCGCAGGATTGCTTCAGGCCCTAATCTGGTTCCGGCACGGCACGCTGAGCCTTCGGTTAATTCCTCTTCCTGGTAGGAAATGAGAGTTAAATTTGCCCATCCAGACACCTCCAGCTAGTCTCTCATTGGTTCTCCCTATTCCTGTTCATCTTCCGCAGAAATTGCAAACTGGGCCAAACAGGAGGTTAAAGGCACTGACTCTCCAAGTCCGGAGAGTGTTAGTAAAGCGTCTGGAATGTTGCACCAGAGTACCAGGGGACCAGAACTGAGACATATTGGAACACGTCTCCCGATCACATGGTTGATCATACTCTGCGTTCCACATACATGATTTAGCTGAAGGAAGAATCCCTTAAACCTGGAGAGTTGAGACCCGTGGAATGGGTACCATGCAATATGACTTCAAAGGGTCTTCATTTGCTCACCGAACCTCTCCAATCCTATCACTGCTGCGTTTATGCCCCTGTACACATGCTTGATACTCTTTCGGAGCCATAGAGATCCATAGGTTTTAAGATACTTACTAGTCAGGTACATTCTTAGGCGTTTAATATGGGGTGTTGAGTCCATTTCGTTGAGCAAGGAGTAGCTCTCGTCTATTACATATTTGGCTTAAGGAACTTTATCTGTGCTCATTTCAATCTCTGGTTTTATGCAGCACCCCAACTCACCTTTCCCCTTAAGCAAGCATAAGTTGGTTTTCTAAATTTGAGACCCTGTTCTCTTTGGTAATCCAGTTCCTGTGTAGCCAAGTTTACATTCCGTGTATTAGTGATATCTTATGATGTTTCTTTTCCTGTGTGACTTATTTCAGTTAGAATCATCATACCTGAATCCACTCATTATGCTGCTATGGGCCTGATGACATAGATTTCATTGCTGAGTGATATTGCATTGTACGTAAGTACCACAACTGCTTTATCCATTTTTCACTTTCTGTGATATTGAACTTGTCCCGTAAACGAGTTTCTTGTAAACAGAGCCGTCCCAAACTTAGGGGTGGCTGTGTCTTTTTTATTTTATATTCCTTAGCTATAGGACCATATGTGGAAGTGCCCTAGGCTCTGTTGCTTTGTTTTTTAGATGTTTCAGGAAACACCATACACTTCTCCCCAGTGGCTGTTGGCAATTTACATCCCGCCCATCAGCATAACAAGGCTCCCAGTTCTCCATGGCCTGTCCTGCCTTTCTGGATTTTACACTTTTTTCAGATGGCCCTTTTGACCAGGGGGAAGTGAGACTTCATTGTTGTGCAGATTTCCTTTGCAAGCTTGCTTGCTTGGCCAAAAAGGGCGTATGCGTTTTTTCCTGAATATATTCAGTAAAAAACGCATATGCCCTTTTTGGCCAAGTGCATCATTGTCGACTTTCTGACTCTTTTCCTATGCTTTAAGTGCAATTCCAGTCTACCTCCTGAAATCGGTTTCCTGCAATTCTGCCCCGCTTTCAAGTCCTCTTGGCAGCCTTACTTCAGTATATTTTTGGACGATAGCTGTCATTTATAACTCTGCATGTTTGTGAATTACAGTGCCCCTGAGCTCCTTTCTTCAACTCGCTTTCTTGTGAGCTGGCCGCAACACCGCAGGATTGCTTCAGGCCCTAATCTGGTTCCGGCATGGCACGCTGAGCCTTTGGTTAATTCCTCTTCCTGGTGGGAAATGAGAGGTAAATTTGCCCATCTAGACACCTCCAGCTAGTCTCTCATTGATTCTCCCTATTCCTGTTCATCTTCCGCAGAAATTGCAAACTGGGCCAAACAGGAGGCTAAAGCACTGACTCTCCAAGTCGGGAGAGTGTTAGTAAAGCGTCTGGAATGTTGCACCCAAGTACCAGGGGACGAGAACTGAGACATATTGGAACACGTCTCCCGATCACACGGTTGATCATACTCTGGGTTCCACATGCAAGATTTAGCTGAAGGAAGAATCCCTTAAACCTGGAGCGTTGAGACCCGTGGAATGGGTACCATGGAATATGACTTCAAAGGGTCTTCATTTGCTCACCGAACCTCTCCAATAATATCACTGCTACGTTTATGCCCCTGTACACACGCTTGATTCTCTTTCGGAGACATAGCGATCCATAGGTTTTAAGATACTTACTAGTCAGGTACATTCTTAGGCATTTAATATGGGGTGTTGAGTCCATTTCGTTGAGCAAGGAGTAGCTCTTGTCTGTTACATATTTGGCTTAAGGAACTTTATCTGTGCTCATTTCAATCTCTGGTTTTATGCAGCACCCCAACTCACCTTT
The DNA here is from genome assembly GCF_937001465.1 of Orcinus orca. Classification (NCBI taxonomy): domain Eukaryota; kingdom Metazoa; phylum Chordata; class Mammalia; order Artiodactyla; family Delphinidae; genus Orcinus; species Orcinus orca. The sequence goes on along the minus strand of NW_026043749.1, from coordinate 78,115 downwards.
CCCCTTAAGCAAGCATAAGTTGGTTTTCTAAATTTGAGACCCTGTTCTCTTTTGTAATCCAGTTCCTGTGTAGCCAAGTTTACATTCCGTGTATTAGTGATATCTTATGATGTTTCTTTTTCTGTGTGACTTATTTCAGTTAGAATCATCATACCTGAATCCACTCATTATGCTGCTACGGGCCTGATGACATAGATTTCATTGCTGAGTGATATTGCATTGTACGTAAGTACCACAACTTCTTTATCCATTTTTCACTTTCTGCGATATTGAACTAGTCCCGTAAACGAGTTTCTTGTAAACAGAGCCATCCCAAACTTAGGGGTGTCTGTGTCTTTTTGATTTTAATTTCCCTAAGCTATAGGGCCATAAGTGGAAGTGCCCTAGGCTCTGTTGCTTTGTTGTTTAGATGTTTCAGGAAACACCATACACTTCTCCCGAGTGGCTGTTGGCAATTTACATCCCGCCCATCAGCATAACAAGGCTCCCAGTTCTCCATGGCCTGTCCTGCCTTTCTGGATTTTACACTTTTTTCAGATGGCCCTTTTGACCGGGGGGAAGTGAGACTTCATTGTAGTGCAGATATCCTTTGCAAGCTTGCTTGGTTGGCCAAAAAGGGCGTATGCGTTTTTTCCTGAATATATTCAGGAAAAAACGCATACGCCGTTTTTGGCCAAGTGCATCATTGTTGACGTTCTGCCTCCTTTCCTAAGCTTTAAATGCAATTCCAGTCTGCCTCCTGAAATCGGTTTCCTGAAATTCTGCCCCGCTTTCAAGTCCTCTTGGCAGCCTTAATTCAGTATATTTTTGGACGATAGCTGTCATTTATAACTCTGCAGGTTTGTGAATTACAGTTCCCCTGAGTTCCTTTCTTCAACTCGCTTTCTTGTGAGCTGGCCGCAACACCGCAGGATTGCTTCAGGCTCTAATCTGGTTCCGGCACGGCACGCTGAGCCTTTGGTTAATTCCTCTTCCTGGTGGGAAATGAGAGTTAAATTTGCCCGTCCAGACACCTCCAGCTAATCTCTCATTGGTTCTCCCTATTCCTGTTCATCTTCCGCAGAAATTGCAAACTGGGCCAAACAGGGGGTTAAAGGCACTGACTCTCCAAGTCGGGAGAGTGTTAGTAAAGCGTCTGGAATGTTGCACCCTGTACCAGGGGATGAGAACTGAGACATATTGGAACACGTCTCCCGATCACACGGTTGATCATACTCTGGGTTCCACATGCATGTTTTAGCTGAAGGAAGAATCCCTTAAACCTGGAGAGTTGAGACCCGTGGAATGGGTACCATGCAATATGACTTCAAAGGGTCTTCATTTGCTCACCGAACCTCTCCAATCCTATCACTGCTGCGTTTATGCCCCTGTACACACGCTTGATTCTCTTTCGGAGACATAGTGATCCATAGCTTTTAAGATACTTACTAGTCAGGTACATTCTTAGGCGTTTAATATGCGGTGTTGAGTCCATTTCGTTGAGCAAGGAGTAGCTCTTGTCTATTACATATTTGGCTTAAAGAACTTTATCTGTGCTCATTTCAATCTCTGGTTTTATGCAGCACCCCAACTCACCTTTCCCCTTAAGCAAGCATAAGTTGGTTTTCTAAATTTGAGACCCTGTTCTCTTTTGTAATCCAGTTCCTGTGTAGCCAAGTTTACATTCCGTGTATTAGTGATATCTTATGATGTTTCTTTTTCTGTGTGACTTATTTCAGTTAGAATCATCATAACTGAATCCACTCATTATGCTGCCACGGTCCTGATGACATAGATTTCATTGCTGAGTGATATTGCATTGTACGTAAGTCCCACAACTTCTTTATCCATTTTGTACTTTCTGCGATATTGTACTTGTACCGTAAACAAGGTTCTTGTAAACAGAGCCGTCCCAAACTTTGGGGTGGCTGTGTCTTTTTTATTTTAATTTCCCTAAGCTATAGGACCATAAGTGGAAGTGCTCTAGGCTCTGTTGCTTTGTTTTTTAGATGTTTCAGGAAACACCATACACTTCTCCCCAGTGGCTGTTGGCAATTTACATCCCGCCCATCAGCATAACAAGGCTCCCAGTTCTCCATGGCCTGTCCTGCCTTTCTGGATTTTACACTTTTTTCAGATGGCCCTTTTGACCGGGGGGAAGTGAGACTTCATTGTAGTGCAGATTTCCTTTGCAAGCTTGCTTGGTTGGGCAAAAAGGGCGTATGCGTTTTTTCCTGAATATACTAAGGAAAGAACGCATACGCCCTTTTTGGCCAAGTGCATCATTGTCGACGTTCTGCCTCTTTTCCTATGCTTTAAATGCAATTCCAGTGTACCTCCTGAAATCAGTATCCTGCAATGCTGCCCCGCTTTCAAGTCCTCTTGGCAGCCTTACTTCAGTATATGTTTGGACGATAGCTGTCATTTATAACTCTGCAGGTTTGTGAATTACAGTGCCCCTGAGCTCCTTTCTTCAACTCGCTTTCTTGTGAGCTGGCCGCAACACCGCAGGATTGCTTCAGGCCCTAATCTGGTTCCGGAACGGCACGCTGAGCCTTTGGTTAATTCCTCTTCCTGGTGGGAAATGAGAGTTAAATTTGCCCGTCCAGACACCTCCAGCTAGTCTCTCATTGGTTCTCCCTATTCCTGTTCATCTAACGCAGAAATTGCAAACTGGACCAAACAGGAGGTTAAAGGCACTGACTCTCCAAGATGGGAGAGTGTTAGTAAAGCGTCTGGAATGTTGCACCCGAGTACCAGGGGACGAGAACTGAGACATATTGGAACACGTCTCCCGATCACACGGTTGATCATACTCTGGGTTCCACATGCATGATTTAGCTGAAGGAAGAATCCCTTAAACCTGGAGCGTTGAGACCCGTGGAATGGGTACCATGCAATATGACTTCAAAGGGTCTTCATTTGCTCACCGAACCTCTCCAATCCTATCACTGCTGCGTTTATGCCCCTGTACACATGCTTGATTCTCTTTCGGAGACATAGCGATCCATAGGTTTTAAGATACTTACTAGTCAGGTACATTCTTAGGCTTTTAATATGGGGTGTTGAGTCCATTTCGTTGAGCAAGGAGTAGCTCTTGTCTATTACATGTTTGGCTTAAGGAACTTTATCTGTGCTCATTTCAATCTCTGGTTTTATGCAGCACCCCAACTCACCTTTCCCCTTAAGCAAGCATAAGTTGTTTTTCTAAATTTGAGACCCTGTTCTCTTTTGTAATCCAGTTCCTGTGTAGCCAAGTTTACATTCCGTGTATTAGTGATATCTTATGATGTTTCTTTTTCTGTGTGACTTATTTCAGTTAGAATCATCATAACTGAATCCACTCATTATGCTGCCATGGTCCTCATGACATAGATTTCATTGCTGAGTGATATTGCATTGTACGTAAGTCCCACAACTTCTTTATCCATTTTGTACTTTCTGCGATATTGTACTTGTACCGTAAACAAGGTTCTTGTAAACAGAGCCGTCCCAAACTTTGGGGTGGCTGTGTCTTTTTTATTTTAATTTCCCTAAGCTATAGGACCATAAGTGGAAGTGCTCTAGGCTCTGTTGCTTTGTTTTTTAGATGTTTCAGGAAACACCATACACTTCTCCCCAGTGGCTGTTGGCAATTTACATCCCGCCCATCAGCATAACAAGGCTCCCAGTTCTCCATGGCCTGTCCTGCCTTTCTGGATTTTACACTTTTTTCAGATGGCCCTTTTGACCGGGGAGAAGTGAGACTTCATTGTAGTGCAGATTTCCTTTGCAAGCTTGCTTGGTTGGGCAAAAAGAGCGTATGCGTTTTTTCCTGAATATACTCAGGAAAGAACGCATACGCCCTTTTTGGCCAAGTGCATCATTGTGGACGTTCTGCCTCTTTTCCTATGCTTTAAATGCAATTCCAGTGTACCTCCTGAAATCAGTATCCTGCAATTCTGCCCCGCTTTCAAGTCCTCTTGGCAGCCTTACTTCAGTATATTTTTGGACGATAGCTGTCCTTTATAACTCTGCAGGTTTGTGGATTACAGTGCCCCTGAGCTCCTTTCTTCAACTCGCTTTTTTATGAGCTGGCCGCAACACCGCAGGATTGCTTCAGGCCCTAATCTGGTTCCGGCACGGCACGCTGAGCCTTCGGTTAATTCCTCTTCCTGGTAGGAAATGAGAGTTAAATTTGCCCATCCAGACACCTCCAGCTAGTCTCTCATTGGTTCTCCCTATTCCTGTTCATCTTCCGCAGAAATTGCAAACTGGGCCAAACAGGAGGTTAAAGGCACTGACTCTCCAAGTCCGGAGAGTGTTAGTAAAGCGTCTGGAATGTTGCACCAGAGTACCAGGGGACCAGAACTGAGACATATTGGAACACGTCTCCCGATCACATGGTTGATCATACTCTGCGTTCCACATACATGATTTAGCTGAAGGAAGAATCCCTTAAACCTGGAGAGTTGAGACCCGTGGAATGGGTACCATGCAATATGACTTCAAAGGGTCTTCATTTGCTCACCGAACCTCTCCAATCCTATCACTGCTGCGTTTATGCCCCTGTACACATGCTTGATACTCTTTCGGAGCCATAGAGATCCATAGGTTTTAAGATACTTACTAGTCAGGTACATTCTTAGGCGTTTAATATGGGGTGTTGAGTCCATTTCGTTGAGCAAGGAGTAGCTCTCGTCTATTACATATTTGGCTTAAGGAACTTTATCTGTGCTCATTTCAATCTCTGGTTTTATGCAGCACCCCAACTCACCTTTCCCCTTAAGCAAGCATAAGTTGGTTTTCTAAATTTGAGACCCTGTTCTCTTTGGTAATCCAGTTCCTGTGTAGCCAAGTTTACATTCCGTGTATTAGTGATATCTTATGATGTTTCTTTTCCTGTGTGACTTATTTCAGTTAGAATCATCATACCTGAATCCACTCATTATGCTGCTATGGGCCTGATGACATAGATTTCATTGCTGAGTGATATTGCATTGTACGTAAGTACCACAACTGCTTTATCCATTTTTCACTTTCTGTGATATTGAACTTGTCCCGTAAACGAGTTTCTTGTAAACAGAGCCGTCCCAAACTTAGGGGTGGCTGTGTCTTTTTTATTTTATATTCCTTAGCTATAGGACCATATGTGGAAGTGCCCTAGGCTCTGTTGCTTTGTTTTTTAGATGTTTCAGGAAACACCATACACTTCTCCCCAGTGGCTGTTGGCAATTTACATCCCGCCCATCAGCATAACAAGGCTCCCAGTTCTCCATGGCCTGTCCTGCCTTTCTGGATTTTACACTTTTTTCAGATGGCCCTTTTGACCAGGGGGAAGTGAGACTTCATTGTTGTGCAGATTTCCTTTGCAAGCTTGCTTGCTTGGCCAAAAAGGGCGTATGCGTTTTTTCCTGAATATATTCAGTAAAAAACGCATATGCCCTTTTTGGCCAAGTGCATCATTGTCGACTTTCTGACTCTTTTCCTATGCTTTAAGTGCAATTCCAGTCTACCTCCTGAAATCGGTTTCCTGCAATTCTGCCCCGCTTTCAAGTCCTCTTGGCAGCCTTACTTCAGTATATTTTTGGACGATAGCTGTCATTTATAACTCTGCATGTTTGTGAATTACAGTGCCCCTGAGCTCCTTTCTTCAACTCGCTTTCTTGTGAGCTGGCCGCAACACCGCAGGATTGCTTCAGGCCCTAATCTGGTTCCGGCATGGCACGCTGAGCCTTTGGTTAATTCCTCTTCCTGGTGGGAAATGAGAGGTAAATTTGCCCATCTAGACACCTCCAGCTAGTCTCTCATTGATTCTCCCTATTCCTGTTCATCTTCCGCAGAAATTGCAAACTGGGCCAAACAGGAGGCTAAAGCACTGACTCTCCAAGTCGGGAGAGTGTTAGTAAAGCGTCTGGAATGTTGCACCCAAGTACCAGGGGACGAGAACTGAGACATATTGGAACACGTCTCCCGATCACACGGTTGATCATACTCTGGGTTCCACATGCAAGATTTAGCTGAAGGAAGAATCCCTTAAACCTGGAGCGTTGAGACCCGTGGAATGGGTACCATGGAATATGACTTCAAAGGGTCTTCATTTGCTCACCGAACCTCTCCAATAATATCACTGCTACGTTTATGCCCCTGTACACACGCTTGATTCTCTTTCGGAGACATAGCGATCCATAGGTTTTAAGATACTTACTAGTCAGGTACATTCTTAGGCATTTAATATGGGGTGTTGAGTCCATTTCGTTGAGCAAGGAGTAGCTCTTGTCTGTTACATATTTGGCTTAAGGAACTTTATCTGTGCTCATTTCAATCTCTGGTTTTATGCAGCACCCCAACTCACCTTTCCCCTTAAGCAAGCATAAGTTGGTTTTCTAAATTTGAGACCCTGTTCTCTTTTGTAATCCAGTTCCTGTGTAGCCAAGTTTACATTCCGTGTATTAGTGATATCTTATGATGTTTCTTTTTCTGTGTGACTTATTTCAGTTAGAATCATCATACCTGAATCCACTCATTATGCTGCTACGGGCCTGATGACATAGATTTCATTGCTGAGTGATATTGCATTGTACGTAAGTACCACAACTTCTTTATCCATTTTTCACTTTCTGCGATATTGAACTAGTCCCGTAAACGAGTTTCTTGTAAACAGAGCCATCCCAAACTTAGGGGTGTCTGTGTCTTTTTGATTTTAATTTCCCTAAGCTATAGGGCCATAAGTGGAAGTGCCCTAGGCTCTGTTGCTTTGTTGTTTAGATGTTTCAGGAAACACCATACACTTCTCCCGAGTGGCTGTTGGCAATATACATCCCACCCATCAGCATAACAAGGCTCCCAGTTCTCCATGGCCTGTCCTGCCTTTCTGGATTTTACACTTTTTTCAGTTGGCCCTTTTGACCGGGGGGAAGTGAGGCTTCATTGTAGTGCAGATTTCCTTTGCAAGCTTGCTTGGTTGGCCAAAAACGGCGTATGCGTTTTTTCCTGAATATATTCAGGAAAAAACGCATACGCCCTTTTTGGCCAAGTGCATCATTGTCGACGTTCTGCCTCTTTTCCTATGCTTTAAATGCAATTCCAGTCTACCTCCTGAAATCGGTTTCCTGCAATTCTGCCCCGCTTTCAAGTCCTCTTGGCAGCCTTACTTCACTATATTTTTGGACGATAGCTGTCATTTATAACTCTGCAGGTTTGTGAATTACAGTGCCCCTGAGCTCCTTTCTTCAACTCGCTTTCTTGTGAGCTGACCGCAACACCGCAGGATTGCTTCAGGCCCTAATCTGGTTCCAGCATGGCACGCTGAACCTTCGGTTAATTCCTCTTCCTGGTGGGAAATGAGAGTTAAATTTGCCCGTCCAGACACCTCCAGCTAGTCTCTCATTGGTTCTCCCTATTCCTGTTCATCTTCCGCAGAAATTGCAAACTGGGCCAAACAGGAGGTTAAAGGCACTGACTCTCCAAGTCCGGAGAGTGTTAGTAAAGCGTCTGGAATGTTGCACCCGAGTACCAGGGGACCAGAACTGAGACATATTGGAACACGTCTCCAGATCACACGGTTGATCATACTCTGCGTTCCACATACATGATTTAGCTGAAGGAAGAATCCCTTAAACCTGGAGAGTTGAGACCCGTGGAATGGGTACCATGCAATATGACTTCAAAGGGTCTTCATTTGCTCACCGAACCTCTCCAATCCTATCACTGCTGCGTTTATGCCCCTGTACACACGCTTGATACTATTTCGGAGCCATAGAGATCCATAGGTTTTAAGATACTTACTAGTCAGGTACATTCTTAGGCGTTTAATATGGGGTGTTGAGTCCATTTCGTTGAGCAAGGAGTAGCTCTCGTCTATTACATATTTGGGTTAAGGAACTTTATCTGTGCTCATTTCAATCTCTGGTTTTATGCAGCACCCCAACTCACCTTTCCCCTTAAGCAAGCATAAGTTGGTTTTCTAAATTTGAGACCCTGTTCTCTTTGGTAATCCAGTTCCTGTGTAGCCAAGTTTACATTCCGTGTATTAGTGATATCTTATGATGTTTCTTTTCCTGTGTGACTTATTTCAGTTAGAATCATCATACCTGAATCCACTCATTGTGCTGCGATGGGCCTGATGACATAGATTTCATTGCTGAGTGATATTGCATTGTACGTAAGTACCACAACTGCTTTATCCATTTTTCACTTTCTGTGATATTGAACTTGTCCCGTAAACGAGTTTCTTGTAAACAGAGCCGTCCCAAACTTAGGGGTGGCTGTGTCTTTTTTATTTTATATTCCTTAGCTATAGGACCATATGTGGAAGTGCCCTAGGCTCTGTTGCTTTGTTTTTTAGATGTTTCAGGAAACACCATACACTTCTCCCCAGTGGCTGTTGGCAATTTACATCCCGCCCATCAGCATAACAAGGCTCCCAGTTCTCCATGGCCTGTCCTGCCTTTCTGGATTTTACACTTTTTTCAGATGGCCCTTTTGACCAGGGGGAAGTGAGACTTCATTGTTGTGCAGATTTCCTTTGCAAGCTTGCTTGCTTGGCCAAAAAGGGCGTATGCGTTTTTTCCTGAATATATTCAGGAAAAAACGCATATGCCCTTTTTGGCCAAGTGCATCATTGTCGACTTTCTGACTCTTTTCCTATGCTTTAAGTGCAATTCCAGTCTACCTCCTGAAATCGGTTTCCTGCAATTCTGCCCCGCTTTCAAGTCCTCTTGGCAGCCTTACTTCAGTATATTTTTGGACGATAGCTGTCATTTATAACTCTGCAGGTTTGTGAATTACAGTGCCCCTGAGCTCCTTTCTTCAACTCGCTTTCTTGTGAGCTGGCCGCAACACCGCAGGATTGCTTCAGGCCCTAATCTGGTTCCGGCACGGCACGCTGAGCCTTTGGTTAATTCCTCTTCCTGGTGGGAAATGAGAGGTAAATTTGCCCGTCCAGACACCTCCAGCTAGTCTCTCATTGATTCTCCCTATTCCTGTTCATCTTCCGCAGAAATTGCAAACTGGGCCAAACAGGAGGCTAAAGCACTGACTCTCCAAGTCGGGAGAGTGTTAGTAAAGCGTCTGGAATGTTGCACCCAAGTACCAGGGGACGAGAACTGAGACATATTGGAACACGTCTCCCGATCACACGGTTGATCATACTCTGGGTTCCACATGCATGATTTAGCTGAAGGAAGAATCCCTTAAACCTGGAGAGTTGAGACCCGTGGAATGGGTACCATGCAATATGACTTCAAAGGGTCTTCATTTGCTCACCGAACCTCTCCAATCCTATCACTGCTACGTTTATGCCCCTGTACACACGCTTGATTCTCTTTCGGAGACATAGCGATCCATAGGTTTTAAGATACTTACTAGTCAGGTACATTCTTAGGCATTTAATATGGGGTGTTGAGTCCATTTCGTTGAGCAAGGAGTAGCTCTTGTCTGTTACATATTTGGCTTAAGGAACTTTATCTGTGCTCATTTCAATCTCTGGTTTTATGCAGCACCCCAACTCACCTTTCCCCTTAAGCAAGCATAAGTTGGTTTTCTAAATTTGAGACCGTGTTCTCTTTTGTAATCCAGTTCCTGTGTAGCCAAGTTTACATTCCATGTATTAGTGATATCTTATGATGTTTCTTTTCCTGTGTGACTTATTTCAGTTAGAATCATCATACCTGAATCCACTCATTATGCTGCTACGGGCCTGATGACATAGATTTCATTGCTGAGTGATATTGCATTGTACGTAAGTACCACAACTTCTTTATCCATTTTTCACTTTCTGCGATATTGAACTAGTCCCGTAAACGAGTTTCTTGTAAACAGAGCCATCCCAAACTTAGGGGTGTCTGTGTCTTTTTGATTTTAATTTCCCTAAGCTATAGGGCCATAAGTGGAAGTGCCCTAGGCTCTGTTGCTTTGTTGTTTAGATGTTTCAGGAAACACCATACACTTCTCCCGAGTGGCTGTTGGCAATATACATCCCACCCATCAGCATAACAAGGCTCCCAGTTCTCCATGGCCTGTCCTGCCTTTCTGGATTTTACACTTTTTTCAGTTGGCCCTTTTGACCGGGGGGAAGTGAGGCTTCATTGTAGTGCATATTTCCTTTGCAAGCTTGCTTGGTTGGCCAAAAAGGGCGTATGCGTTTTTTCCTGAATATATTCAGGAAAAAACGCATACGCCCTTTTTGGCCAAGTGCATCATTGTCGACGTTCTGCCTCTTTTCCTATGCTTTAAATGCAATTCCAGTCTACCTCCTGAAATCGGTTTCCTGCAATTCTGCCCCGCTTTCAAGTCCTCTTGGCAGCCTTACTTCACTATATTTTTGGACGATAGCTGTCATTTATAACTCTGCAGGTTTGTGAATTACAGTGCCCCTGAGCTCCTTTCTTCAACTCGCTTTCTTGTGAGCTGACCGCAACACCGCAGGATTGCTTCAGGCCCTAATCTGGTTCCAGCATGGCACGCTGAGCCTTCGGTTAATTCCTCTTCCTGGTGGGAAATGAGAGTTAAATTTGCCCGTCCAGACACCTCCAGCTAGTCTCTCATTGGTTCTCCCTATTCCTGATCATCTTCCGCAGAAATTGCAAACTGGGCCAAACAGGAGGTTAAAGGCACTGACTCTCCAAGTCGGGAGAGTGTTAGTAAAGCGTCTGGACTGTTGCACCCGAGTACCATGGGACGTGAACTGAGACATATTGGAACACGTCTCCCGATCACACGGTTGATCATACTCTGGGTTCCACATGCATGATTTAGCTGAAGGAAGAATCCCTTAAACCTGGAGCGTTGAGACCCGTGGAATGGGTACCATGCAATATGACTTCAAAGGGTCTTCATTTGCTCACCGAACCTCTCCAATCCTATCACTGCTGCGTTTATGCCCCTGTACACACGCTTGATTCTCTTTCGGAGACAGAGCGATCCATAGGTTTTAAGATACTTACTAGTCAGATACATTCTTAGGCGTTTAATATGGGGTGTTGAGTCCATTTCATTGGGCAAGGAGTAGCTCTTGTCTATTCCATATTTGGCTTAAGGAACTTTATCTGTGCTCATTTCAATCTCTGGTTTTATGCAGCACCCCAACTCACCTTTCCCCTTAAGCAAGCATAAGTTGGTTTTCTAAATTTGAGACCCTGTTCTCTTTTGTAATCCAGTTCCTGTGTAGCCAAGTTTACATTCCGTGTATTAGTGATATCTTATGATGTTTTTTTTTCTGTGTGACTTATTTCAGTTAGAATCATCATACCTGAATCCACTCATTATGCTTCTACGGGCCTGATTACATAGATTTCATTGCTGAGTGATATTGCATTGTACGTAAGTACCACAAATTCTTTATCCATTTTTCACTTTCTGCGAAATTGAACTTGTACCGTAAACGAGGTTCTTGTAAACAGAGCCGTCCCGAACTTTGGGGTGGCTGTGTCTTTTTGATTTTAATTTCCCTAAGCTATGGGACCATAAGTGGAAGTGCCCTAGGCTCTGTTGCTTTGTTTTTTAGATGTTTCAGGAAACACCATACACTTCTCCCGAGTGGCTGTTGGCAATTTACATCCCACCCATCAGCATAACAAGGCTCCCAGTTCTCCATGGCCTGTCCTGCCTTTCTGGATTTTACACTTTTTTCAGTTGGCCCTTTTGACCGGCGGGAAGTGAGACTTCATTGTAGTGCAGATTTCCTTTGCAAGCTTGCTTGGTTGGCCAAAAAGGGCGTATGCGTTTTTTCCTGAATATATTCAGGAAAAAACGCATACGCCCTTTTTGGCCAAGTGCATCATTGTCGACTTTCTGACTCTTTTCCTATGCTTTAAGTGCAATTCCAGTCTACCTCCTGAAATCGGTTTCCTGCAATTCTGCCCCGCTTTCAAGTCCTCTTGGCAGCCTTACTTCAGTATATTTTTGGACGACAGCTGTCATTTATAACTCTGCAGGTTTGTGAATTACAGTGCCCCTGAGCTCCTTTCTTCAACTCGCTTTCTTGTGAGCTGGCCGCAACACCGCAGGATTGCTTCAGGCCCTAATCTGGTTCTGGAACAGCACGCTGAGCCTTTGGTTAATTCCTCTTCCTGGTGGGAAATGAGAGTTAAATTTGCCCGTCCAGACACCTCCAGCTAGTCTGTCATTGGTTCTCCCTATTCCTGTTCATCTTCCACAGAAATTGCAAACTGGGCCAAACAGGAGGTTAAAGGCACTGACTCTCCAAGTCGGGAGAGTGTTAGTAAAGCGTCTGGAATGTTGCACCCGAGTACCAGGGGACAAGAACTGAGACATATTGGAACACGTCTCCCGATCACATGGTTGATCATACCCTCGGTTCCACATGCATGATTTAGCTGAAGGAAGAATCCCTTAAACCTGGAGAGTTGAGACCCGTGGAATGGGTACCATGCAGTATGACTTCAAAGGGTCTTCATTTGCTCACCGAACCTCTCCAATCCTATCACTGCTGCGTTTATGCCCCTGTACACACGCTTGATTCTCTTTCAGAGACAGAGCGATCCATAGGTTTTAAGATACTTACTAGTCAGATACATTCTTAGGCGTTTAATATGGGGTGTTGAGTCCATCTCGTTGAGCAAGGAGTAGCTCTTGTCTATTCCATATTTGGCTTAAGGAACTTTATCTGTGCTCATTTCAATCTCTGGTTTTATGCAGCACCCCAACTCACCTTTCCCCTTAAGCAAGCATAAGTTGGTTTTCTAAATTTGAGACCCTGTTCTCTTTTGTAATCCAGTTCCTGTGTAGCCAAGTTTACATTCCGTGTATTAGTGATATCTTATGATGTTTCTTTTTCTGTGTGACTTATTTCAGTTAGAATCATCATACCTGAATCCACTCATTATGCTTCTACGGGCCTGATGACATAGATTTCATTGCTGAGTGATATTGCATTGTACGTAAGTACCACAAATTCTTTATCCATTTTTCACTTTCTGCGAAATTGAACTTGTACCGTAAACGAGGTTCTTGTAAACAGAGCCGTCCCAAACTTTGGGGTGGCTGTGTCTTTTTGATTTTAATTTCCCTAAGCTATAGGACCATAAGTGGAAGTGCCCTAGGCTCTGTTGCTTTGTTTTTTAGATGTTTCAGGAAACACCATACACTTCTCCCGAGTGGCTGTTGGCAATTTACATCCCGCCCATCAGCATAACAAGGCTCCCAGTTCTCCATGGCCTGTCCTGCCTTTCTGGATTTTACACTTTTTTCAGATGGCCCTTTTGACCGGGGGGAAGTGAGACTTCATTGTAGTGCAGATTTCCTTTGCAAGCTTGCTTGGTTGGCCAAAAAGTGCGTATGCCTTTTTTCCTGAATATATTCAGGAAAAAACGCATACGCCCTTTCTGGCCAAGTGCATCATTGTCGACGTTCTGCCTCTTTTCCTATGCTTTAAATGCAATTCCAGTCTACCTCCTGAAATCGGTTTCCTGCAATTCTGCCCCGCTTTCAAGTCCTCTTGGCAGCCTTACTTCAGTATATTTTTGGACGATAGCTGTCATTTATAACTCTGCAGGTTTGTGAATTACAGTGCCCTTGAGCTCCTTTCTTCAACTCGCTTTCTTGTGAGCTGCCCGCAACACTGCAGGAATGCTTCAGGCCCTAAACTTGTTCTGGCATGGCACGCTGAGCCTTTGGTTAATTCCTCTTCCTGGTGGGAAATGAGAGTTAAATTTGCCCGTCCAGACACCTCCAGCTAGTCTCTCATTGGTTCTCCCTATTCCTGATCATCTTCCGCAGAAATTGCAAACTGGGACAAACAGGAGGTTAAAGGCACTGACTCTCCAAGTCGGGAGAGTGTTAGTAAAGCATCTGGAATGTTGCACCCGAGTACCAGGGGACGAGAACTGAGACATATTGGAACACGTCTCCCGATCACACGGTTGATCATACTCTGGGTTCCACATGCATGCTTTAGCTGAAGGAAGAATCCCTTAAACCTGGAGAGTTGAGACCCGTGGAATGGGTACCATGCAATATGATTTCAAAGGGTCTTCATTTGCTAACCGAACCTCTCCAATCCTATCACTGCTGGGTTTATGCCCCTGTACACACGCTTGATTCTCTTTCACAGACATAGCAATCCATAGGTTTTAAGATACTTACTAGTCAGGTACATTCTTAGGTGTTTAATATGGGGTGTTGAGTACATTTCGTTGAGCAAGGTGTAGCTCTTGTCTATTCCATATTTGGCTTAAGAACTTTATCTGTGCTCATTTCAGTCTGTGGTTTTATGCAGCACCCCAACTCACCTTTCCCCTTAAGCAAGCATAAGTTGGTTTTCTAAATTTGAGACCCTGTTCTGTTTTGTAATTCAGTTCCTGTGTAGCCAAGTTTACATTCCGTGTATTAGTGATATCTTATGATGTTTCTTTTTCTGTGTGACTTATTTCAGTTAGAATCATCATACCTGAATCCACTCATTATGCTGCTACGGGCCTGATGACATAGATTTCATTGCTGAGTGATATTGCATTGTACGTATGTACCACAACTTCTTTATCCATTTTTCAGTTTCTGCGATATTCAACATGTACTGTAAACGAGGTTCTTGTAAACAGAGACATCCCAAATTTTGGGGTGGCTGTGTCTTTTTGATTTTAATTTCCCTAAGCTATAGGACCATAAGTGGAAGTGCCCTAGGCTCTGTTGCTTTGTTTTTTAGATGTTTCAGGAAACACCATACACTTCTCCCAGTGGTGTTGGCAGTTTACATCCCGCCCATCAGCATAACAAGGCTCCCAGTTCTCCATGGCCTGTCCTGCCTTTCTGGATTTTACACTTTTTTCAGATGGCCCTTTTGACCGGGGGGAAGTGAGACTTCATTGTAGTGCAGATTTCCTTTGCAAGCTTGCTTGGTTGGCCAAACAGTTTTTATGCGTTTTTTCCTGAATATATTCAGGAAAAAACGCATACGCCCTTTTTGGCCAAGTGCATCATTGTCGACGTTCTGCCTCTTTTCCTATGCTTTAAATGCAATTCCAGTCTACCTCCTGAAATCAGTTTCCTGCAATTCCGCCCCGCTTTCAAGTCCTCTTGGCAGCCTTACTGCCGTATATTTTTGGATGATAGCTGTCATTTATAACTCTGCAGGTTTCTGAATTACAGTGCCCCTGAGCTCCTTTCTTCAACTCGCTTTCTTGTGAGCTGGCCGCAACACCACAGGATTGCTTCAGGCCCTACTCTGGTTCCGGCACGGCACGCTGAGCCTTTGGTTAATTCCTCTTCCTGGTGGGAAATGAGAGTTAAATTTGTCCGTCCAGACACCTCCAGCTAGTCTCTCATTGGTTCTCCCTATTCCTGTTCATCTTCCGCAGAAATTGCAAACTGGGCCAAACAGGAGGTTAAAGGCACTGACTCTCGAAGTTGGGAGAGTGTTAGTAAAGCGTCTGGAATGTTGCACCCGAGTACCAGGGGACGAGAACTGAGACATATTTGAACACGTCTCCCGATCACACGGTTGATCATACTCTGGGTTCCACATGCATGTTTTAGCTGAAGGAAGAATCCCTTAAACCTGGAGAGTTGAGACCTGTGGAATGGGTACCATGCAATATGACTTCAAAGGGTCTTCATTTGCTCACCGAAACTCTCCACTCCTTTCAGTGCTGTGTTTACGCCCCTGTACACACGCTTGATTCTCTTTCGGAGACATAGCAATCCATAGGTTTTAAGATACTTACTAGTCAGGTACATTCTTAGGCGTTTAATATGGGGTGTTGAGTCCATTTCGTTGAGCAAGGAGTAGCTCTTGTCTATTCCATATTTGGCTTAAGGAATTTTATCTGTGCTCATTTCAATCTCTGGTTTTATGCAGCACCCCAACTCACCTTTCCCCTTAAGCAAGCATAAATTGGTTTTCTAAATTTGAGACCCTGTTCTGTTTTGTAATTCAGTTCCTGTGTAGTCAAGTTTACATTCCGTGTATTAGTGATATCTTATGATGTTTCTTTTTCTGTGTGACTTATTTCAGTTAGAATCATCATACCTGAATCCACTCATTATGCTGCTACGGACCTGATGACATAGATTTCATTGCTGAGTGATATTGCATTGTACGTAAGTACCACAACTTCTTTATCCATTTTTCGCTTTCTGCGATATTGAACTTGTAACGTAAACGAGGTTCTTGTAAACAGAGCCGTCCCAAACTTTGGGGTGGCTGTGTCTTTTTGATTTTAATTTCCCTAAGCTATAGGACCATAAGTGGAAGTGCCCTAGGCTCTGTTGCTTTGTTTTTTAGATGTTTCAGGAAACACCATACACTTCTCCCGAGTGGCTGTTGGCAATTTACATCCCGCCCATCAGCATAACAAGGCTCCCAGTTCTCCATGGCCTGTCCTGCCTCTCTAGATTTTACACTTTTTTCAGATGGCCCTTTTGACCGGGGGGAAGTGAGACTTCATTGTAGTGCAGATTACATTTGCAAGCTTGCTTGGTTGGCCAAAAAGGGCGTATGCGTTTTTTCCTGAATATATTCAGGAAAAAACGCATACGCCCTTTTTGGCCAAGTGCATCATTTTGGACGTTCTGCCTCTTTTCCTATGCTTTAAATGCAATTCCAGTCTACCTCCTGAAATCGGTTTCCTGCAATTCTGCCCCGCTTTCAAGTCCTCTTGGCAGCCTTACTTCAGTATATTTTTGGACGATAGCTGTCATTTATAACTCTGCAGGTTTGTGAATTACAGTGCCCCTGAGCTCCTTTCTTCAACTCGTTTTCTTGTGAGCTGGCCGCAACACTGCACGATTGCTTCAGGCCTTAATCTGGTTCCGGCACAGCACGCTGAGCCTTTGGTTAGTTCCTCTTCCTGGTGGGAAATGAGAGTTAAATTTGCCCGTCCAGACACCTCCAGCTAGTCTCTCATTGGTTCTCCCTATTCCTGTTCATCTTCTGCAGAAATTGCAAACTGGGCCAAACAGGAGGTTAAAGGCACTGACTCTCCAAGTCAGGAGAGTGTTATTTAAGCGTCTGGAATGTTGCACCCGAGAACCAGGGGACGAGAACTGAGACATATTTGAAAACGTCTCCCGATCACACGGTTGATCATACTCTGGGTTCCACATGCATGTTTTAGCTGAAGGAAGAATCCCTTAAACATGGAGAGTTGAGACCCGTGGAATGGGTACCATGCAATATGACTTCAAAGGGTCTTCATTTGCTCACCGAACCTCTCCAATCCTATCACTGCTGCGTTTATGCCCCTGTACACATGCTTGATTCTCTTTCGGAGACATAGCAATCCATAGGTTTTAAGATACTTACTAGTCAGGTACATTCTTAGCCGTTTAATATGTGTTGTTGAGTCCATTTCGTTGAGCAAGGAGTAGCTCTTGTCTATTACATATTTGGCTTAAGAACTTTATCTGTGCTAATTTCAATCTCTGGTTTTATGTAGCACCACAACTCGCCTTTCCCCTTTAGCAAGCATAAGTTGGTTTTCTAAATTTGAGACCCTGTTCTGTTTTGTAATCCAGTTCCTGTGTAGCCAAGTTTACATTCCGTGTATTAGTGATATCTTATGATGTTTCTTTTTCTGTGTGACTTATTTCAGTTAGAATCATCATACCTGAATCCACTCATTATGCTGCTACGGGCCTGATGACATAGATTTCATTGCTGAGTGATATTGCATTGTACGTATGTACCACAACTTCTTTATCCATTTTTCAGTTTCTGCGATATTCAACATGTACTGTAAACGAGGTTCTTGTAAACAGAGACATCCCAAATTTTGGGGTGGCTGTGTCTTTTTGATTTTAATTTCCCTAAGCTATAGGACCATAAGTGGAAGTGCCCTAGGCTCTGTTGCTTTGTTTTTTAGATGTTTCAGGAAACACCATACACTTCTCCCAGTGGTGTTGGCAATTTACATCCCGCCCATCAGCATAACAAGGCTCCCAGTTCTCCATGGCCTGTCCTGCCTTTCTGGATTTTACACTTTTTTCAGATGGCCCTTTTGACCGGGGGGAAGTGAGACTTCATTGTAGTGCAGATTTCCTTTGCAAGCTTGCTTGGTTGGCCAAACAGTTTTTATGCGTTTTTTCCTGAATATATTCAGGAAAAAACGCATACGCCCTTTTTGGCCAAGTGCATCATTGTCGACGTTCTGCCTCTTTTCCTATGCTTTAAATGCAATTCCAGTCTACCTCCTGAAATCAGTTTCCTGCAATTCCGCCCCGCTTTCAAGTCCTCTTGGCAGCCTTACTGCCGTATATTTTTGGATGATAGCTGTCATTTATAACTCTGCAGGTTTGTGAATTACAGTGCCCCTGAGCTCCTTTCTTCAACTCGCTTTCTTGTGAGCTGGCCGCAACACCGCAGGATTGCTTCAGGCCCTACTCTGGTTCCGGCACGGCACGCTGAGCCTTTGGTTAATTCCTCTTCCTGGTGGGAAATGAGAGTTAAATTTGCCCGTCCAGACACCTCCAGCTAGTCTCTCATTGGTTCTCCCTATTCCTGTTCATCTTCTGCAGAAATTGCAAACTGGGCCAAACAGGAGGTTAAAGGCACTGACTCTCGAAGTTGGGAGAGTGTTAGTAAAGCGTCTGGAATGTTGCACCCGAGTACCAGGGGACGAGAACTGAGACATATTTGAACACGTCTCCCGATCACACGGTTGATCATACTCTGGGTTCCACATGCATGTTTTAGCTGAAGGAAGAATCCCTTAAACCTGGAGAGTTGAGACCTGTGGAATGGGTACCATGCAATATGACTTCAAAGGGTCTTCATTTGCTCACCGAAACTCTCCACTCCTTTCAGTGCTGTGTTTACGCCCCTGTACACACGCTTGATTCTCTTTCGGAGACATAGCAATCCATAGGTTTTAAGATACTTACTAGTCAGGTACATTCTTAGCCGTTTAATATGTGTTGTTGAGTCCATTTCGTTGAGCAAGGAGTAGCTCTTGTCTATTACATATTTGGCTTAAGAACTTTATCTGTGCTAATTTCAATCTCTGGTTTTATGTAGCACCACAACTCGCCTTTCCCCTTTAGCAAGCATAAGTTGGTTTTCTAAATTTGAGACCCTGTTCTGTTTTGTAATCCAGTTCCTGTGTAGTCAATTTTACATTCTGTGTATTAGTGATATCTTATGATGTTTCTTTTCCTGTGTGACTTATTTCAGTTAGAATCATCATACCTGAATCCACTCATTATGCTGCTACGGGCCTGATGACATAGATTTCATTGCTGAGTGATATTGCATTGTACGTAAGTACCACCACTTCTTTATCCATTTTTCGCTTTCTGCGATATTGAACTTGTACCGTAAACGAGGTTCTTGTAAACAGAGCCGTCCCAAACTTTGGGGTGGCTGTGTCTTTTTGATTTTAATTTCCCTAAGCTATAGGACCATAAGTGGAAGTGCCCTAGGCTCTGTTGCTTTGTTTTTTAGATGTTTCCGGAAACACCATACACTTCTCCCGAGTGGCTGTTGGCAATTTACATCCTGCCCATCAGCATAACAAGGCTCCCAGTTCTCCATGGCCTGTCCTGCCTTTCTGGATTTTACACTTTTTTCAGATGGCCCTTTTGACCGGGGGGAAGTGAGACTTCATTGTAGTGCAGATTTCCTTTGCAAGCTTGCTTGGTTGGCCAAAAAGGGCGTATGCGTTTTTTCCTGAATATATTCAGGAAAAAACGCATACGCCCTTTTTGGCCAAGTGCATCATTGTCGACGTTCTGCCTCTTTTCCTATGCTTTAAATGCAATTCCAGTCTACCTCCTGAAATCGGTTTCCTGCAATTCTGCCTTACTTTCAATGCCTCTTCATAGCCTTACCTCAATATATTTTTTGAAAATAGTTGGCCTTTATAACTCTGCAGGTTTTTGAATTGCAGTGGCCCTTAGCTCCATTTTTCAGCTCTTATTTTTGTGATCTTGCCTCATAACCACAGGATTCCTTCAGGCCCTATTTTTCTTCTGGGGCACCTTGCTGTGCCTTTGGTTTATTCTTCTTACTGATGTGAAATTAGAGTGACATGTGCCCATTGAAACCGCTACAGCTAGTTTCTCACTGGTTCCCCCTATTCCCATTCATCCTCTGCACTAACTGCAGACTGTGCAATACCAGAACTTAAAGACATTGACTCTCCATGTGGGGATGTTGTTAGTAAAGCGTCTGGAATGTCGATCCGGAGTCCCAGGAGAGGAAAAATGAGGTGCATTTTAGAAACCTTTCCCGATCATATGGTATACCAGTCGCTGGGTTTCCCAAGCATGCTTTGGCTGTAGGAAGATTCCCTTCAACCTGGAGTGTTGGGACCCTTGGAATGAGTAGCATGAAGTATTGCATTAAACTTTTGGCAGTTGCTCACCAAAGTTCACCAATCCTCTCAGCCCCAAGTGTCCAGCCTTATGTCTTATCCAGCTGTGGGTTTATATGTGGTCAATCCAGGTTACATCACAGCCCCTGAGCGAATTTTGTAAGAATTTTTCTCTCTTTCATTGTTTCTGCGTTTTGTTTTTAAAATTTATTTCTATAATAGGGTTTAGCTCATTTTCACTGCTGTGTTTGTGCCACTCTGCACACACTTGATTCCCTTATGGAGATATATCAATACATGGGTTTTAAGATTCTTATTACTCAGATATATTTCTCTGCGGTGTATAGGGTGTGTTGAGGCCAGTTCATTGAGCAAGGTGTAGATCTTGTCTAATATCTATTTGGTTTATTGAACGGTATCTGTGTTAATTTCAAACTCTGGTTTTATGCATCACCCCACCTCTCCTTTCCCCTTAAGCTGACATAAGTGTGTTTTCTACATGTGAGACACTGTTCTGTTCTGTAATTCATTTCTTGTGCAGCCATATTTACCCTCCCTCTATAAGTGATATCTTATGATATGTTTCTTTTTCTGTTTGACTTATTTCAAGTAGTATTATCGGACCTAAATCCACTCTTTATCCTTCTACTAACCTTATTACATTGATTTCATGGTGAAGAGATATTCCATTGTACATAAGTACCACATCTTCTTTATCCATTGTTCTCCTTCCTGGGATATTTAAGGTGTACTGAAGTTGAGGTTCTTGTAAACAGAGTAGCCCTAAACTGTGGTGTGCTTGTGTCTTGTTGATTTTTAGACTTCCCTAGATATACTCCCATGATTGGAAGTGTCCTATGCTCTGTAGCTCTGTTTTTTAGATGATTTAGGAACCACCATACACTTCTCCAGAGTGGCTCTCGGCAGTTCACACACTGCCCATCAGCGTATAAAGGCTCCCTGTTCTCCATGGCCTGTCCTGCATTTCTGGTTTTTACAATTTTTTAGGATGGCCCTTTTGACCGGTGGGAAATGAGACTTCTTTGTTGTGCACATTTGCATTGCTTGCTTGCTTTGTTGACCATAAAGTGCGTATGCATTTTTTCCTGGATATAATCAGGAAAAAACGCATACGCCCTTTTGGGCCTACTGCATCATTTTCGAAATTCTGCCACTTTTCATGTGCTTTAAAGACGAGTCCAATCTATCTCTTGAAATCTGTTTCTTGCAATTCTGTCTTGCATTCAGATCCTCTTCTTTGCCTTACCTCAACATAGTTTTGGACGTTAGTTTTCATTTATAACTCTGCAGGTTTGTGAATTGCAGTGACCCTGAGCTCCATTTTTTAAGTTGCTCTTTTGTGAGCTGGCCTCAAACCCGCAGGATTGCTTCAGGCCCTATTTTGGCTCCGGCGAGGCGGGCTGAGCCTTTTTTCAATTCTTATTCTTAATGGGAAATTAGAGTGATATGTGCCCGTCCAAACCCCTACAACTATTCTCTCATTGGTTCCCCCTCTTCCCGTTCATCCTCCTCACAATTTGCAAAATGTGTGAAACAGAAGTTGAAATGTGCTGATTCTCCAAGTGGGGAGATTCTAAGTAACGTGGCTGGAATGGTGAACAGGAGCACCAGGAGAGGATAAATGAGCTGCATTTTAGACACATCTCCCGATCACATGGTGTACAGTCCTCTGGGTTTTCCATGCATGTTTTAGCTGTAGGAAGATCCCTTGAACCTGCAGATTTGGGACCCATTGAATGGGTACCAGGTAGTATTACTTTCAAGGGTGTGCATTTCCTCACCCAACCTCACATTTCTCTTAGTGCAAACAGTTTCCAGCCTTATGTCTCATCCTGCTGTGGGTCTAGATGTGTTCAATCCATGTTGCATCACCGTCCCTGAGGAAAAGCTGTAAGAGGTTTTCTCTGTCTCTCTGTCGTTTATTTTTTTCAATTTATTACTATATTGGTTACAGCTGATTTTCAAAGCTCTGTTTCTTGCTGCTGTACATCCACTTGATTCACGTACAGAGAGACATCAGTAAATTCTTTTTCAGATTCTTACCAGTCGTATATATTCTTTTCCGGTGACTTGAGTGTGCTGAGTGCAGTTCTTTTAGCTACCGTGTAGGCCTTGTTGATTATCAGTTTGGTATTTGGAATGGTATCTTTGCTAATTTCAACCTCCTGGATGATGCCTCACCCCTCCCCACCTTTCCCGTTTAGCAGCCTTATGCGTGTTTTCTACATATTTGACTATGTTTTTGTTTTGTAATTTATTTCATGTGTAGCCATTTTGGATTCCACCTTTAAGTGATATCTTATGATATGTGTCTTTTTCTTTTTGAATTATGTCACTTAGAAAGATCATACATAACTCCTCCGGAGTTGTTACAACTGGCCATATTTCATTGATTTCCAGGCTGAATAATATTCCACTCTACCTAAGTACCACATCTCTATCCATTTTTTCTCTCCAGAGACATTTAAGTTATATCCTAGTCGAGGATCTTTTAAACAGAGAGGGGGTAAACATTGGGGTGCCTGTGTCCTCTCGATTTTTGTTTTTCCCAAGATATACGCCCATGAGTGCAAGTGCCCTATGCTCTGTAGCTCATTTTTTAGATGCTTTAGTAAACACAGTACACTTCTCCAGAATGGCCGTTGGCAATATACATTTCCACTATAAGTCTCACAGGGCTCCCTCTTCTCCTTGCCCTGTCCTGCATTTCTGTTGTTTACGCTTTATGAGGATGGCTCTTCTGACTGATGCGAAGTGATATCTTTTGTAGTATTGACTTCCAGTGCCCACCTGTTTGGTTGGCTAAAAAAGTGTATGCCCTTTTCTTGAATATATACACAAAAAAACGCATACACCCTTTTTGGCCAACTGCAATGTTGGCAATGTTCAGCTCCTTTTCTCGTGCTTAATGGCGAGTCCTTTCTACCTCCTCAAATCCCTTTCCTGCCATTCTCCCTTGCTTACAAGTCCTTTTCTCTGACTTTCCTCAAGACATTTTTCAGTGATGGATATTTTCAAGTCTGCAGTTTCGTGAATTTTACTGCCCCTGAGTTCCATTGTTCAACTTGTGTTTATGGGAACTGGCCACAAAGCAGCGGGATTTCCTCAAGCCCTATACTGTTTCCATGGGCAACCCTAGCCTTTGGTCAATTCGTCTTCCTGATTGGAAATTAGAGTGACATGTGCCTGTCTGAACACCTAGGACTTGTCTCTCATTGTTCCTCATCCTTCCGCTTCATCCTCTGGACAAATTCCAAACTGTATGCAAGAGGATGTTGACAGTGCTGACCTCTCCAAGTGGGGAGACTGTTAGTAAAGACGCTGGAGGGATGAACCCGAGCACCAGGAGATGAGGAGATGAGATGCCTTTTCCAAACTCTTCCCGATCAGACGGTATACCATCCTCTGGGTGTGACAGACATGTTTTAGCAGTAGGAAGAGTCCCATTCATGTAAGGAGAACACCAGGGCTTTTTCAAAATCAGTGTCTCCCCGAAACCCAAACTGGGGAATTTTTTAAGCTACGGCTACACATATGTTCATTAAGGGCCTTGGGAAGTAGGCAGAGTCCAAACTTTAGATGATTGAAGTCTTCAGGGTCAGAAGCACTCACCACCAGCTTCCCTTAGGTTACACTTTAACTGTCATTGATAGATGATGTCAATAAAAATATCTATTCTTTTTCAGATTATTTCCCCTTATAGGTTATTGCAAAATGTTGAGTGTAGTTCCCTGTGCTATACAGTAGTTCCTTGTTGATGATCTATTTTATACATAGCAGTGTGTATGTGTTAATCCCAAACTGTTAATTTATCCCTCCTCCCACCTTTCCCCTTTGGTAATAATAAATTATAAGATTTTATACTTCTCAGAAATGGGGGAGCTGAAAGAGAGGTATCATTTTCAATGGAAAAGCATTTAAAACAAGATTGAAGCTTTAACCAAGATTATTAGATGTACATCCTTGGAAAGAAATCACTTCGTTTCTCTAATATTGACCTGACAAATAAGACAAACCTTTTCACTGAACTTGCTTATAATAAAGTGATGGAAATATCAAATGGAAGTGTTAGAAACATCTTATTTTACCCGAGCCTTATACACTGTTCTATGTTAACTACAGTTGTCTCACACATCTGTTCATTGAGGTTACAATAGTCTCAATTTCTGTTACTGATCCTCCAGAGTGGACCCCAACAAGTGTCCCCCTGCCCAGTGTCATTGGGGCCAACAGATCGAGACTGAGTTTGGTTCACAAGCAAAGGAAACTTTATATTTTGATCAGAGAATGGAGAGGTGAGAGCATGCACTACCCCGTGGGCTGTGGGCTGGGCTGCTGTGTAGAGATCCTGTCAGAGTCAGTGGGAGGGAGGGGGCGGAGCTCTCGAGGGCCGGGTTGGCTGCAGCTCAGGCTCTATATTGCGGAGTCTGCACTGGGCCCCAGGTGCTGAGGTGTCGTCCCAGCCATTCTGCACTAGGAAATCTGGTCTGAAGTGCCGGGTGTGGAACCTCTGCATGCGGGACCCTAGGAGCACATGAAATTAGACAAAGCACAAAGGATAAAAAAGGTTAGACTTGACTTTATTGCCCAGATTCTATTTTTATCTCCCAGGGATTTTTAATGGGCTTTGCTGGGGACAAACCCCTCCTCTGCCTTTTGTCCCGTTCCTCATTCTTGGAGTGCTGAGGGTGCAGACCCTTCTTCTGTAACTGCTGAGTGCTGAGTTGGGAGCCCTCATACCCGGGGGCGAGGGTCAGGGCTTCTCCCCAGCAGCCTCCAGGTGACGTTGATTGTCCCCAGGCCCCCTGCCTCCCTGCTCGTCCACCTGAGCACCAGCATTGGAAGTGTTATAGATTCTAATGACCTTTAAGGGTCCAGGAAAGAGATGTGCAGAGACGCTGTGGGGGCCGGTTTCACCCCGCCCCACATTTGTTCGGCCACCTTAGGCTGACCGTTTCTGCCAGCCTAGATGCTCTGACCAGTAGTCTGCGCTTTCTTCAATTAGGCCCCTGAATTAATGTACAAACAGCACCAGGTGTCAGAGCCCTGCCTGCTCAACTCCCAGACAGTCCAGGGTCAGTGGTGATCAAGGACCATGATGGCCACTGAGTCAACAGCCTTTTGAAGTAAACAAGAGTCCAGCTGGTCTTATTGGCCACCATCATCACGGTGTCTGTAGGCTTTTCTATGGTGACAGTGTGATATACGGTTCCCCCGCCAAGATTATTAGCTCCCCTCTGCGTGCAGTAAGTCCTGCAAGCAGTAGTCTACTCTTTTGGGACACACTCTTGTTGTTTTATGAGAGAAACTCCAGGTCAAGTGATGTTCACACGAGTCGTCATGGTGCCCTGTTGCCCCCGGTTATCTCTCTGGATGTTGGAGTTGGAGGGCCTCCTCAATCGAGGTTGGTGTGCCCACGGGGCGAACCCTGCAACTTCAGGGCATGGTTGGTGGTTAGGATCACCACGTGGGGTCCTTTTCCCTTAGGAGGGAGGTGGCCTTTTGGGCTGCTGATTTCCAGGTTTTTAGATACCGCCAGTATCTTGGCCAGATGTGGCAGTGGGCCAAGCCCCTTGGTGCCCGTAGTTTATCCTACCTGGATGGCATTCTTGCATTGTTCCATTTCAAGTGGTCCCAGTTTTTGCACTAATTCTCCAATGGCGATTCACCTTTCACCGGGAATGTAAAGGTCAAAGGGTTTAGTTAAATTAGGGAGTTCCAGGGCAAGGGTCTGAATTGACTGCTCTTTCCATTCTTGAAAGGCCACTTCTGGATTCTATTCAAAAGGATCATCATCTTTTCCTTTCAGTGTTTCATATAGAGGCCCAGCTAGTAGACTGTAGTTAGGGATCCAGAAGCAGCAAACCCTGGCCTCCCCAGGAACCCCTAAGCTGTCTTCTAGTTTTAGAAAGGGGTAAGGCTGCAAATGGTTTCTTCCCTTTCCTGGGATGGGCTTCTCCGACCTTCTGTGAGAACGAAGCCCAGGCAGGTCACCGCAGTCTGTGATATTTGAGCTTTTTCTTGGACAACTTCTATCCTTTATTGGCTTGGTAGTTCAGAGGCCTCCTTAGTAGGGCTGGCGATCAGAATGTCGTCTGCGTACTGAAGGAGGGTTTCCTTTCCCAGAGGTAGAACTTTTAGGTCTTTAGCTAAGCTTTTCCCAAAGATGGTGTGGGAATTTTTCCACCCTTGGGGCAAGACGGCCCGGAAGTATTGTTTTAGTTGTACGTTGAGTCCTGCCACTCACAAGCCAAAATTTCTTGTGACTCTGGGACTAATGGAATACAAAAGAAGGCATCATTGAAGACTAATACAGAATACCATGTCCTGGTGGTTGGTAGAATGACCAGCAGGGTGTAGGAATTAGGAGCAGCTGGAGGTATATCCTCGGTGGCTTCACTGACTGTCCTGACATCCTTTACCAGGTCCCCAGCAGCCCATGGGGCTCTCGTGGTCAGACCAATCCCAGAATATGGAGCTCACCTGGGCAGGTACCCCACCCCCACCCCAGCCCACGGGGCTCTTGTGGTCAGGCCCCTCCCAGGATACAGAGCTACCCTTGCAGGTACCGTGGCAGGACTGGGCACACAGGAACCGTGCACATAGCTCTCATTGCAGAGCACCCCCAGCTCACCTGTCGCTCAGAGCTGACACAGAGCACCTCAGAGCAGGACTTGAACTAACAAACAGCAGCTGCGACAGGTCTGTGACCCTGGGCATCACTCTGTGCGGCCTCCCTCCACCTGGTCTTCCAGAGACTTCCACTGCACCCGGGGCACCAGGCCTCTGTCTCCAACCACCACCCACCCCTCCTCTCCCTGACTCCTGGGTTCCTCTCATTAGGAGAGGGTTTTCTTGAAGTTGTCTCCCACTCATGGGCCAGATAAAATGATTTGAAAACAAGCCAAAGCTGCAGCCCCTTGTCTATCCTGACTCTCAGGAGCCCACACCTGTTCCTTGGACCTGGCCAGTTCAGCAAGTTCCATTTTCTGCAACTGTGAGCCCCTGAGGGATGATGATTGGCTGACCTGGGCAGCCTTACCGTGCCGGCCAGCCCTCCCCAGGTGTGCCTGGGTTGAGATCAATATAAATACCACTCCAGGCAGCAAGAGGCCCTGCAGCCGTGCCTGACGCCATTTTCTCTGCCCTGTCAGCAGTCTCGGGGCTGGGCTGGTGAGAGGGAGTGAGAGGCCACGGCTTTGTGGGTGGCCCAGTGTGAGTGGGGCTCTGCTGGACTTTCTGCAGCAGTTGCCAGGCTGCCACCTGCTAAAGAAGAGGATGTGTAACCCATACCTGCTGCTGGAATTTCTCCCTGGGCAGAGGTGAGGAAGGAAAAAAGCAGTGGGGGCAGGGACAGGACGGGTATCTCAGGCAGGGAAATGGAAATCTTCCAGAAGAGCACCCAGGGCCAGGACCATCCTGGCTGGCCTGCAGGCACCAAGTCGGCCGGCATGCTGTCACTCGTGTGGCTCTATGGCCCTTCCTCTAGGCTTTCAAGTCCTTGTATATATTCAGGTGTTTTACCTGGGACGGGTGGGAATAGTTCAGCAGCAACTGGCCTGGGGCTCAGCTCACGTTTACTCACAGATGCCTCGGCACGGTGCCCCAGCTTTGCAATGAGGACGCTTGTTGCGTGGGGGCTGCTGGCTGAATGGGAGACGATTCCCCACCACTGACCAACTTCAGAATTGTTTACAACTGGAGCAAGTGCCCTGATACGGTTTTCCTCTGTGGAACTGGTGGGTTCTGTGTTTTTTTTCTCTTTTTCGTTTTTGGTTCAAGGTAGATTTTATTCCTCTTTTTTGTATTTACAGATATAAGCATGGAAATAATTTATTCATATAAATACATGTATGTGAAGGGAATAATTGTTTTTTCTGTTTTATTTTTTAAATTTTATTTCTTTCTAATTTTGAATTTTATTTTATATTTTTATACAGCAGGTTCTTATTGGTTATCTATTTTATACATATAAATGTATACATGCCAATCCCAGTCTCTCAACTCCTCCCACCACCAACCCCCCCAACAGCTTTCCCCCCTTGTTGTCCATACGTTTGTTGTCTACATCTGTTGCTCTATTTATGCCTTGCAAAATGGTTAATCTGTACAGTTTTTCTAGGTTCCACATATATGCATGAATATACAAGATTTGTTTTTCTCTTTCTGACTTACTTCACTCTGTATGACAGTCTCTAGATCCATCGACGTCTCTACAAATGACCTAATTTCATTCCTTTTCATGGCTTAGTAAGATTCCATTTTATATATGTACCACAGCTTTATGCATTCGTCTGTCTGTGGGCATTTAGGTTGCTTCCATTACCTCGATATTGTAAAGAGTGATACAATGAACATTGCGGTGAATGTCTCTTTTTGATTTATGGTTTTGTCTGGGTATATGTCCAGAACTGGGATTGCTGTATCATATGGTAATTCTACTGTTAGTTTCTTAAGAAACTCCATATTGTTCTCCATAGTGACTGTATCAATTTATATTCCCAACAATAGTGGAAGAGGGTTCCTTTTCTCCACACATTTCCAGCATTTTTTGTTTGTAGATTTTCTGATGATGCCCATTCTACAAGGTGTGAGGTGATACCTCATTGTGGAGTCCATTTTGTTGAGCAAGGGGTAGGTCTTGTCTATTACATATTTAGCTTATGGAACGGTATCTGTGCTAATTTCAAACTCTGCTTTTATACAGCACCACAACTCACCTTCCCCCTTAAGCAAGCATAAGTTGGTTTTCTAAACATGAGACCCTGTTCTGTTTTGTAATTCAGTTCCTGTGTAGCAAGTTTATATTCCGTGTATTAGTGATATCATATGATGTTTCTTTTTCTGTGTGACTTATTTCAGATAGAATCATCATACCTGAATCCACTCTTTATGCTGCTACGGGCCTGATGACATAGATTTTATTGCTGCGTGATATTGCATTGTACGTAAGTACCACAACTTCTTTATCCATTTTTCACTTTCTGCGATATTGAACTAGTCCCGTAAACGAGTTTCTTGTAAACAGAGCCGTCCCAAACTTAGGGGTGGCTGTGTCTTTTTTATTTTATATTCCTTAGCTATAGGACCATAAGTGGAAGTGCCCTAGACTCTGTTGCTTTGTTTTTTAGATGTTTCAGGAAACACCATACACTTCTCCCGAGTGGCTGTTGGCAATTTACATCCCGCCCATCAGCATAACAAGGCTCCCAGTTCTCCATGGCCTGTCCTGCCTTGCTGGATTTTACACTTTTTTCAGATGGCCCTTTTGACAGGGGGGAAGTGAGACTTCATTGTAGTGCAGATTTCCTTTGCAAGCTTGCTTGGTTGGCCAAAAAGGGCGTATGCGTTTTTTCCTGAATATATTCAGGAAAAAACGCATACGCCCTTTTTGGCCAAGTGCATCATTGTCGACGTTCTGCCTCTTTGCCTATGCTTTAAATGCAATTCCAGTCTACCTCCTGAAATCGGTTTCCTGCAATTCTGCCCCGCTTTCAAGTCCTCTTGGCAGCCTTTCTTCACTATATTTTTGGACGATAGCTGTCATTTATAACTCTGCAGGTTTGTGAATTACAGTGCCCCTGAGCTTCTTTCTTCAACTCGCTTTCTTGTGAGCTGGCGGCAACACCGCAGAATTGCTTCAGGCCCTAATCTGTTTCCAGCACGGCACGCTGAGCCTTCGGTTAATTCCTCTTCCTGGTGGGAAATGAGAGTTAAATTTGCCCGTCCAGACACCTGCAGCTAGTCTCTCATTGGTTCTCCCTATTCCTGTTCATCTTCCGCAGAAATTGCAAACTGGGCCAAACAGGAGGTTAAAGGCACTGACTCTCCAAGTCGGGAGAGTGTTAGTAAAGCGTCTGGAATGTTGCACCCGAGTACCAGGGGACTAGAACTGAAACATATTGGAACACGTCTCCCGATCACACGGTTGATCATACTCTGGGTTCCACATACATGATTTAGCTGAAGGAAGAATCCCTTAAACCTGGAGCGTTGAAACCCGTGGAATGGGTACCATGCAATATGACATCAAAGGGTCTTCATTTGCTCACCGAACCTCTCCAATCCTATCACTGCTGCGTTTATGCCCCTGTACACACGCTTGATTCTCTTTCGGAGACATAGCGATCCATAGGTTTTAAGATACTTACTAGTCAGGTACATTCTTAGGCGTTTAATATGGGGTGTTGAGTCCATTTCGTTGAGCAAGGAGTAGCTCTTGTCTATTCCATATTTGGCTTAAGGAACTTTCTCTGTGCTCATTTCAATCTCTGGTTTTATGCAGCACCCCAACTCACCTTTCCCCTTAAGCAAGCATAAGTTGGTTTTCTACATTTGAGACCCTCTTCTGTTTTGTAATCCAGTTCCTGTGTAGCCAAGTTTACATTCGGTGTATTAGTGATATCTTATGATGTTTCTTCTTCTGTGCGACTTATTTCAGTTAGAATCATCATACCTGAATCCACTCATTATGCTGCTACGGGCCTGATGACATAGATTTTATTGCTGCGTGATATTGCATTGTACGTAAGTACCACAACTTCTTTATCCATTTTTCACTTTCTGCGATATTGATCTTGTACCGTAAACGAGTTTCTTGTAAACAGAGCCGTCCGAAACTTAGGGGTGGCTGTGTCTTTTTGATTTTAATTTCCCTAAGCTATAGGGCCATAAGTGGAAGTGCCCTAGGCTCTGTTGCTTTGTTGTTTAGATGTTTCAGGAAACACCATACACTTCTCCCGTTTGGCTGTTGGCAATATACATCCCGCCCATCAGCATAACAAGGCTCCCAGTTCTCTATGGCCTGTCCTGCCTTTCTGGATTTTACACTTTTTTCAGATGGTCCTTTTGACTGGGGGGAAGTGAGACTTCATTGTAGTGCAGATTTCCTTTGCAAGCTTGCTTGGTTGGCCAAAAAGGGCGTATGCTTTTTTTCCTGAATATATTCAGGAAAAAACGCATACGCCCTTTTTGGCCAAGTGCATCATTGTCGACGTTCTGCCTCTTTTCCTATGCTTTAAATGCAATTCCAGTCTACCTCCTGAAATCGGTTTCCTGCAATTCTGCCCTGCTTTCAAGTCCTCTTGGCAGCCTTACTTCAGTATATTTTTGGACGATAGCTGTCATTTATAACTCTGCAGGTTTGTGAATTACAGTGCCCCTGAGCTCCTTTCTTCAACTCTCTTTCTTGTGAGCTGGCCGCAACACCACAGGATTGCTTCAGGCCCTAATCTGGATCCAGCACGGCACGCTGAGCCTTCGGTTAATTCCTCTTCCTGGTGGGAAATGAGAGTTAAATTTGCCCGTCCAGACACCTGCAGCTAGTCTCTCATTGGTTCCCTATTCCTGTTCATCTTCCGCAGAAATTGCAAACTGGGCCACACAGGAGGTTAAAGGCACTGACTCTCCAAGTCGGGAGAGTGTTAGTAAAGCGTCTGGAATGTTGCACCCGAGTACCAGGGGACCAGAACTGAAACATATTGGAACACGTCTCCCGATCACACGGTTGATGATACTCTGGGTTCCACATACATGATTTAGCTGAAGGAAGAATCCCTTAAACCTGGAGCGTTGAAACCCGTGGAATGGGTACCATGCAATATGAATTCAAAGGGTCTTCATTTGCTCACCGAACCTCTCCAATCCTATCACTGCTCTGTTTATGCCCCTGTACACACGCTTGATTCTCTTTCGGAGACATAGCGATCCATAGGTTTTAAGATACTTACTAGTCAGGTACATTCTTAGGCGTTTAATATGGGGTGTTGAGTCCATTTCGTTGAGCAAGGAGTAGCTCTTGTCTGTTACATATTTGGCTTAAGGAACTTTATCTGTGCTCATTTCAATCTCTGGTTTTATGCAGCACCCCAACTCACCTTTCCCCTTAAGCCAGCATAAGTTGGTTTTCTAAATTTGAGACACTGTTCTCTTTTGTAATCCAGTTCCTGTGTAGCCAAGTTTACATTCCGTGTATTAGTGATATCTTATGATGTTTCTTTTTCTGTGTGACTTATTTCAGTTAGAATCATCATACCTGAATCCACTCATTATGCTGCTACGGGCCTGATGACATAGATTTCATTGCTGAGTGATATTGCATTGTACGTAAGTACCACAACTTCTTTATCCATTTTTCACTTTCTGCGATATTGAACTAGTCCTGTAAACGAGTTTCTTGTAAACAGAGCTGTCCCAAACTTAGGGGTGTCTGTGTTTTTTTGATTTTAATTTCCCTAAGCTATAAGGCCATAAGTGGAAGTGCCCTAAGCTCTGTTGCTTTGTTTTTTAGATGTTTCAGGAAACACCATACACTTCTCCCAAGTTGCTGTTGGCAATATACATCCCGCCCATCAGCATAACAAGGCTCCCAGTTCTCCATGGCCTGTCCTGCCTTTCTGGATTTTACACTTTATTCAGATGGCCCTTTTGACCGGGGGGAAGTGAGACTTCATTGTAGTGCAGATTTCCTTTGCAAGCTTGCTTGGTTGGCCAAAAAGGGCGTATGCGTTTTATCCTGAATATATTCAGGAAAAAACGCATACGCCCTTTTTGGCCAAGTGCATCATTGTTGACGTTCTGCCTCCTTTCCTAGGCTTTAAATGCAATTCCAGTCTGCCTCCTGAAATCGGTTTCCTGCAATTCTGCCCCGCTTTCAAGTCCTCTTGGCAGCCTTAATTCAGTATATTTTTGGAGGATAGCTGTCATTTATAACTCTGCAGGTTTGTGAATTACAGTTCCCCTGAGTTCCTTTCTTCAACTCGCTTTCTTGTGAGCTGGCCGCAACACCGCAGGATTGCTTCAGGCTCTAATGTGGTTCCGGCACGGCACGCTGAGCCTTTGGTTAATTCCTCTTCCTGATGGGAAATGAGAGTTAAATTTGCCCGTCCAGACACCTCCAGCTAGTCTCTCATTGGTTCTCCCTATTCCTGTTCATCTTCCGCAGAAATTGCAAACTGGGCCAAACAGGGGGTTAAAGGCACTGACTCTCCAAGTCGGGAGAGTGTTAGTAAAGCGTCTGGAATGTTGCACCCGAGTACCAGGGGATGAGAACTGAGACATATTGGAACACGTCTCCCGATCACACGGTTGATCATACTCTGGGTTCCACATGCATGTTTTAGCTGAAGGAAGAATCCCTTAAACCTGGAGAGTTGAGACCCGTGGAATGGGTACCATGCAATATGACTTCAAAGGGTCTTCATTTGCTCACCGAACCTCTCCAATCCTATCACTGCTGCGTTTATGCCCCTGTACAGACGCTTGATTCTCTTTCGGAGACATAGTGATCCATAGCTTTTAAGATACTTACTAGTCAGGTACATTCTTAGGCATTTAATATGCGGTGTTGAGTCCATTTCGTTGAGCAAGGAGTAGCTCTTGTCTATTACATATTGGGCTTAAGGAACTTTATCTGTGCTCATTTCAATCTCTGGTTTTATGCAGCACCCCAACTCACCTTTCCCCTTAAGCAAGCATAAGTTGGTTTTCTAAATTTGAGACCCTGTTCTCTTTTGTAATCCAGTTTCTGTGTAGCCAAGTTTACATTCCGTGTATTAGTGATATCTTATGATGTTTCTTTTTCTGTGTGACTTATTTCAGTTAGAATCATCATAACTGAATCCACTCATTATGCTGCCACGGTCCTGATGACATAGATTTCATTGCTGAGTGATATTGCATTTTACGTAAGTACCACAACTTCTTTATCCATTTTGTACTTTCTGCGATATTGTACTTGTACCGTAAACAAGGTTCTTGTAAACAGAGCCGTCCCAAACTTTGGGGTGGCTGTGTCTTTTTTATTTTAATTTCCCTAAGCTATAGGACCATAAGTGGAAGTGCTCTAGGCTCTGTTGCTTTGTTTTTTAGATGTTTCAGGAAACACCATACACTTCTCCCCAGTGGCTGTTGGCAATTTACATCCCGCCCATCAGCATAACAAGGCTCCCAGTTCTCCATGGCCTGTCCTGCCTTTCTGGATTTTACACTTTTTTCAGATGGCCCTTTTGACCGGGGGGAAGTGAGACTTCATTGTAGTGCAGATTTCCTTTGCAAGCTTGCTTGGTTGGGCAAAAAGGGCGTATGCGTTTTTTCCTGAATATACTCAGGAAAGAACGCATACGCCCTTTTTGGCCAAGTGCATCATTGTCGACGTTCTGCCTCTTTTCCTATGCTTTAAATGCAATTCCAGTGTACCTCCTGAAATCAGTATCCTGCAATTCTGCCCCGCTTTCAAGTCCTCTTGGCAGCCTTACTTCAGTATATGTTTGGACGATAGCTGTCATTTATAACTCTGCAGGTTTGTGAATTACAGTGCCCCTGAGCTCCTTTCTTCAACTCGCTTTCTTGTGAGCTGGCCGCAACACCGCAGGATTGCTTCAGGCCCTAATTCTGGGTTCCGGAACGGCACGCTGAGCCTTTGGTTAATTCCTCTTCCTGGTGGGAAATGAGAGTTAAATTTGCCCGTCCAGACACCTCCAGCTAGTCTCTCATTGGTTCTCCCTATTCCTGTTCATCTTCCGCAGAAATTGCAAACTGGACCAAACAGGAGGTTAAAGGCACTGACTCTCCAAGATGGGAGAGTGTTAGTAAAGCGTCTGGAATGTTGCACCCGAGTACCAGGGGACGAGAACTGAGACATATTGGAACACGTCTCCCGATCACACGGTTGATCATACTCTGGGTTTCCACATGCATGATTTAGCTGAAGGAAGAATCCCTTAAACCTGGAGCGTTGAGACCCGTGGAATGGGTACCATGCAATATGACTTCAAAGGGTCTTCATTTGCTCACCGCACCTCTCCAATCCTATCACTGCTGCGTTTATGCCCCTGTACACACGCTTGATTCTCTTTCGGAGACATAGCGATCCATAGGTTTTAAGATACTTACTAGTCAGGTACATTCTTAGGCTTTTAATATGGGGTGTTGAGTCCATTTCGTTGAGCAAGGAGTAGCTCTTGTCTATTACATGTTTGGCTTAAGGAACTTTATCTGTGCTCATTTCAATCTCTGGTTTTATGCAGCACCCCAACTCACCTTTCCCCTTAAGCAAGCATAAGTTGGTTTTCTAAATTTGAGACCCTGTTCTCATTTGTAATCCAGTTCCTGTGTAGCCAAGTTTACATTCCGTGTATTAGTGATATCTTATGATGTTTCTTTTTCTGTGTGACTTATTTCAGTTAGAATCATCATAACTGAATCCACTCATTATGCTGCCACGGTCCTCATGACATAGATTTCATTGCTGAGTGATATTGCATTGTACGTAAGTCCCACAACTTCTTTATCCATTTTGTACTTTCTGCGATATTGTACTTGTACCGTAAACAAGGTTCTTGTAAACAGAGCCGTCCCAAACTTTGGGGTGGCTGTGTCTTTTTTATTTTAATTTCCCTAAGCTATAGGACCATAAGTGGATGTGCTCTAGGCTCTGTTGCTTTGTTTTTTAGATGTTTCTGGAAACACCATACACTTCTCCCCAGTGGCTGTTGGCAATTTACATCCCGCCCATCAGCATAACAAGGCTCCCAGTTCTCCATGGCCTTTCCTGCCTTTCTGGATTTTACACTTTTTTCAGATGGCCCTTTTGACCGGGGAGAAGTGAGACTTCATTGTAGTGCAGATTTCCTTTGCAAGCTTGCTTGGTTGGGCAAAAAGGGCGTATGCGTTTTTTTCTGAATATACTCAGGAAAGAACGCATACGCACTTTTTGGCCAAGTGCATCATTGTGGACGTTCTGCCTCTTTTCCTATGCTTTAAATGCAATTCCAGTGTACCTCCTGAAATCAGTATCCTGCAATTCTGCCCCGCTTTCAAGTCCTCTTGGCAGCCTTACTTCAGTATATTTTTGGATGATAGCTGTCATTTATAACTCTGCAGGTTTGTGAATTACAGTGCCCCTGAGCTCCTTTCTTCAACTCGATTTATTATGAGCTGGCCGCAACACCGCAGGATTGCTTCAGGCCCTAATCTGGTTCCGGCACGGCACGCTGAGCCTTCGGTTAATTCCTCTTCCTGATAGGAAATGAGAGTTAAATTTGCCCATCCAGACACCTCCAGCTAGTCTCTCATTGGTTCTCCCTATTCCTGTTCATCTTCCGCAGAAATTGCAAACTGGGCCAAACAGGAGGCTAAAGCACTGACTCTCCAAGTCGGGAGAGTGTTAGTAAAGCGTCTGGAATGTTGCACCCAAGTACCAGGGGACGAGAACTGAGACATATTGGAACACGTCTCCCGATCACACGGTTGATCATACTCTGGGTTCCACATGCATGATTTAGCTGAAGGAAGAATCCCTTAAACCTGGAGCGTTGAGACCCATGGAATGGGTACCATGCAATATGACTTCAAAGGGTCTTCATTTGCTCACCGAACCTCTCCTATAATATCACTGCTACGTTTATGCCCCTGTACACACGCTTGATTCTCTTTCGGAGACATAGCGATCCATAGGTTTTAAGATACTTACTAGTCAGGTACATTCTTAGGCATTTAATATGGGGTGTTGAGTCCATTTCGTTGAGCAAGGAGTAGCTCTTGTCTGTTACATATTTGGCTTAAGGAACTTTATCTGTGCTCATTTCAATCTCTGGTTTTATGCAGCACCCCAACTCACCTTTCCCATTAAGCAAGCATAAGTTGGTTTTCTAAATTTGAGACCCTGTTCTCTTTTGTAATCCAGTTCCTGTGTAGCCAAGTTTACATTCCATGTAGTAGTGATATCTTATGATGTTTCTTTTCCTGTGTGACTTATTTCAGTTAGAATCATCATACCTGAATCCACTCATTATGCTGCTACGGGCCTGATGACATAGATTTCATTGCTGAGTGATATTGCATTGTACGTAAGTACCACAACTTCTTTATCCATTTTTCACTTTCTGCGATATTGAACTAGTCCCGTAAACGAGTTTCTTGTAAACAGAGCCATCCCAAACTTAGGGGTGTCTGTGTCTTTTTGATTTTAATTTCCCTAAGCTATAGGGCCATAAGTGGAAGTGCCCTAGGCTCTGTTGCTTTGTTGTTTAGATGTTTCAGGAAACACCATACACTTCTTCCGAGTGGCTGTTGGCAATATACATCCCACCCATCAGCATAACAAGGCTCCCAGTTCTCCATGGCCTGTCCTGCCTTTCTGGATTTTACACTTTTTTCAGTTGGCCCTTTTGACCGGGGGGAAGTGAGGCTTCATTGTAGTGCATATTTCCTTTGCAAGCTTGCTTGGTTGGCCAAAAAGGGCGTATGCGTTTTTTCCTGAATATATTCAGGAAAAAACGCATACGCCCTTTTTGGCCAAGTGCATCATTGTCGACGTTCTGCCTCTTTTCCTATGCTTTAAATGCAATTCCAGTCTACCTCCTGAAATCGGTTTCCTGCAATTCTGCCCCACTTTCAAGTCCTCTTGGCAGCCTTACTTCACCTTATTTTTGGACGATAGCTGTCATTTATAACTCTGCATGTTTGTGAATTACAGTGCCCCTGAGCTCCTTTCTTCAACTCGCTTTCTTGTGAGCTGGCCGCAACACCGCAGGATTGCTTCAGGCCCTAATCTGGTTCCGGCACGGCACGCTGAGCCTTTGGTTAATTCCTCTTCCTGGTGGGAAATGAGAGGTAAATTTGCCCATCTAGACACCTCCAGCTAGTCTCTCATTGATTCTCCCTATTCCTGTTCATCTTCCGCAGAAATTGCAAACTGGGCCAAACAGGAGGCTAAAGCACTGACTCTCCAAGTCGGGAGAGTGTTAGTAAAGCGTCTGGAATGTTGCACCCAAGTAACAGGGGACGAGAACTGAGACATATTGGAACACGTCTCCCGATCACACGGTTGATCATACTCTGGGTTCCACATGCATGATTTAGCTGAAGGAAGAATCCCTTAAACCTGGAGCGTTGAGACCCGTGGAATGGGTACCATGCAATATGACTTCAAAGGGTCTTCATTTGCTCACCGAACCTCTCCAATAATATCACTGCTACGTTTATGCCCCTGTACACACGCTTGATTCTCTTTCGGAGACATAGCGATCCATAGGTTTTAAGATACTTACTAGTCAGGTACATTCTTAGGCATTTAATATGGGGTGTTGAGTCCATTTCGTTGAGCAAGGAGTAGCTCTTGTCTGTTACATATTTGGCTTAAGGAACTTTATCTGTGCTCATTTCAATCTCTGGTTTTATGCAGCACCCCAACTCACCTTTCCCCTTAAGCAAGCATAAGTTGGTTTTCTAAATTTGAGACCCTGTTCTCTTTTGTAATCCAGTTCCTGTGTAGCCAAGTTTACATTCCATGTATTAGTGATATCTTATGATGTTTCTTTTCCTGTGTGACTTATTTCAGTTAGAATCATCATACCTGAATCCACTCATTATGCTGCTACGGGCCTGATGACATAGATTTCATTGCTGAGTGATATTGCATTGTACGTAAGTACCACAACTTCTTTATCCATTTTTCACTTTCTGCGATATTGAACTAGTCCCGTAAACGAGTTTCTTGTAAACAGAGCCATCCCAAACTTAGGGGTGTCTGTGTCTTTTTGATTTTAATTTCCCTAAGCTATAGGGCCATAAGTGGAAGTGCCCTAGGCTCTGTTGCTTTGTTGTTTAGATGTTTCAGGAAACACCATACACTTCTCCCGAGTGGCTGTTGGCAATATACATCCCACCCATCAGCATAACAAGGCTCCCAGTTCTCCATGGCCTGTCCTGCCTTTCTGGATTTTACACTTTTTTCAGTTGGCCCTTTTGACCGGGGGGAAGTGAGGCTTCATTGTAGTGCATATTTCCTTTGCAAGCTTGCTTGGTTGGCCAAAAAGGGCGTATGCGTTTTTTCCTGAATATATTCAGGAAAAAACGCATACGCCCTTTTTGGCCAAGTGCATCATTGTGGACGTTCTGCCTCTTTTCCTATGCTTTAAATGCAATTCCAGTCTACCTCCTGAAATCGGTTTCCTGCAATTCTGCCCCACTATCAAGTCCTCTTGTCAGGCTTACTTCAGTATATTTTTGGACAATAGCTGTCATTTATAACTCTGCAGGTTTGTGAATTACAGTGCCCCTGAGCTCCTTTCTTCAACTCGCTTTCTTGTGAGCTGCCCGCAACACCGCAGGATTGCTTCAGGCCCTAATCTTGTTCTGGCACGGCACGCTGAGCCTTTGGTTAATTCCTCTTCCTGGTGGGAAATGAGAGTTAAATTTGTCCGTCCAGACACCTCCAGCTAGTCTCTCATTGGTTCTCCCTATTCCTGTTCATCTTCCGCAGAAATTGCAAACTGGGCCAAACAGGAGGTTGAAGGCACTGACTCTCCAAGTCGGGAGAGTGTTAGTAAAGCATCTGGAATGTTGCACCCGAGTACCAGGGGACGAGAACTGAGACATATTGGAACACGTCTCCTCATCACATGGTTGATCATACTCTGGGTTCCACGTGCATGCTTTAGCTGAAGGAAGAATCCCTTAAACCTGGAGAGTTGAGACCCGTGGAATGGGTACCATGCAATATGACTTCAAAGGGTCTTCATTTGCTCACCGAACCTCTCCAATCCTATCACTGCTGCGTTTATGTCCCTGTACACACGCTTGATTCTCTTTCGGAGACATAGCGATCCATAGGTTTTAAGATACTTACTAGTCAGGTACATTCTTAGGCTTTTAATATGGGGTGTTGAGTCCATTTCGTTGAGCAAGGAGTAGCTCTTGTCTATTACATATTTGGCTTAAGGAACTTTATCTGTGCTCATTTCAATGTCTGGTTTTATGCAGCACCCCAACTCACCTTTCCCCTTAAGCAAGCATAAGTTGGTTTTCTAAATTTGAGACCCTGTTCTCTTTTGTAATCCAGTTCCTCTGTAGCCAAGTTTACATTCCGTGTATTAGTGATATCTTTTGATGTTTCTTTTCCTGTGTGACTTATTTCAGTTAGAATCATCATACCTGAATCCACTCATTATGCTGCTACGGGCCTGATGACATAGATTTCATTGCTGAGTGATATTGCATTGTACGTAAGTACCACAACTTCTTTATCCATTTTTCACTTTCTGCGATATTGAACTAGTCCCGTAAATGAGTTTCTTGTAAACAGAGCCGTCCCAAACTTAGCGGTGGCTGTGTCTTTTTGATTTTAATTTCCCTAAGCTATAGGGCCATAAGTGGAAGTGCCCTAGGCTCTGTTGCTTTGTTTTTTAGATGTTTCAGGAAACACCATACACTTCTCCCGAGTGGCTGTTGGCAATTTACATCCCGCCCATCAGCATAACAAGGCTCCCAGTTCTCCATGGCCTGTCCTGCCTTTCTGGATTTTACAGTTTTTTCAGATGGTCCTTTTGACCGGGGGCAAGTGAGGCTTCATTGTAGTGCAGATTTCCTTTGCAAGCTTGCTTGGTTGGCCAAAAAGGGCGTATGAGTTTTGTCCTGAATATATTCAGGAAAAAACGCATACGCCCTTTTTGGCCAAGTGCATCATTGTCGACGTTCTGACTCTTTTCCTATGCTTTAAGTGCAATTCCAGTCTACCTCCTGAAATCGGTTTCCTGCAATTCTGCCCCGCTTTCAAGTCCTCTTGGCAGCCTTACTTCAGTATATTTTTGGCCGATAGCTGTCATTTATAACTCTGCAGGTTTGTGAATTACAGTGCCCCTGAGCTCCTTTCTTCAACTCGCTTTCTTGTGTGCTGGCCGCAACACCGCAGGATTGCTTCAGGCCCTAATCTGGTTCCGGCACGGCACGCTGAGCCTTTGGTTAATTCCTCTTCCTGGTGGGAAATGAGAGTTAAATTTGCCCGTCCAGACACCTCCAGCTAGTCTCTCATTGGTTCTCCCTATTCCTGTTCATCTTCCGCAGAAATTGCAAACTTGACCAAACTGGAGGTTAAAGGCACTGAGTCTCCAAGATGGGAGAGTGTTAGTAAAGCGTCTGGAATGTTGCGCCCGAGTACCAGGGGACGAGAACTGAGACATATTGGAACACGTCTCCCGATCACACGGTTGATCATACTCTGGGTTCCACATGCACGTTTTAGCTGAAGGAAGAATCCCTTAAACCTGGAGCGTTGAGACCCGTGGAATGGGTACCATGCAATATGACTTCAAAGGGTCTTCATTTGCTCACCGAACCTCTCCCATCCTATCACTGCTGCGTTTATGCCCCTGTACACACGCTTGATTCTCTTTCGGAGACATAGCGATCCATAGGTTTTAAGATACTTACTAGTCAGGTACATTCTTAGGCGTTTAATATGGGGTGTTGAGTCCATTTCGTTGAGCAAGGAGTAGCTCTTGTCTATTACATATTTGGCTTAAGAAACTTTATCTGTGCTCATTTCAATCTCTGGTTTTATGCAGCACCCCAACTCACCTTTCCCCTTAAGCCAGCATAAGTTGGTTTTCTAAATTTGAGACCGTGTTCTCTTTTGTAATCCAGTTCCTGTGTAGCCAAGTTTACATTCTGTGTATTAGTGATATCTTATGATGTTTCTTCTTCTGTGTGACTTATTTCAGTTAGAATCCTCATACCTGAATCCACTCATTATGCTGCTACGGGCCTGATGACATGGATTTTATTGCTGAGTGATATTGCATTGTACGTAAGTACCACAACTTCTTTATCCATTTTTCACTTTCTGCAATATTGAACTAGTCCCGTAAACGAGTTTCTTGTAAACAGAGCCATCCCAAACTTAGGGGTGGCTGTGTCTTTTTGATTTTAATTTCCGTAAGCTATAGGGCCATAAGTGGAAGTGCCCTAGGCTCTGTTGCTTTGTTTTTTAGATGTTTCAGGAAACACCATACACTTCTCCCGAGTGGCTGTTGGCAATATACATCCCGCCCATCAGCATAACAAGGCTCCCAGTTCTCCATGGCCTGTCCTGCCTTTCTGGATTTTACACTTTTTTCAGTTGGCCCTTTTGACCGGCGGGAAGTGAGACTTCATTGTAGTGCAGATTTCCTTTGCAAGCTTGCTTGGTTGGCCAAAAAGGGCGTATGCGTTTTTTCCTGAATATATTCAGGAAAAAACGCATACGCCCTTTTTGGCCACGTGCATCATTGTCGACTTTCTGACTCTTTTCCTATGCTTTAAGTGCAATTCCAGTCTACCTCCTGAAATCAGTTTCCTGCAATTCTGCCCCGCTTTCAAGTCCTCTTGGCAGCCTTACTTCAGTATATTTTTGGACGACAGCTGTCATTTATAACTCTGCAGGTTTGTGAATTACAGTGCCCTTGAGCTCCTTTCTTCAACTCGCTTTCTTGTGAGCTGCCCGCAACACCGCAGGAATGCTTCAGGCCCTAATCTTGTTCTGGCATGGCACGCTGAGCCTTTGGTTAATTCCTCTTCCTGGTGGGAAATGAGAGTTAAATTTGCCCGTCCAGACACCTCCAGCTAGTCTCTCATTGGTTCTCCCTATTCCTGATCATCTTCCGCAGAAATTGCAAACTGGGACAAACAGGAGGTTAAAGGCACTGACTCTCCAAGTCGGGAGAGTGTTAGTAAAGCATCTGGAATGTTGCACCCGAGTACCAGGGGACGAGAACTGAGACATATTGGAACACGTCTCCCGATCACATGGTTGATCATACTCTGGGTTCCACATGCATGCTTTAGCTGAAGGAAGAATCCCTTAAACATGGAGAGTTGAGACCCGTGGAATGGGTACCATGCAATATGACTTCAAAGGGTCTTCATTTCCTCACCGAACCTCTCCAATCCTATCACTGCTGCATTTATGCCCCTGTACACACGCTTGATTCTCTTTCACAGACATAGCAATCCATAGGTTTTAAGATATTTACTAGTCATGTACATTCTTAGGCGTTTAATATGGTGTGTTGAGTCCATTTCGTTGAGCAAGGACTAGCTCTTGTCTATTCCATATTTGGCTTAAGGAACTTTATCTGTGCTCATTTCAATCTCTGGTTTTATGCAGCACCCCAACTCACCTTTCCCCTTAAGCAAGCATAAGTTGGTTTTCTAAATTTGAGACCCTGTTCGGTTTTGTAATCCAGTTCCTGTGTAGCCAAGTTTACATTCCGTGTATTAGTGATATCTTATGATGTTTCTTTTCCTGTGTGACTTATTTCAGTTAGAATCATCATACCTGAATCCACTCATTATGCTGCTACGGGCCTGGTGACATAGATTTCATTGCTGAGTGATATTGCATGGTACGAAAGTACCACAACTTCTTTATCCATTTTTCACTTTCTGCGATATTGAACCTGTCTCATAATTGAGTTTCTTGTAAACAGAGCCGTCCCAAACTTTGGGGTGGCTGTGTCTTTTTGATTTTAATTTCCCTAAACTATAGGACCATAAGTGGAATTGCCCTAGGCTCTGTTGCTTTGTTTTTTAGATGTTTCAGGAAACACCATACACTTCTCCCGAGTGGCTGTTGGCAATTTACATCCCGCCCATCAGCATAACAAGGCTCCCAGTTCTCCATGGCCTGTCCTGCCTTTCTGGATTTTACACTTTTTTCAGATGGCCCTTTTGACCGGGGGGAAGTGAGACTTCATTGTAGTGCAGATTTCCTTTGCAAGCTTGCTTGGTTGGCCAAAAAGTGCATATGCCTTTTTTCCTGAATATATTCAGGAAAAAACGCATACGCCCTTTTTGGCCAAGTGCATCATTGTGGACGTTCTGCCTCTTTTCCTATGCTTTAAATGCAATTCCAGTCTACCTCCTGAAATCGGTTTCCTGCAATTCTGCCCCGCTTTCAAGTCCTCTTGGCAGCCTTACTTCAGTATATTTTTGGACGATAGCTGTCATTTATAACTCTGCAGGTTTGTGAATTACAGTGCCCTTGAGCTCCTTTCTTCAACTCGCTTTCTTGTGAGCTGCCCGCAACACCGCAGGAATGCTTCAGGCCCTAATCTTGTTCTGGCATGGCACGCTGAGCCTTTGGTTAATTCCTCTTCCTGGTGGGAAATGAGAGTTAAATTTGCCCGTCCAGACACCTCCAGCTAGTCTCTCATTGGTTCTCCCTATTCCTGATCATCTTCCGCAGAAATTGCAAACTGGGACAAACAGGAGGTTAAAGGCACTGACTCTCCAAGTCGGGAGAGTGTTAGTAAAGCATCTGGAATGTTGCACCCGAGTACCAGGGGACGAGAACTGAGACATATTGGAACACGTCTCCCGATCACACGGTTGATCATACTCTGGGTTCCACATGCATGCTTTAGCTGAAGGAAGAATCCCTTAAACCTGGAGAGTTGAGAC
The DNA here is from genome assembly GCF_937001465.1 of Orcinus orca. Taxonomy (NCBI): domain Eukaryota; kingdom Metazoa; phylum Chordata; class Mammalia; order Artiodactyla; family Delphinidae; genus Orcinus; species Orcinus orca. Next base: position 33,647 of record NW_026043749.1, on the reverse strand, counting down.
CCGTGGAATGGGTACCATGCAATATGACTTCAAAGGGTCTTCATTTGCTCACCGAACCTCTCCAATCCTATCACTGCTGCATTTATGCCCCTGTACACACGCTTGATTCTCTTTCACAGACATAGCAATCCATAGGTTTTAAGATATTTACTAGTCATGTACATTCTTAGGCGTTTAATATGGGGTGTTGAGTCCATTTCGTTGAGCAAGGAGTAGCTCTTGTCTATTCCATATTTGGCTTAAGGAACTTTATCTGTGCTCATTTCAATCTCTGGTTTTATGCAGCACCCCAACTCACCTTTCCCCTTAAGCAAGCATAAGTTGGTTTTCTAAATTTGAGACCCTGTTCTCTTTTGTAATCCAGTTCCTGTGTAGCCAAGTTTACATTCCGTGTATTAGTGATATCTTATGATGTTTCTTTTCCTGTGTGACTTATTTCAGTTAGAATCATCATACCTGAATCCACTCATTATGCTGCTACGGGCCTGGTGACATAGATTTCATTGCTGAGTGATATTGCATTGTACATAAGTTCCACAACTTCTTTATCCATTTTTCACTTTCTGCGATATTGAACCTGTCTCATAATTGAGTTTCTTGTAAACAGAGCCGTCCCAAACTTTGGGGTGGCTGTGTCTTTTTGATTTTAATTTCCCTAAGCTATAGGACCATAAGTGGAAGTGCCCTAGGCTCTGTTGCTTTGTTTTTTAGATGTTTCAGGAAACACCATACACTTCTCCCGAGTGGCTGTTGGCAATTTACATCCCGCCCATCAGCATAACAAGGCTCCCAGTTCTCCATGGCCTGTCCTGCCTTTCTGGATTTTACACTTTTTTCAGATGGCCCTTTTGACCGGGGGGAAGTGAGACTTCATTGTAGTGCAGATTTCCTTTGCAAGCTTGCTTGGTTGGCCAAAAAGTGCGTATGCCTTTTTTCCTGAATATATTCAGGAAGAAACGCATACGCCCTTTTTGTCCAAGTGCATCATTGTGGACGTTCTGCCTCTTTTCCTATGCTTTAAATGCAATTCCAGTCTACCTCCTGAAATCGGTTTCCTGCAATTCTGCCCCGCTTTCAAGTCCTCTTGGCAGGCTTACTTCAGTATATTTTTGGACGATAGCTGTCATTTATAACTCTGCAGGTTTGTGAATTACAGTGCCCCTGAGTTCCTTTCTTCAACTCGCTTTCTTGTGAGCTGGCTGCAACACCACAGGATTGCTTCAGGCCCTAATCTGGTTCCGGCACGGCACGCTGAGCCTTTGGTTAATTCCTCTTCCTGGTGGGAAATGAGAGTTAAATTTGCCCGTCCAGACACCTCCAGCTAGTCTCTCATTGGTTCTCCCTATTCCTCTTCATCTTCCGCAGAAATTGCAAACTGGGCCAAACAGGAGGTTAAAGGCACTGACTCTCCAAGTCGGGAGAGTGTTAGTAAAGCATCTGGAATGTTGCACCCGAGTACCAGGGGACGAAAACTGAGACATATTTGAACACGTCTCCCGATCACACGGTTGATCATACTCTGGGTTCCACATGCATGTTTTAGCTGAAGGAAGAATCCCTTAAACCTGGAGAGTTGAGACCCGTGGAATGCGTACCATGCAATATGACTTCAAAGGGTCTTCATTTGCTCACCGAACCTCTCCAATCCTATCACTGCTGTGTTTATGCCCCTGTACATACGCTTGATTCTCTTTCGGAGACATAGCAATACATAGGTTTTAAGATACTTACTAGTCAGGTACATTCTTAGGCGTTTAATATGGGGTGTTGAGTCCATTTTGTTGAGCAAGGAGGAGCTCTTGTCTATTCCATATTTGGCTTAAGGAACTTTATCTGTACTCATTTCAATCTCTGGTTTTATGCAGCACCCCAACTCACCTTTCCCCTTAAGCAAGCATAAGTTTGTTTTCTACATTTGAGAACCTGTTCTGTTTTGTAATCCAGTTCCTGTGAAGCCAAGTTTACATTCCGTGTATTAGTGATATCTTATGATGTTTCTTTTTCTGTGTGACTTATTTCAGTTAGAATCATCATACCTGAATCCACTCATTATGCTGCTACGGGCCTGTTGACATAGATTTCATTGCTGAGTGATATTGCATTGTACGTATGTACCCCAATTTCTTTATCCATTTTTCACTTTCTGCGATATTGAACTTGTACTGTAAATGAGGTTCTTGTAAACAGAGCCGTCCCAAACATTGGCGTGGCTGTGTCTTTTTGATTTTAATTTCCCTAAGCTATAGGACCATAAGTGGAAGTGCCCTAGGCTCTGTTTCTCTGTTTTTTAGATGTTTCAGGAAACACCATACACTTCTCCCGAGTGGCTGTTGGCAATTTACATCCCACGCATCAGCATCACAAGGCTCCCAGTTCTCCATGGCCTGTCCTGCCTTTCTGGATTTTACACTTTTTTCAGATGGCCCTTTTGACCGGGGGGAATTGAGACTTCATTGTGCTGCAGATTTCCTTTGCAAGCTTGCTTGGTTGTCCAAAAAGAGCGCATGCGTTTTTTCCTGAATATATTCAGGAAAAAACGCATACGCCCTTTTTGTCCAAGTGCATCATTGTGGACGTTCTGCCTCTTTTCCTATGCTTTAAAAGCAATTCCAGTCTACCTCCTGAAATCGGTTTCCTGCAATTCTGCCCCGCTTCCAAGTCCTCTTGGCAGCCTTACTTCAGTATATTTTTGGACGATAGCTGTCATTTATAACTCTGCAGGTTTGTGAATTACAGTGCCCCTGAGCTCCTTTCTTCAACTCGCTTTCTTGTGAGCTGGCCGCAACACCGCAGGATTGCTTCAGGCCCTAATCTGGTTCCGGCACGGCACGCTGAGCCTTTGGTTAATTCCACTTCCTGGTGGGAAATGAGAGTTAAATTTGCCCGTCCAGTCACCTCCAGCTAGTCTCTCATTGGTTCTCCCTATTCCTGTTCATCTTCCCTAGAAATTGCAAACTGGGCCAAACAGGAGGTTAAAGGTAGTGACTCTGCAAGTCGGGAGAGTGTTAGTAAAGCATCAGGAATGTTGCACCCGAGTACCAGGGGTAGAAAACTGAGACATATTTGAACACGTCTCCCGATCACATGGTTGATCATTCTCTGGGTTCCACATACATGTTTTAGCTGAAGGAAGAATCCCTTAAACCTGGAGAGTTGAGACCCGTGGAATGGGTACCATGCAATATGTCTTCAAAGGGTCTTCATTTGCTCACCGAACCTCTCCAATCCTATCACTGCTGCGTTTATGCCCCTGAACACACGCTTGTTTCTCTTTCAGAGACATAGCAATCCATAGCTTTTAAGATATTTACTAGTCAGGTACATTCTTTGGCATTTAATATGGGGTGTTGAGTCCATTTTGTTGAGCAAGGAGTAGCTCTTGTCTGTTCCATATTTGGCTTAAGGAACTTTATCTGTGCTCATTTCAATCTCTGGTTTTATGCAGCACCCCAACTCACCTTTCCCCTTAAGCAAGCATAAGTTGGTTTTCTACATTTGAGACCCTGTTCTGTTTTGTAATCCAGTTCCTGTGTAGCCAAGTTTACATTCCGTGTATTAGTGATGTCTTATGATATTTCTATTTCTGTGTGACTTATTTCAGTTAGAATCATCATACCTTAATCCACTCATTATGCTGCTATGGGCCTGATGACATAGATTTCATTGCTGAGTGATATTGCATTGTACGTAAGTACCACAACTTCTTTATCCATTTTTCACTTTCTGCGATATTGAACTTGTACCGTAAACGAGGTTCTTGTAAACAGAGCCGTCCCAAACTTTGGGGTGGCTGTGTCTTTTTTATTTTAATTTCCCTAAGCTATAGGACCATAAGTGGAAGTGCCCTAGGCTCTGTTGCTCTGTTTTTTAGATGTTTCAGGAAACACCATACACTTCTCCCGAGTGGCTGTTGGCAATTTACATCCCGCCCATCAGCATAACAAGGCTCCCAGTTCTCCATGGCCTGTCCTGCCTTTCTGGATTTTACACTTTTTTCAGATGGTCCTTTTGACCGGGGGGAAGTGAGACTTCATTGTAGTGCAGATTTCCTTTGCAAGCTTGCTTGGTTGGCCAAAAAGTTCGTATGCGTTTTTTCCTGAAAATATTCAGGAAAAAACGCATACGCCTTTTTTGGCCAAGTGCATCATTGTGGACGTTCTGCCTCTTTTCCTATGCTTTAAATGCAATTCCAGTCTACCTCCTGAAATCGGTTGCCTGCAATTCTGCCCCACATTCAAGTCCTCTTGGCAGCCTTACTTCACCTTATTTTTGGACGATAGCTGTCATTTATAACTCTGCATGTTTGTGAATTACAGTGCCCCTGAGCTCCTTTCTTCAACTCGCTTTCTTGTGAGCTGGCCGCAACACCGCAGGATTGCTTCAGGCCCTAATCTGGTTCCGGCACGGCACGCTGAGCCTTTGGTTAATTCCTCTTCCTGGTGGGAAATGAGAGGTAAATTTGCCCATCTAGACACCTCCAGCTAGTCTCTCATTGATTCTCCCTATTCCTGTTCATCTTCCGCAGAAATTGCAAACTGGGCCAAACAGGAGGCTAAAGCACTGACTCTCCAAGTCGGGAGAGTGTTAGTAAAGCGTCTGGAATGTTGCACCCAAGTACCAGGGGACGAGAACTGAGACATATTGGAACACGTCTCCCGATCACACGGTTGATCATACTCTGGGTTCCACATGCATGATTTAGATGAAGGAAGAATCCCTTAAACCTGGAGCGTTGAGACCCGTGGAATGGGTACCATGCAATATGACTTCAAAGGGTCTTCATTTGCTCACCGAACCTCTCCAATCCTATCACTGCTGCATTTATGCCCCTGTACACACGCTTGATTCTCTTTCACAGACATAGCAATCCATAGGTTTTAAGATATTTACTAGTCATGTACATTCTTAGGCGTTTAATATGGGGTGTTGAGTCCATTTCGTTGAGCAAGGAGTAGCTCTTGTCTATTCCATATTTGGCTTAAGGAACTTTATCTGTGCTCATTTCAATCTCTGGTTTTATGCAGCACCCCAACTCACCTTTCCCCTTAAGCAAGCATAAGTTGGTTTTCTAAATTTGAGACCCTGTTCTCTTTTGTAATCCAGTTCCTGTGTAGCCAAGTTTACATTCCGTGTATTAGTGATATCTTATGATGTTTCTTTTCCTGTGTGACTTATTTCAGTTAGAATCATCATACCTGAATCCACTCATTATGCTGCTACGGGCCTGGTGACATAGATTTCATTGCTGAGTGATATTGCATTGTACGTAAGTTCCACAACTTCTTTATCCATTTTTCACTTTCTGCGATATTGAACCTGTCTCATAATTGAGTTTCTTGTAAACAGAGCCGTCCCAAACTTTGGGGTGGCTGTGTCTTTTTGATTTTAATTTCCCTAAGCTATAGGACCATAAGTGGAAGTGCCCTAGGCTCTGTTGCTTTGTTTTTTAGATGTTTCAGGAAACACCATACACTTCTCCCGAGTGGCTGTTGGCAATTTACATCCCGCCCATCAGCATAACAAGGCTCCCAGTTCTCCATGGCCTGTCCTGCCTTTCTGGATTTTACACTTTTTTCAGATGGCCCTTTTGACCGGGGGGAAGTGAGACTTCATTGTAGTGCAGATTTCCTTTGCAAGCTTGCTTGGTTGGCCAAAAAGTGCGTATGCCTTTTTTCCTGAATATATTCAGGAAGAAACGCATACGCCCTTTTTGTCCAAGTGCATCATTGTGGACGTTCTGCCTCTTTTCCTATGCTTTAAATGCAATTCCAGTCTACCTCCTGAAATCGGTTTCCTGCAATTCTGCCCCGCTTTCAAGTCCTCTTGGCAGGCTTACTTCAGTATATTTTTGGACGATAGCTGTCATTTATAACTCTGCAGGTTTGTGAATTACAGTGCCCCTGAGTTCCTTTCTTCAACTCGCTTTCTTGTGAGCTGGCTGCAACACCACAGGATTGCTTCAGGCCCTAATCTGGTTCCGGCACGGCACGCTGAGCCTTTGGTTAATTCCTCTTCCTGGTGGGAAATGAGAGTTAAATTTGCCCGTCCAGACACCTCCAGCTAGTCTCTCATTGGTTCTCCCTATTCCTCTTCATCTTCCGCAGAAATTGCAAACTGGGCCAAACAGGAGGTTAAAGGCACTGACTCTCCAAGTCGGGAGAGTGTTAGTAAAGCATCTGGAATGTTGCACCCGAGTACCAGGGGACGAAAACTGAGACATATTTGAACACGTCTCCCGATCACACGGTTGATCATACTCTGGGTTCCACATGCATGTTTTAGCTGAAGGAAGAATCCCTTAAACCTGGAGAGTTGAGACCCGTGGAATGCGTACCATGCAATATGACTTCAAAGGGTCTTCATTTGCTCACCGAACCTCTCCAATCCTATCACTGCTGTGTTTATGCCCCTGTACATACGCTTGATTCTCTTTCGGAGACATAGCAATACATAGGTTTTAAGATACTTACTAGTCAGGTACATTCTTAGGCGTTTAATATGGGGTGTTGAGTCCATTTTGTTGAGCAAGGAGGAGCTCTTGTCTATTCCATATTTGGCTTAAGGAACTTTATCTGTACTCATTTCAATCTCTGGTTTTATGCAGCACCCCAACTCACCTTTCCCCTTAAGCAAGCATAAGTTTGTTTTCTACATTTGAGAACCTGTTCTGTTTTGTAATCCAGTTCCTGTGAAGCCAAGTTTACATTCCGTGTATTAGTGATATCTTATGATGTTTCTTTTTCTGTGTGACTTATTTCAGTTAGAATCATCATACCTGAATCCACTCATTATGCTGCTACGGGCCTGTTGACATAGATTTCATTGCTGAGTGATATTGCATTGTACGTATGTACCCCAATTTCTTTATCCATTTTTCACTTTCTGCGATATTGAACTTGTACTGTAAATGAGGTTCTTGTAAACAGAGCCGTCCCAAACATTGGCGTGGCTGTGTCTTTTTGATTTTAATTTCCCTAAGCTATAGGACCATAAGTGGAAGTGCCCTAGGCTCTGTTTCTCTGTTTTTTAGATGTTTCAGGAAACACCATACACTTCTCCCGAGTGGCTGTTGGCAATTTACATCCCACGCATCAGCATCACAAGGCTCCCAGTTCTCCATGGCCTGTCCTGCCTTTCTGGATTTTACACTTTTTTCAGATGGCCCTTTTGACCGGGGGGAAGTGAGACTTCATTGTGCTGCAGATTTCCTTTGCAAGCTTGCTTGGTTGTCCAAAAAGAGCGCATGCGTTTTTTCCTGAATATATTCAGGAAAAAACGCATACGCCCTTTTTGTCCAAGTGCATCATTGTGGACGTTCTGCCTCTTTTCCTATGCTTTAAAAGCAATTCCAGTCTACCTCCTGAAATCGGTTTCCTGCAATTCTGCCCCGCTTCCAAGTCCTCTTGGCAGCCTTACTTCAGTATATTTTTGGACGATAGCTGTCATTTATAACTCTGCAGGTTTGTGAATTACAGTGCCCCTGAGCTCCTTTCTTCAACTCGCTTTCTTGTGAGCTGGCCGCAACACCGCAGGATTGCTTCAGGCCCTAATCTGGTTCCGGCACGGCACGCTGAGCCTTTGGTTAATTCCACTTCCTGGTGGGAAATGAGAGTTAAATTTGCCCGTCCAGTCACCTCCAGCTAGTCTCTCATTGGTTCTCCCTATTCCTGTTCATCTTCCCTAGAAATTGCAAACTGGGCCAAACAGGAGGTTAAAGGTAGTGACTCTGCAAGTCGGGAGAGTGTTAGTAAAGCATCAGGAATGTTGCACCCGAGTACCAGGGGTAGAAAACTGAGACATATTTGAACACGTCTCCCGATCACATGGTTGATCATTCTCTGGGTTCCACATACATGTTTTAGCTGAAGGAAGAATCCCTTAAACCTGGAGAGTTGAGACCCGTGGAATGGGTACCATGCAATATGTCTTCAAAGGGTCTTCATTTGCTCACCGAACCTCTCCAATCCTATCACTGCTGCGTTTATGCCCCTGAACACACGCTTGTTTCTCTTTCAGAGACATAGCAATCCATAGCTTTTAAGATATTTACTAGTCAGGTACATTCTTTGGCATTTAATATGGGGTGTTGAGTCCATTTTGTTGAGCAAGGAGTAGCTCTTGTCTGTTCCATATTTGGCTTAAGGAACTTTATCTGTGCTCATTTCAATCTCTGGTTTTATGCAGCACCCCAACTCACCTTTCCCCTTAAGCAAGCATAAGTTGGTTTTCTACATTTGAGACCCTGTTCTGTTTTGTAATCCAGTTCCTGTGTAGCCAAGTTTACATTCCGTGTATTAGTGATGTCTTATGATATTTCTATTTCTGTGTGACTTATTTCAGTTAGAATCATCATACCTGAATCCACTCATTATGCTGCTACGGGCCTGGTGACATAGATTTCATTGCTGAGTGATATTGCATTGTACGTAAGTTCCACAACTTCTTTATCCATTTTTCACTTTCTGCGATATTGAACCTGTCTCATAATTGAGTTTCTTGTAAACAGAGCCGTCCCAAACTTTGGGGTGGCTGTGTCTTTTTGATTTTAATTTCCCTAAGCTATAGGACCATAAGTGGAAGTGCCCTAGGCTCTGTTGCTTTGTTTTTTAGATGTTTCAGGAAACACCATACACTTCTCCCGAGTGGCTGTTGGCAATTTACATCCCGCCCATCAGCATAACAAGGCTCCCAGTTCTCCATGGCCTGTCCTGCCTTTCTGGATTTTACACTTTTTTCAGATGGCCCTTTTGACCGGGGGGAAGTGAGACTTCATTGTAGTGCAGATTTCCTTTGCAAGCTTGCTTGGTTGGCCAAAAAGTGCGTATGCCTTTTTTCCTGAATATATTCAGGAAGAAACGCATACGCCCTTTTTGTCCAAGTGCATCATTGTGGACGTTCTGCCTCTTTTCCTATGCTTTAAATGCAATTCCAGTCTACCTCCTGAAATCGGTTTCCTGCAATTCTGCCCCGCTTTCAAGTCCTCTTGGCAGGCTTACTTCAGTATATTTTTGGACGATAGCTGTCATTTATAACTCTGCAGGTTTGTGAATTACAGTGCCCCTGAGTTCCTTTCTTCAACTCGCTTTCTTGTGAGCTGGCTGCAACACCACAGGATTGCTTCAGGCCCTAATCTGGTTCCGGCACGGCACGCTGAGCCTTTGGTTAATTCCTCTTCCTGGTGGGAAATGAGAGTTAAATTTGCCCGTCCAGACACCTCCAGCTAGTCTCTCATTGGTTCTCCCTATTCCTCTTCATCTTCCGCAGAAATTGCAAACTGGGCCAAACAGGAGGTTAAAGGCACTGACTCTCCAAGTCGGGAGAGTGTTAGTAAAGCATCTGGAATGTTGCACCCGAGTACCAGGGGACGAAAACTGAGACATATTTGAACACGTCTCCCGATCACACGGTTGATCATACTCTGGGTTCCACATGCATGTTTTAGCTGAAGGAAGAATCCCTTAAACCTGGAGAGTTGAGACCCGTGGAATGCGTACCATGCAATATGACTTCAAAGGGTCTTCATTTGCTCACCGAACCTCTCCAATCCTATCACTGCTGTGTTTATGCCCCTGTACATACGCTTGATTCTCTTTCGGAGACATAGCAATACATAGGTTTTAAGATACTTACTAGTCAGGTACATTCTTAGGCGTTTAATATGGGGTGTTGAGTCCATTTTGTTGAGCAAGGAGGAGCTCTTGTCTATTCCATATTTGGCTTAAGGAACTTTATCTGTACTCATTTCAATCTCTGGTTTTATGCAGCACCCCAACTCACCTTTCCCCTTAAGCAAGCATAAGTTTGTTTTCTACATTTGAGAACCTGTTCTGTTTTGTAATCCAGTTCCTGTGAAGCCAAGTTTACATTCCGTGTATTAGTGATATCTTATGATGTTTCTTTTTCTGTGTGACTTATTTCAGTTAGAATCATCATACCTGAATCCACTCATTATGCTGCTACGGGCCTGTTGACATAGATTTCATTGCTGAGTGATATTGCATTGTACGTATGTACCCCAATTTCTTTATCCATTTTTCACTTTCTGCGATATTGAACTTGTACTGTAAATGAGGTTCTTGTAAACAGAGCCGTCCCAAACATTGGCGTGGCTGTGTCTTTTTGATTTTAATTTCCCTAAGCTATAGGACCATAAGTGGAAGTGCCCTAGGCTCTGTTTCTCTGTTTTTTAGATGTTTCAGGAAACACCATACACTTCTCCCGAGTGGCTGTTGGCAATTTACATCCCACGCATCAGCATCACAAGGCTCCCAGTTCTCCATGGCCTGTCCTGCCTTTCTGGATTTTACACTTTTTTCAGATGGCCCTTTTGACCGGGGGGAAGTGAGACTTCATTGTGCTGCAGATTTCCTTTGCAAGCTTGCTTGGTTGTCCAAAAAGAGCGCATGCGTTTTTTCCTGAATATATTCAGGAAAAAACGCATACGCCCTTTTTGTCCAAGTGCATCATTGTGGACGTTCTGCCTCTTTTCCTATGCTTTAAAAGCAATTCCAGTCTACCTCCTGAAATCGGTTTCCTGCAATTCTGCCCCGCTTCCAAGTCCTCTTGGCAGCCTTACTTCAGTATATTTTTGGACGATAGCTGTCATTTATAACTCTGCAGGTTTGTGAATTACAGTGCCCCTGAGCTCCTTTCTTCAACTCGCTTTCTTGTGAGCTGGCCGCAACACCGCAGGATTGCTTCAGGCCCTAATCTGGTTCCGGCACGGCACGCTGAGCCTTTGGTTAATTCCACTTCCTGGTGGGAAATGAGAGTTAAATTTGCCCGTCCAGTCACCTCCAGCTAGTCTCTCATTGGTTCTCCCTATTCCTGTTCATCTTCCCTAGAAATTGCAAACTGGGCCAAACAGGAGGTTAAAGGTAGTGACTCTGCAAGTCGGGAGAGTGTTAGTAAAGCATCAGGAATGTTGCACCCGAGTACCAGGGGTAGAAAACTGAGACATATTTGAACACGTCTCCCGATCACATGGTTGATCATTCTCTGGGTTCCACATACATGTTTTAGCTGAAGGAAGAATCCCTTAAACCTGGAGAGTTGAGACCCGTGGAATGGGTACCATGCAATATGTCTTCAAAGGGTCTTCATTTGCTCACCGAACCTCTCCAATCCTATCACTGCTGCGTTTATGCCCCTGAACACACGCTTGTTTCTCTTTCAGAGACATAGCAATCCATAGCTTTTAAGATATTTACTAGTCAGGTACATTCTTTGGCATTTAATATGGGGTGTTGAGTCCATTTTGTTGAGCAAGGAGTAGCTCTTGTCTGTTCCATATTTGGCTTAAGGAACTTTATCTGTGCTCATTTCAATCTCTGGTTTTATGCAGCACCCCAACTCACCTTTCCCCTTAAGCAAGCATAAGTTGGTTTTCTACATTTGAGACCCTGTTCTGTTTTGTAATCCAGTTCCTGTGTAGCCAAGTTTACATTCCGTGTATTAGTGATGTCTTATGATATTTCTATTTCTGTGTGACTTATTTCAGTTAGAATCATCATACCTTAATCCACTCATTATGCTGCTATGGGCCTGATGACATAGATTTCATTGCTGAGTGATATTGCATTGTACGTAAGTACCACAACTTCTTTATCCATTTTTCACTTTCTGCGATATTGAACTTGTACCGTAAACGAGGTTCTTGTAAACAGAGCCGTCCCAAACTTTGGGGTGGCTGTGTCTTTTTTATTTTAATTTCCCTAAGCTATAGGACCATAAGTGGAAGTGCCCTAGGCTCTGTTGCTCTGTTTTTTAGATGTTTCAGGAAACACCATACACTTCTCCCGAGTGGCTGTTGGCAATTTACATCCCGCCCATCAGCATAACAAGGCTCCCAGTTCTCCATGGCCTGTCCTGCCTTTCTGGATTTTACACTTTTTTCAGATGGTCCTTTTGACCGGGGGGAAGTGAGACTTCATTGTAGTGCAGATTTCCTTTGCAAGCTTGCTTGGTTGGCCAAAAAGGGCGTATGCGTTTTTTCCTGAAAATATTCAGGAAAAAACGCATACGCCTTTTTTGGCCAAGTGCATCATTGTGGACGTTCTGCCTCTTTTCCTATGCTTTAAATGCAATTCCAGTCTACCTCCTGAAATCGGTTGCCTGCAATTCTGCCCCACATTCAAGTCCTCTTGGCAGCCTTACTTCAGTATATTTTTGGACGATAGCTGTCATTTATAACTCTGAAGGTTTGTGAATTACAGTGCCCCTGAGCTCCTTTCTTCAACTCTCTTTCTTTTGAGCTGGCCGCAACACCGCAGGATTGCTTCAGGCCCTAATCTGGTTCCGGCACGGCACGCTGAGCCTTTGGTTAATTCCTCTTCCTGGTGGGAAATGAGAGTTAAATATGCCCGTCCAGACACCTCCAGCTAGTCTCTCATTGGTTCTCCCTATTCCTGTTCATCTTCCGCAGAAATTGCAAACTGGGCCAAACAGGAGGTTAAAGGCACTGACTCTCCAAGTCGGGAGAGTGTTAGTAAAGCATCTGGAATGTTGCACCCGAGTACCAGGGGACGAAAACTGAGACATATTTGAACACGTCTCCCGATCACACGGTTGATCATACTCTGGGTTCCACATCCATGTTTTAGGTGAAGGAAGAATCCCTTAAACCTGGAGAGTTGAGACCCGTGGAATGGGTACCATGCAATATGACTTCAAAGGGTCTTCATTTGCTCACCGAACCTCTCCAATCCTATCACTGCTGCGTTTATGCCCCTGTACACACGCTTGATTCTCTTTCACAGACATAGCAATCCATAGGTTTTAAGATATTTACTAGTCATGTACATTCTTAGGCGTTTAATATGGTGTGTTGAGTCCATTTCGTTGAGCAAGGAGTAGCTCTTGTCTATTCCATATTTGGCTTAAGGAACTTTATCTGTGCTCATTTCAATCTCTGGTTTTATGCAGCACCCCAACTCACGTTTCCCCTTAAGCAAGCATAAGTTTGTTTTCTACATTTGAGAACCTGTTCTGATTTGTAATCCAGTTCCTGTGTAGCCAAGTTTACATTCCGTGTATTAGTGATATCTTATCATGTTTCTTTTTCTGTGTGACTTATTTCAGTTAGAATCATCATACCTGAATCCACTCATTATGCTGCTATGGGCCTGATGACATAGATTTCATTGCTGAGTGATATTGCATTGTACGTAAGTACCACAACTTCTTTATCCATTTTTCACTTTCTGCGATATTGAACTTGTACCGTAAACGGGGTTCTTGTAAACAAAGCCATCCCAAACTTTGGGGGTGGCTGTGTCTTTTTTATTTTAATTTCCCTAAGCTATAGGACCATAAGTGGAAGTGCACTAGGCTCTGTTGCTCTGTTTTTTAGATGTTTCAGGAAACACCATACACTTCTCCCGAGTGGCTGTTGGCAATTTACATCCCGCCCATCAGCATAACAAGGCTCCCAGTTCTCCATGGCCTGTCCTGCCTTTCTGGATTTTACACTTTTTTCAGATGGCCCTTTTGACCGGGGGGAAGTGAGACTTCATTGTAGTGCAGATTTCCTTTGCAAGCTTGCTTGGTTGGCCAAAAAGGGCGTATGCGTTTTTTCCTGAATATATTAAGGAAAAAACGCATACGCCCTTTTTGGCCAAGTGCATCATTGTGGACGTTCTGCCTCTTTTCCTATGCTTTAAATGCAATTCCAGTCTACCTCCTGAAATCGGTTTCCTGCAATTCTGCCCCGCTTTCAAGTCCTCTTGGCAGCCTTACTTCAGTATATTTTTGGACGATAGCTGTCATTTATAACTCTGCAGATTTGTGAATTACAGTGCCCCTGAGCTCATTTCTTCAACTCGCTTTCTTGTGAGCTGGCTGCAACCCCGCAGGATTGCTTCAGGCCCTAATCTGGTTCCGGCACGGACGCTGAGCCTTTGGTTAATTCCTCTTCCTGGTGGGAAATGAGAGTTAAATTTGCCCGTCCAGACCCCTCCAGCTAGTCTCTCATTGGTGTTTCCTATTCCTGTTCATCTTCCACAGAAATTGCAAACTGGGCCAAACAGGAGGTTATAGGCACTGACTCTCCAAGTCGGGAGAGTGTTAGTAAAGCATCTGGAATGTTGCACCCAAGGACCACGGAACGAAAACTGAGACATATTTGAACACGTCTCCCGATCACACGGTTGATCATACTCTGGGTTCCACATGCATGTTTTAGCTGAAGGAAGAATCCCTTAAATCTGGAGAGTTGAGACCCGTGGAATGGGTACCATGCAATATGACTTCAAAGGGTCTTCATTTGCTCACCGAACCTCTCCAATCCTATCACTGCTGCGTTTATGCCCCTGTACACACACTTGATTCTCTTTCGGAGACATACCAATCCATAGGTTTTAAGATACTTACTAGTCAGGTACATTCTTAGGCGTTTAATATGGGGTGTTGAGTCCATTTTGTTGAGCAAGGAGTAGCTCTTGACTATTCCATATTTGGCTTCAGGAACTTTATCTGTGCTCATTTCAGTCTCTGGTTTTATGCAGCACCCCAACTCACCTTTCCCCTTAAGCAAGCATAAGTTGCTTTTCTACATTAGAGACCCTGTTCTGTTTTGTAATCCAATTCCTGTGTAGCCAAGTTTACATTCCGTGTATTAGTGATGTCTTATGATGTTTCTATTTCTGTGTGACTTATTTCAGTTAGAATCATCATACCTGAATCCACTCATTATGCTGCTATGGGCCTGATGACATAGATTTCATTGCTGAGTGACATTGCATTGTACGTAAGTACCACAACTTCTTTATCCAGTTTTCACTTTCTGCGATATTGAACTTGTACCGTAAACGAGGTTCTTGTAAACAGAGCCATCCCAAAGATTGGGGTGGCTGTGTCTTTTTTATTTTAATTTCCCTAAGCTATAGGACCATAAGTGGAAGTGCCCTAGGCTCTGTTGCTTTGTTTTTTAGATGTTTCAGGAAACACCATACACTTCTCCCTAGTGGCTGTTGGCAATTCACGTCCCGCCCATCAGCATAACAAGGCTCCCAGTTCTCCATGGCCTGTCCTGCCTTTCTGGATTTTACACTTTTTTCAGATGGCCCTTTTGACCGGGAGGAAGTGAGACTTCATTGTAGTGCAGATTTCCTTTGCAAGCTTGCTTGGTTGGCCAAAAAGGGCGTATGCGTTTTTTCCTGAATATGTTCAGGAAAAAACGCATACGCCCTTTTTGGCCAAGTTCATAATTGTGGACGTTCTGCCTCTTTACCTATGCTTTCAATGCAATTCCAGTCTACCTCCTGAAATCGGTTGCCTGCAATTCTGCCCCGCTTTCAAGTCCTCTTGGCAGCATTACTTCAGTATATTTTTGGACGATGGCTGTCATTTATAACTCTGCAGGTTTGTGAATTACACTGCCCCTGAGCTCCTTTCTTCATCTTGCTTTCTTGTTAGCTGGCCGCAACACCGCAGGATTGCTTCTGGCCCTAATCTGGTTCCGGCACGGCACGCTGAGCCTTTGGTTAATTCCTCTTCCTGGTGGGAAATGAGAGTTAAATTTGCCCGTCCACACACCTCCAGCTAGTCTCTCATTGGTTCCCCTATTCCTGTTCATCTTCCGCAGAAATTGCAAACTGGGCCAAACAGGAGGTTAAAGGCACTGACTCTCCAAGTCGGGAGAGTGTTAGTAAAGCGTCTGGAATGTTGCACCCGAGTACCAGGGGACGAAAACTGAGACATATTTGAATACGTCTCCCGATCACACGGTTGATCATACTCTGGGTTCCACATACATGTTTTAGGTGAAGGAAGAATCACTTAAACCTGGAGAGTTGAGACCCGTGGAATGGATACCATGCAATATGACTTCAAAGGGTCTTCATTTGCTCACCGAACCTCTCCAATCCTATCACTGCTGCGGTTATACCCCTGTACACATGCTTGATTCTCTTTCGGAGACATACCAATCCATAGGTTTTAAGATACTTACTAGTCAGGTACATTCTTAGGCATTTAATATGGGGTGTTGAGTCCATTTCATTGAGCAAGGAGTAGCTCTTGTCTGTTCCATATTTGGCTTAAGGAACTTTATCTGTGCTCATTTCAATCTCTGGTTTTATGCAGCACCCCAACTCACCTTTCCCCTTAAGCAAGCATAAGTTGGTTTTCTACATTTGAGACCCTGTTCTGTTTTGTAATCCAGTTCCTGTGTAGCCAAGTTTACATTCCGTGTATTAGTGATGTCTTATGATATTTCTATTTCTGTGTGACTTATTTCAGTTAGAATCATCATACCTTAATCCACTCATTATGCTGCTATGGGCCTGATGACATAGATTTCATTGCTGAGTGATATTGCATTGTACGTAAGTACCACAACTTCTTTATCCATTTTTCACTTTCTGCGATATTGAACTTGTACCGTAAACGAGGTTCGTGTAAACAGAGCCGTCCCAAACTTTGGCGTGGCTGTGTCTTTTTGATTTTAATTTCCCTAAGCTATAGGACCATAAGTGGAAGTGCCCTAGGCTCTGTTTCTCTGTTTTTTAGATGTTTCAGGAAACACCATACACTTCTCCCGAGTGGCTGTTGGCAATTTACATCCCGCCCATCAGCATAACAAGGCTCCCAGTTCTCCATGGCCTGTCCTGCCTTTCTGGGTTTTACACTTTTTTCAGATGGCCCTTTTGACCGGGGGGAAGTGAGACTTCATTGTAGTGCAGATTTCCTTTGCAAGCTTGCTTGGTTGGCCAAAAAGGGCGTATACGTTTTTTCCTGAATATATTCAGGAAAAAACGCATATGCCCTTTTTGGCCAAGTGCATCATTGTGGACGTTCTGCCTCTTTTCCTATGCTTTAAATGCAATTCCAGTCTACCTCCTGAAATCGGTTTCCTGCAATTCTGCCCCGCTTTCAAGTCCTCTTGGCAGCCTTACTTCAGTATATTTTTGGACGAAAGCTGTCATTTAAAACTCTGCAGGTTTGTGAATTACAGTGCCCCTGAGCTCCTTTCTTCAACTCTCTTTCTTTTCAGCTGGCCGCAACACCGCAGGATTGCTTCAGGCCCTAATCTGGTTCCGGCATGGCACGCTGAGCCTTTGGTTAATTCCTCTTCCTGGTGGGAAATGAGAGTTAAATTTGCCCGTCCAGACACCTCCAGCTAGTCTCTCATTGGTTCTCCCTATTCCTGTTCGTCTTCCGCAGAAATTGCAAACTGGGCCAAACAGGAGGTTAAAGGCACTGACTCTCCAAGTCAGGAGAGTGTTAGTAAAGCATCTGGAATGTTGCACCCGAGTACCAGGGAACGAAAACTGAGACGTATTTGAACACGTCTCCCGATCACACGGCTGATCATACTCTGGGTTCCACATGCATGTTTTAGCTGAAGGAAGAATCCCTTAAACCTGGAGAGTTGAGACCCGTGGAATGGGTACCATGCAATATGACTTCAAAGGGTCTTCATTTGCTCACCGAACCTCTCCAGTCCTATCACTGCTGCATTTATGCCCCTGTACACACGCTTGATTCTCTTTCGGAGACATAGCAATCCATAGGTTTTAAGGTACTTACTAGTCAGGTACATTCTTAGGCGTTTAATATGGGGTGTTGAGTCCATTTCGTTGAGCAACGAATAGCTCTTGTCTATTCTATATTTGGCTTAAGGAACTTTATCTGTACTCATTTCAATCTCTGGTTTTATGCAGCACCCCAACTCACCTTTCCCCTTAAGCAAGCATATGCTGGTTTTCTAAATTTGATACCCTGTTCTGTTTTGTAATCCAGTTCCTGTGTAGCCAAGTTTACATTCCATGTATTAGTGATGTCTTATGATATTTCTATTTCTGTGTGACTTATTTCCGTAAGAATCATCATACCTTAATCCACTCATTATGCTGCTATGGGCCTGATGACATAGATTTCATTGCTGAGTGATATTGCATTGTACGTAAGTACCACAACTTCTTTATCCATTTTTCACTTTCTGCGATATTGAACTTGTACCGTAAATGAGGTTCTTGTAAACAGAGCCATCTCAAATTTTGGGGTGGCTGTGTCTTTTTGATTTTAATTTCCCTAAGCTATAGGACCATAAGTGGAAGTGTCCTAGGCTCTGTTGCTCTGTTTTTTAGATGTTTCAAGAAACACCTTACACTTCTCCCGAGTGGCTGTTGGCAATTTACATCCCACACATCAGCATAACAAGGCTCCCAGTTCTCCATGGCCTGTCCTGCCTTTCTGGATTTTACACTTTTTTCAGATGGCCCTTTTGACCGGGGGGAAGTGAGACTTCATTGTAGTGCAGATTTCCTTTGCAAGCTTGCTTGGTTGGCCAAAAAGGGCGTATGTGTTTTTTCCTGAATATATTCAGGAAAAAACGCATATGCCCTTTTTGGCCAAGTGCATCATTGTGGACGTTCTGCCTCTTTTCCTATGCTTTAAATGCAATTCCAGTCTACCTCCTGAAATCGGTTTCCTGCAATTCTGCCCCGCTTTCAAGTCCTGTTGGCAGCCTTACTTCAGTATATTTTTGGATGATAGCTGTCATTTATAACTCTGAAGGTTTGTGAATTAGAGTGCCCCTGAGCTCCTTTCTTCAACTCTCTTTCTTTTCAGCTGGCCGCAACACCGCAGGATTGCTTCAGGCCCTAATCTGGTTCTGGCACGGCATGCTGAGCCTTTGGTTAATTCCTCTTCCTGGTGGGAAATGAGAGTTAAATTTGCCCGTCCAGACACCTCCAGCTAGTCTCTCATTGGTTCTCCATATTCCTGTACATCTTCCGCAGAAATTGCAAACTGGGCCAAACAGGACGTTAAAGGCACTGACTCTCCAAGTCGGGAGAGTGTTAGTAAAGCGTCTGGAACATTGCACCCGAGTACCAGGGAACGAGAACTGAGACATATTGGAACACGTCTCCCGATCACACGGTTGATCATACTCTGGGTTCCACATGTATGTTTTAGCTGAAGGAAGAATCCCTTAAACCTGGAGAGTTGAGACCCGTGGAATGGGTACCATGCAATATGACTTCAAAGGGTCTGCATTTGCTCACCAAACCTCTCCAATCCTATCACTGCTGCGTTTATGCCCCTGAACACACGCTTGTTTCTGTTTCAGAGACATGGCAATCCATAGGTTTTAAGATACTTACTAGTCAGGTACATTCTTTGGCATTTAATATGGGGTGTTGAGTCCATTTTGTTCAGCAAGGAGTAGCTCTTGTCTATTCCATATTTGGCTTAAGGAACTTTATCTGTGCTCATTTCAATCTCTGGTTTTATGCAGCACCCCAACTCACCTTTCCCCTTAAGCAAGCATAAGTTGGTTTTCTACATTTGATACCCTGTTCTGTTTTGTAATCCAGTTCCTGTGTAGCCAAGTTTACATTCCGTGTATTAGTGATGTGTTATGATATTTCTATTTCTGTGTGACTTATTTCCGTAAGAATCATCATAGCTTAATCCACTCATTATGCTGCTATGGGCCTGATGACATAGATTTCATTGCTGAGTGATATTGCATTGTACGTAAGTACCACAACTTCTTTATCCATTTTTCACTTTCTGCGATATTGAACTTGTACCGTAAATGAGGTTCTTGTAAACAGAGCCATCCCAAACTTTGGGGTGGCTGTGTCTTTTTGATTTTAATTTCCCTAAGCTATAGGACCATAAGTGGAAGTGCCCTAGGCTCTGTTGCTCTGTTTTTTAGATGTTTCAGGAAACACCATACACTTCTCCCGAGTGGCTGTTGGCAATTTACATCCCGCCCATCAGCATAACAAGGCTCCCAGTTCTCCATGGCCTGTCCTGCCTTTCTGGATTTTACACTTTTTTCAGATGGCCCTTTTGACCGGGGGGAAGTGCGACTTCATTGTAGTGCAGATTTCCTTTGCAAGCTTGCTTGGTTGGCCAAAAAGGGCGTATGCGTTTTTTCCTGAATATATTCAGGAAAAAACGCATACGCCCTTTTTGGCCAAGTGCATCATTGTCGACGTTCTGCCTCTTTTCCTATGCTTTAAATGCAATTCCAGTCTACCTCCTGAAATCGGTTTCCTGCAATTCTGCCCCGCTTTCAAGTCCTCTTGGCAGCCTTACTTCAGTATATTTTTGGACGATAGCTGTCATTTATAACTCTGAAGGTTTGTGAATTACAGTGCCCCTGAGCTCCTTTCTTCAACTGTCTTTCTTGTGAGCTGGCCGCAACACCGCAGGATTGCTTCAGGCCCTAATCTGGTTCCGGCACGGCACGCTGAGCCTTTGGTTAATTCCTCTTCCTGGTGGGAAATGAGAGTTAAATATGCCCGTCCACACACCTCCAGCTAGTTTCTCATTGGTTCTCCCTATTCCTGTTCATCTTCCGCAGAAATTGCAAACTGGGCCAAACAGGAGGTTAAAGGCACTGACTCTCCAAGTCGGGAGAGTGTTAGTAAAGCGTCTGGAACATTGCACCCGAGTACCAGGGGACGAGAACTGAGACATATTGGAACACGTCTCCCGATCACACGGTTGATCATACTCTGGGTTCCACATGTATGTTTTAGCTGAAGGAAGAATCCCTTAAACCTGGAGTGTTGAGACCCGTGGAATGGGTACCATGCAATATGACTTCAAAGGGTCTTCATTTGCTCACCGAACCTCTCCAATCCTATCACTGCTGCGTTTATGCCCCTGTACACATGCTTGATTCTCTTTCGGAGACATACCAATCCATAGGTTTTAAGATACTTACTAGTCAGGTACATTCTTAGGCGTTTAATATGGGGTGTTGAGTCCATTTCATTGAGCAAGGAGTAGCTCTTGTCTATTCCATATTTGGCTTAAGGAAGTTTATCTGTGCTCATTTCAATCTCTGGTTTTATGCAGCACCCCAACTCACCTTTCCCCTTAAGCAAGCATAAGTTGGTTTTCTAAATTTGAGACCCTGTTCTGTTTTGTAATCCAGTTCCTGTGTAGCCAAGTTTACATTCCGTGTATTAGTGATATCTTATGATGTTTCTTTTTCTGTGTGACTTATTTCACTTAGAATCATCATACCTGAATCCACTCATTATGCTGCTACGGGCCTGATGACATAGATTTCATTCCTGAGTGATATTGCATTGTACGTAAGTACCACAACTTCTTTATCCTTTTTTCGCTTTCTGCGATATTGAACTTGTACCGTAAACGAGGTTCTTGTAAACAGAGCCGTCCCAAACTTTGGGGTGGCTGTGTCTTTTTGATTTTAATTTCCCTAAGCTATAGGACCATAAGTGGAAGTGCCCTAGGCTCTGTTGCTTTGTTTTTTAGATGTTTCGGGAAACACCATACACATCTCCCGAGTGGCTGTTGCCAATTTACATCCCGCCCATCAGCATAACAAGGCTCCCAGTTCTCCATGGCCTGTCCTGCCTTTCTGGATTTTACACTTTTTTCAGATGGCCCTTTTGACCGGGGGGAAGTGAGACTTCATTGTAGTTCAGATTTCGTTTGCAAGCTTGCTTGGTTGGCCAAAAAGGTCATATGCGTTTTTTCCTGAATATATTCAGAAAAAAACGCATACGCCCTTTTTGGCCAAGTGCATCATTGTGGACGTTCTGCCACTTTTCGTATGCTTTAAATGCAATTCCAGTCTACCTCCTGAAATCGGTTGCCTGCAATTCTGCCCCGCTTTCAAGTCCTCTTGGCAGCCTTACTTCAGTATATTTTTGGACGATAGCTGTCATTTATAACTCCGCAGGTTTGTGAATTACAGTGCCCCTGAGCTCCTTTCTTCAACTCTCTTTCTTTTCAGCTGGCCGCAACACCGCAGGATTGCTTCAGGCCCTAATCTGGTTCTGGCACGGCATGCTGAGCCTTTGGTTAATTCCTCTTCCTGGTGGGAAATGAGAGTTAAATTTGCCCGTCCAGACACCTCCAGCTAGTCTCTCATTGGTTCTCCATATTCCTGTTCATCTTCCGCAGAAATTGCAAACTGGGCCAAACAGGAGGTTAAAGGCACTGACTCTCCAAGTCGGGAGAGTGTTAGTAAAGCATCTGGAATGTTGTACCCGAGTACCAGGGGACAAGAACTGAGGCATATTTGAACACGTCTCCCGATCACATGGTTGATCATACTCTGGGTTCCACATGCATGTTTTAGGTGAAGGAAGAATCCCTTAAACCTGGAGAGTTGAGACCCGTGGAATGGGTACCATGCAATATGAATTCAAAGGGTCTGCATTTGCTCACCGAACCTTTCCAATCCTATCACTGCTGCGTTTATGCCCCTGAACACACGCTTGTTTCTCTTTCAGAGACATGGCAATCCATAGGTTTTAAGATACTTACTAGTCAGGTACATTCTTTGGCATTTAATATGGGGTGTTGAGTCCATTTTGTTGAGCAAGGAGTAGCTCTTGTCTATTCCATATTTGGCTTAAGGAACTTTATCTGTGCTCATTTCAATCTCTGGTTTTATGTAGCACCCCAACTCACCTTTCCCCTTAAGCAAGCATATGCTGGTTTTCTAAATTTGATACCCTGTTCTGTTTTGTAATTCAGTTCCTGTGTAGCCAAGTTTACATTCCGTGTATTAGTGATATCTTATGATGTTTCTTTTTCTGTGTGACTTATTTCAGTTAGAATCATCATACCTGAATCCACTCATTATGCTGCTACGGGCCTGATGACATAGATTTCATTGCTGAGTGATATTGCATTGTACGTAAGTACCACAACTTCTTTATCCATTTTTCACTTTCTGCGATATTGAACTTGTACCGTAAACGAGGTTCTTGTAAACAGAGCCGTCCCAAACTTTGGGGTGGCTGTGTCTTTTTTATTTTAATTTCCCTAAGCTATAGGACCATAAGTGGAAGTGCCCTAGGCTCTGTTGCTCTGTTTTTTAGATATTTCAGGAAACACCATACACTTCTCCCGAGTGGCTGTTGGCAATTTACATCCCGCCCATAAGCATAACAAGGCTCCAGTTCTCCATGGCCTGTCCTGCCTTTCTGGATTTTAAACTTTTTTCAGATGGCCCTTTTGACCAGGGGGAAGTGAGACTTCATTGTAGTGCAGATTTCCTTTGCAAGCTTGCTTGGTTGGCCAAAAGGGCGTATGCGTTTTTTCCTGAATATATTCAGGAAAAAACGCATACGCCCTTTTTGGCCAAGTGCATCATTGTGGACGTTCTGCCTCTTTTCCTATGCTTTAAATGCAATTCCAGTCTACCTCCTGAAATCGGTTGCCTGCAATTCTGCCCCACATTCAAGTCCTCTTGGCAGCCTTACTTCAGTATATTTTTGGACGATAGCTGTCATTTATAACTCTGAACGTTTGTGAATTACAGTGCCCCTGAGCTCCTTTCTTCAACTCGCTTTCTTGTGAGCTGGCCGCAACACCGCAGGATTGCTTCAGGCCCTAATCTGGTTCCGGCACGGCACGCTGAGCCTTTGGTTAATTCCTCTTCCTGGTGGGAAATGAGAGTTAAATTTGCCCGTCCAGACACCTCCAGCTAGTCTCTCATTGGTTCTCCCTATTCCTGTTCATCTTCCGCAGAAATTGCAAACTGGGCCAAACAGGAGTTTAAAGGCACTGACTCTCCAAGTCGGGAGAGTGTTAGTAAAGCATCTGGAATGTTGCACCTGAGTACCAGGGGATGAAAACTGAGGCATATTTGAACACGTCTCCCGATCACATGGTTGATCATACTCTGGGTTCCACATGCATGTTTTAGGTGAAGGAAGAATCCCTTAAACCTGGAGAGTTGAGACCCGTGGAATGGGTACCATGCAATATGACTTCAAAGGGTCTGCATTTGCTCACCAAACCTCTCCAATACTATCACTGCTGCGTTTATGCCCCTGAACACACGCTTGTTTCTGTTTCAGAGACATGGCAATCCATAGGTTTTAAGATACTTACTAGTCAGGTACATTCTTTGGCATTTAATATGGGGTGTTGAGTCCATTTTGTTGAGCAAGGAGTAGCTCTTGTCTATTCCATATTTGGCTTAAGGAACTTTATCTGTGCTCATTTCAATCTCTGGTTTTATGCAGCACCCCAACTCACCTTTCCCCTTAAGCAAGCATAAGTTGGTTTTCTACATTTGATACCCTGTTCTGTTTTGTAATCCAGTTCCTGTGTAGCCAAGTTTACATTCCGTGTATTAGTGATGTGTTATGATATTTCTATTTCTGTGTGACTTATTTCCGTAAGAATCATCATAGCTTAATCCACTCATTATGCTGCTATGGGCCTGATGACATAGATTTCATTGCTGAGTGATATTGCATTGTACGTAAGTACCACAACTTCTTTATCCATTTTTCACTTTCTGCGATATTGAACTTGTACCGTAAATGAGGTTCTTGTAAACAGAGCCATCCCAAACTTTGGGGTGGCTGTGTCTTTTTGATTTTAATTTCCCTAAGCTATAGGACCATAAGTGGAAGTGCCCTAGGCTCTGTTGCTCTGTTTTTTAGATGTTTCAGGAAACACCATACACTTCTCCCGAGTGGCTGTTGGCAATTTACATCCCGCCCATCAGCATAACAAAGCTCCCAGTTCTCCATGGCCTGTCCTGCCTTTCTGGATTTTACACTTTTTTCAGATGGCCCTTTTGACCGGGGGGAAGTGCGACTTCATTGTAGTGCAGATTTCCTTTGCAAGCTTGCTTGGTTGGCCAAAAAGGGCGTATGCGTTTTTTCCTGAATATATTCAGGAAAAAACGCATACGCCCTTTTTGGCCAAGTGCATCATTGTCGACGTTCTGCCTCTTTTCCTATGCTTTAAATGCAATTCCAGTCTACCTCCTGAAATCGGTTTCCTGCAATTCTGCCCCGCTTTCAAGTCCTCTTGGCAGCCTTACTTCAGTATATTTTTGGACGATAGCTGTCATTTATAATTCTGAAGGTTTGTGAATTACAGTGCCCCTGAGCTCCTTTCTTCAACTGTCTTTCTTGTGAGCTGGCCGCAACACCGCAGGATTGCTTCAGGCCCTAATCTGGTTCCGGCACGGCACGCTGAGCCTTTGGTTAATTCCTCTTCCTGGTGGGAAATGAGAGTTAAATATGCCCGTCCACACACCTCCAGCTAGTTTCTCATTGGTTCTCCCTATTCCTGTTCATCTTCCGCAGAAATTGCAAACTGGGCCAAACAGGAGGTTAAAGGCACTGACTCTCCAAGTCGGGAGAGTGTTAGTAAAGCGTCTGGAACATTGCACCCGAGTACCAGGGGACGAGAACTGAGACATATTGGAACACGTCTCCCGATCACACGGTTGATCATACTCTGGGTTCCACATGTATGTTTTAGCTGAAGGAAGAATCCCTTAAACCTGGAGTGTTGAGACCCGTGGAATGGGTACCATGCAATATGACTTCAAAGGGTCTTCATTTGCTCACCGAACCTCTCCAATCCTATCACTGCTGCGTTTATGCCCCTGTACACATGCTTGATTCTCTTTCGGAGACATACCAATCCATAGGTTTTAAGATACTTACTAGTCAGGTACATTCTTAGGCGTTTAATATGGGGTGTTGAGTCCATTTCATTGAGCAAGGAGTAGCTCTTGTCTATTCCATATTTGGCTTAAGGAAGTTTATCTGTGCTCATTTCAATCTCTGGTTTTATGCAGCACCCCAACTCACCTTTCCCCTTAAGCAAGCATAAGTTGGTTTTCTAAATTTGAGACCCTGTTCTGTTTTGTAATCCAGTTCCTGTGTAGCCAAGTTTACATTCCGTGTATTAGTGATATCTTATGATGTTTCTTTTTCTGTGTGACTTATTTCACTTAGAATCATCATACCTGAATCCACTCATTATGCTGCTATGGGCCTGATGACATAGATTTCATTCCTGAGTGATATTGCATTGTACGTAAGTACCACAACTTCTTTATCCTTTTTTCGCTTTCTGCGATATTGAACTTGTACCGTAAACGAGGTTCTTGTAAACAGAGCCGTCCCAAACTTTGGGGTGGCTGTGTCTTTTTGATTTTAATTTCCCTAAGCTATAGGACCATAAGTGGAAGTGCCCTAGGCTCTGTTGCTTTGTTTTTTAGATGTTTCGGGAAACACCATACACATCTCCCGAGTGGCTGTTGCCAATTTACATCCCGCCCATCAGCATAACAAGGCTCCCAGTTCTCCATGGCCTGTCCTGCCTTTCTGGATTTTACACTTTTTTCAGATGGCCCTTTTGACCGGGGGGAAGTGAGACTTCATTGTAGTTCAGATTTCGTTTGCAAGCTTGCTTGGTTGGCCAAAAAGGTCATATGCGTTTTTTCCTGAATATATTCAGAAAAAAACGCATACGCCCTTTTTGGCCAAGTGCATCATTGTGGACGTTCTGCCACTTTTCGTATGCTTTAAATGCAATTCCAGTCTACCTCCTGAAATCGGTTGCCTGCAATTCTGCCCCGCTTTCAAGTCCTCTTGGCAGCCTTACTTCAGTATATTTTTGGACGATAGCTGTCATTTATAACTCCGCAGGTTTGTGAATTACAGTGCCCCTGAGCTCCTTTCTTCAACTCTCTTTCTTTTCAGCTGGCCGCAACACCGCAGGATTGCTTCAGGCCCTAATCTGGTTCTGGCACGGCATGCTGAGCCTTTGGTTAATTCCTCTTCCTGGTGGGAAATGAGAGTTAAATTTGCCCGTCCAGACACCTCCAGCTAGTCTCTCATTGGTTCTCCATATTCCTGTTCATCTTCCGCAGAAATTGCAAACTGGGCCAAACAGGAGGTTAAAGGCACTGACTCTCCAAGTCGGGAGAGTGTTAGTAAAGCATCTGGAATGTTGTACCCGAGTACCAGGGGACAAGAACTGAGGCATATTTGAACACGTCTCCCGATCACATGGTTGATCATACTCTGGGTTCCACATGCATGTTTTAGGTGAAGGAAGAATCCCTTAAACCTGGAGAGTTGAGACCCGTGGAATGGGTACCATGCAATATGAATTCAAAGGGTCTGCATTTGCTCACCGAACCTTTCCAATCCTATCACTGCTGCGTTTATGCCCCTGAACACACGCTTGTTTCTCTTTCAGAGACATGGCAATCCATAGGTTTTAAGATACTTACTAGTCAGGTACATTCTTTGGCATTTAATATGGGGTGTTGAGTCCATTTTGTTGAGCAAGGAGTAGCTCTTGTCTATTCCATATTTGGCTTAAGGAACTTTATCTGTGCTCATTTCAATCTCTGGTTTTATGTAGCACCCCAACTCACCTTTCCCCTTAAGCAAGCATATGCTGGTTTTCTAAATTTGATACCCTGTTCTGTTTTGTAATTCAGTTCCTGTGTAGCCAAGTTTACATTCCGTGTATTAGTGATATCTTATGATGTTTCTTTTTCTGTGTGACTTATTTCAGTTAGAATCATCATACCTGAATCCACTCATTATGCTGCTACGGGCCTGATGACATAGATTTCATTGCTGAGTGATATTGCATTGTACGTAAGTACCACAACTTCTTTATCCATTTTTCACTTTCTGCGATATTGAACTTGTACCGTAAACGAGGTTCTTGTAAACAGAGCCGTCCCAAACTTTGGGGTGGCTGTGTCTTTTTTATTTTAATTTCCCTAAGCTATAGGACCATAAGTGGAAGTGCCCTAGGCTCTGTTGCTCTGTTTTTTAGATATTTCAGGAAACACCATACACTTCTCCCGAGTGGCTGTTGGCAATTTACATCCCGCCCATAAGCATAACAAGGCTCCAGTTCTCCATGGCCTGTCCTGCCTTTCTGGATTTTAAACTTTTTTCAGATGGCCCTTTTGACCAGGGGGAAGTGAGACTTCATTGTAGTGCAGATTTCCTTTGCAAGCTTGCTTGGTTGGCCAAAAGGGCGTATGCGTTTTTTCCTGAATATATTCAGGAAAAAACGCATACGCCCTTTTTGGCCAAGTGCATCATTGTGGACGTTCTGCCTCTTTTCCTATGCTTTAAATGCAATTCCAGTCTACCTCCTGAAATCGGTTGCCTGCAATTCTGCCCCACATTCAAGTCCTCTTGGCAGCCTTACTTCAGTATATTTTTGGACGATAGCTGTCATTTATAACTCTGAACGTTTGTGAATTACAGTGCCCCTGAGCTCCTTTCTTCAACTCGCTTTCTTGTGAGCTGGCCGCAACACCGCAGGATTGCTTCAGGCCCTAATCTGGTTCCGGCACGGCACGCTGAGCCTTTGGTTAATTCCTCTTCCTGGTGGGAAATGAGAGTTAAATTTGCCCGTCCAGACACCTCCAGCTAGTCTCTCATTTGTTCTCCCTATTCCTGTTCATCTTCCGCAGAAATTGCAAACTGGGCCAAACAGGAGTTTAAAGGCACTGACTCTCCAAGTCGGGAGAGTGTTAGTAAAGCATCTGGAATGTTGCACCTGAGTACCAGGGGATGAAAACTGAGGCATATTTGAACACGTCTCCCGATCACATGGTTGATCATACTCTGGGTTCCACATGCATGTTTTAGGTGAAGGAAGAATCCCTTAAACCTGGAGAGTTGAGACCCGTGGAATGGGTACCATGCAATATGACTTCAAAGGGTCTGCATTTGCTCACCAAACCTCTCCAATCCTATCACTGCTGCGTTTATGCCCCTGAACACACGCTTGTTTCTGTTTCAGAGACATGGCAATCCATAGGTTTTAAGATACTTACTAGTCAGGTACATTCTTTGGCATTTAATATGGGGTGTTGAGTCCATTTTGTTCAGCAAGGAGTAGCTCTTGTCTATTCCATATTTGGCTTAAGGAACTTTATCTGTGCTCATTTCAATCTCTGGTTTTATGCAGCACCCCAACTCACCTTTCCCCTTAAGCAAGCATAAGTTGGTTTTCTACATTTGATACCCTGTTCTGTTTTGTAATCCAGTTCCTGTGTAGCCAAGTTTACATTCCGTGTATTAGTGATGTGTTATGATATTTCTATTTCTGTGTGACTTATTTCCGTAAGAATCATCATAGCTTAATCCACTCATTATGCTGCTATGGGCCTGATGACATAGATTTCATTGCTGAGTGATATTGCATTGTACGTAAGTACCACAACTTCTTTATCCATTTTTCACTTTCTGCGATATTGAACTTGTACCGTAAATGAGGTTCTTGTAAACAGAGCCATCCCAAACTTTGGGGTGGCTGTGTCTTTTTGATTTTAATTTCCCTAAGCTATAGGACCATAAGTGGAAGTGCCCTAGGCTCTGTTGCTCTGTTTTTTAGATGTTTCAGGAAACACCATACACTTCTCCCGAGTGGCTGTTGGCAATTTACATCCCGCCCATCAGCATAACAAGGCTCCCAGTTCTCCATGGCCTGTCCTGCCTTTCTGGATTTTACACTTTTTTCAGATGGCCCTTTTGACCGGGGGGAAGTGCGACTTCATTGTAGTGCAGATTTCCTTTGCAAGCTTGCTTGGTTGGCCAAAAAGGGCGTATGCGTTTTTTCCTGAATATATTCAGGAAAAAACGCATACGCCCTTTTTGGCCAAGTGCATCATTGTCGACGTTCTGCCTCTTTTCCTATGCTTTAAATGCAATTCCAGTCTACCTCCTGAAATCGGTTTCCTGCAATTCTGCCCCGCTTTCAAGTCCTCTTGGCAGCCTTACTTCAGTATATTTTTGGACGATAGCTGTCATTTATAACTCTGAAGGTTTGTGAATTACAGTGCCCCTGAGCTCCTTTCTTCAACTGTCTTTCTTGTGAGCTGGCCGCAACACCGCAGGATTGCTTCAGGCCCTAATCTGGTTCCGGCACGGCACGCTGAGCCTTTGGTTAATTCCTCTTCCTGGTGGGAAATGAGAGTTAAATATGCCCGTCCACACACCTCCAGCTAGTTTCTCATTGGTTCTCCCTATTCCTGTTCATCTTCCGCAGAAATTGCAAACTGGGCCAAACAGGAGGTTAAAGGCACTGACTCTCCAAGTCGGGAGAGTGTTAGTAAAGCGTCTGGAACATTGCACCCGAGTACCAGGGGACGAGAACTGAGACATATTGGAACACGTCTCCCGATCACACGGTTGATCATACTCTGGGTTCCACATGTATGTTTTAGCTGAAGGAAGAATCCCTTAAACCTGGAGTGTTGAGACCCGTGGAATGGGTACCATGCAATATGACTTCAAAGGGTCTTCATTTGCTCACCGAACCTCTCCAATCCTATCACTGCTGCGTTTATGCCCCTGTACACATGCTTGATTCTCTTTCGGAGACATACCAATCCATAGGTTTTAAGATACTTACTAGTCAGGTACATTCTTAGGCGTTTAATATGGGGTGTTGAGTCCATTTCATTGAGCAAGGAGTAGCTCTTGTCTATTCCATATTTGGCTTAAGGAAGTTTATCTGTGCTCATTTCAATCTCTGGTTTTATGCAGCACCCCAACTCACCTTTCCCCTTAAGCAAGCATAAGTTGGTTTTCTAAATTTGAGACCCTGTTCTGTTTTGTAATCCAGTTCCTGTGTAGCCAAGTTTACATTCCGTGTATTAGTGATATCTTATGATGTTTCTTTTTCTGTGTGACTTATTTCACTTAGAATCATCATACCTGAATCCACTCATTATGCTGCTACGGGCCTGATGACATAGATTTCATTCCTGAGTGATATTGCATTGTACGTAAGTACCACAACTTCTTTATCCTTTTTTCGCTTTCTGCGATATTGAACTTGTACCGTAAACGAGGTTCTTGTAAACAGAGCCGTCCCAAACTTTGGGGTGGCTGTGTCTTTTTGATTTTAATTTCCCTAAGCTATAGGACCATAAGTGGAAGTGCCCTAGGCTCTGTTGCTTTGTTTTTTAGATGTTTCGGGAAACACCATACACATCTCCCGAGTGGCTGTTGCCAATTTACATCCCGCCCATCAGCATAACAAGGCTCCCAGTTCTCCATGGCCTGTCCTGCCTTTCTGGATTTTACACTTTTTTCAGATGGCCCTTTTGACCGGGGGGAAGTGAGACTTCATTGTAGTTCAGATTTCGTTTGCAAGCTTGCTTGGTTGGCCAAAAAGGTCATATGCGTTTTTTCCTGAATATATTCAGAAAAAAACGCATACGCCCTTTTTGGCCAAGTGCATCATTGTGGACGTTCTGCCACTTTTCGTATGCTTTAAATGCAATTCCAGTCTACCTCCTGAAATCGGTTGCCTGCAATTCTGCCCCGCTTTCAAGTCCTCTTGGCAGCCTTACTTCAGTATATTTTTGGACGATAGCTGTCATTTATAACTCCGCAGGTTTGTGAATTACAGTGCCCCTGAGCTCCTTTCTTCAACTCTCTTTCTTTTCAGCTGGCCGCAACACCGCAGGATTGCTTCAGGCCCTAATCTGGTTCTGGCACGGCATGCTGAGCCTTTGGTTAATTCCTCTTCCTGGTGGGAAATGAGAGTTAAATTTGCCCGTCCAGACACCTCCAGCTAGTCTCTCATTGGTTCTCCATATTCCTGTTCATCTTCCGCAGAAATTGCAAACTGGGCCAAACAGGAGGTTAAAGGCACTGACTCTCCAAGTCGGGAGAGTGTTAGTAAAGCATCTGGAATGTTGTACCCGAGTACCAGGGACAAGAACTGAGGCATATTTGAACACGTCTCCCGATCACATGGTTGATCATACTCTGGGTTCCACATGCATGTTTTAGGTGAAGGAAGAATCCCTTAAACCTGGAGAGTTGAGACCCGTGGAATGGGTACCATGCAATATGAATTCAAAGGGTCTGCATTTGCTCACCGAACCTTTCCAATCCTATCACTGCTGCGTTTATGCCCCTGAACACACGCTTGTTTCTCTTTCAGAGACATGGCAATCCATAGGTTTTAAGATACTTACTAGTCAGGTACATTCTTTGGCATTTAATATGGGGTGTTGAGTCCATTTTGTTGAGCAAGGAGTAGCTCTTGTCTATTCCATATTTGGCTTAAGGAACTTTATCTGTGCTCATTTCAATCTCTGGTTTTATGTAGCACCCCAACTCACCTTTCCCCTTAAGCAAGCATATGCTGGTTTTCTAAATTTGATACCCTGTTCTGTTTTGTAATTCAGTTCCTGTGTAGCCAAGTTTACATTCCGTGTATTAGTGATATCTTATGATGTTTCTTTTTCTGTGTGACTTATTTCAGTTAGAATCATCATACCTGAATCCACTCATTATGCTGCTACGGGCCTGATGACATAGATTTCATTGCTGAGTGATATTGCATTGTACGTAAGTACCACAACTTCTTTATCCATTTTTCACTTTCTGCGATATTGAACTTGTACCGTAAACGAGGTTCTTGTAAACAGAGCCGTCCCAAACTTTGGGGTGGCTGTGTCTTTTTTATTTAATTTCCCTAAGCTATAGGACCATAAGTGGAAGTGCCCTAGGCTCTGTTGCTCTGTTTTTTAGATATTTCAGGAAACACCATACACTTCTCCCGAGTGGCTGTTGGCAATTTACATCCCGCCCATAAGCATAACAAGGCTCCAGTTCTCCATGGCCTGTCCTGCCTTTCTGGATTTTAAACTTTTTTCAGATGGCCCTTTTGACCAGGGGGAAGTGAGACTTCATTGTAGTGCAGATTTCCTTTGCAAGCTTGCTTGGTTGGCCAAAAGGGCGTATGCGTTTTTTCTGAATATATTCAGGAAAAAACGCATACGCCCTTTTTGGCCAAGTGCATCATTGTGGACGTTCTGCCTCTTTTCCTATGCTTTAAATGCAATTCCAGTCTACCTCCTGAAATCGGTTGCCTGCAATTCTGCCCCACATTCAAGTCCTCTTGGCAGCCTTACTTCAGTATATTTTTGGACGATAGCTGTCATTTATAACTCTGAACGTTTGTGAATTACAGTGCCCCTGAGCTCCTTTCTTCAACTCGCTTTCTTGTGAGCTGGCCGCAACACCGCAGGATTGCTTCAGGCCCTAATCTGGTTCCGGCACGGCACGCTGAGCCTTTGGTTAATTCCTCTTCCTGGTGGGAAATGAGAGTTAAATTTGCCCGTCCAGACACCTCCAGCTAGTCTCTCATTGGTTCTCCCTATTCCTGTTCATCTTCCGCAGAAATTGCAAACTGGGCCAAACAGGAGTTTAAAGGCACTGACTCTCCAAGTCGGGAGAGTGTTAGTAAAGCATCTGGAATGTTGCACCTGAGTACCAGGGGATGAAAACTGAGGCATATTTGAACACGTCTCCCGATCACATGGTTGATCATACTCTGGGTTCCACATGCATGTTTTAGGTGAAGGAAGAATCCCTTAAACCTGGAGAGTTGAGACCCGTGGAATGGGTACCATGCAATATGACTTCAAAGGGTCTGCATTTGCTCACCAAACCTCTCCAATCCTATCACTGCTGCGTTTATGCCCCTGAACACACGCTTGTTTCTGTTTCAGAGACATGGCAATCCATAGGTTTTAAGATACTTACTAGTCAGGTACATTCTTTGGCATTTAATATGGGGTGTTGAGTCCATTTTGTTCAGCAAGGAGTAGCTCTTGTCTATTCCATATTTGGCTTAAGGAACTTTATCTGTGCTCATTTCAATCTCTGGTTTTATGCAGCACCCCAACTCACCTTTCCCCTTAAGCAAGCATAAGTTGGTTTTCTACATTTGATACCCTGTTCTGTTTTGTAATCCAGTTCCTGTGTAGCCAAGTTTACATTCCGTGTATTAGTGATGTGTTATGATATTTCTATTTCTGTGTGACTTATTTCCGTAAGAATCATCATAGCTTAATCCACTCATTATGCTGC